>NC_072486.1:61886055-62189388 GCF_027574615.1 Eptesicus fuscus
CCTTTTTGAATTTGTGCATCCCTTTGTATATCTATTCAACTGCATTATTTATCTGCCATGTCTGGCGCTGTGCTGGATCACAGAAATACAAAGATGACAAATCATGGAGTCTACTTTTAAGGGTATGTATATATGCATATTCAGGAGTGGGTAAAAGTAGGTTTACAGTTGTGAGTACATGAAACAGAGAGTGAATAAAGCTATTGTAATAATCATAGCCTGCATGTATTTTCCATACAAACTGTAAACCTACTTTTGCCAACATATATACATATGTGTTATATATATATGTATATATATATATATATACATAGATATATATATGTGTATGTGTGTGTGTGTGTGTTATATATATATATATATATATATATATATATATATATATATCACATATATATATAACACATTCATTAAAATGTTAAGGGTGCTGAGATGGACGACTTCTCATCATGCACTGGAGCATTAGGGAGGGCCTAGTGAGTTTGCCTGAGGGAACACAGTGGAGTAGGGTGTGGAGAAATAAACATCTACTTGAGCTGACCTCAAGCATCAGACCTGTTTCAATCGTGAGGCAATCTGAATAAGACAGTCTCCTCAAATAAGCTCAGATATGGCCACCATGTCCTATACTCTAATAGCCTATTGGACTCTAGTTCCAATGGTTGGGGCTCCCACATGGCCCTCCTGGTCTCTTTGTTGTAATCAGTTAAGGAAGCTGCTATTATCAGTGAGTCATGAGTCCAGTGTCAGAGCTCTGTGATCTCCCTCCCCCAACCCCGCATAAAAGGCTCAGTCCTTATGTTGCAATCTTTATCACATGTAGCACTTAAGTCCTCCCCTAAGACCTAAAGCCCTTCTTTGAACTTTACAGCTTAGTGACCAGAATCTCTGCTGCTTATCAATCCTGGCCAGCCCTCTTCTCTGGAATCTGGGTTTCATTTTATATCCCAGATGGGTTCTGCCATCTGGAGAGTGATAGCCAGAATGGCCACCCCCTCCCCTAGGCCTACCTCACTGCTGGGATCCCTACTTAACCAGAAAGCCCAGCCCCAACTATGTCTAGGTTACAGCTTACTTTCGACAAAGACCAAACTTTAAGTCAGGCTCTTCTGAGCCCTCTTGTTGACCTGATCTCAACTCCGGTGTCTCTATCCTATCTTTGGCCTGTCCAGCCCAGTTTTAGCAAAAATACTGCTAAGTAGGTTTAGTGAGAGTGTCCCATCCACCCTTGATCGAGTTCCTCATCTTCCATCTTTCATATATAAGTCGTATAAGTCCTTGGCCTGCCTTCACCAAGAATTCTATTAGGTTAGTTTAGCAGAAAACCCCAATCCTTGATGTTTCCTCCTAATAATTTCTATTCACTGCCCCCTTACCCTGCTCTTTGGCTATAAATCATGGCTTGTCCTTGCTGTATCTGGAGTTGAGCTTGATTTCTCTCCTCTATTGCAATAGATTTGACCCCTGTAATAAAGTCATCCTTACCATAAGTGTCAGAATAAATTTTTTTTTAACATTTGCCATGCCCTTTGGACAATAACAATGGACAGCCCCTGGCCCAGCTGCCCTTCTAGGTCTACCTTCCCTCCTTAGTTTACTCCAAGAATCAGAGATCTCATTCCAGGCTCTTGAGCTCCTCCTCCTCCTCCTCCAGCTGACGCATGTGCAGCAATACAGCTCAGATAGAGTTAGTCACCTGAAAATATGGACCTGGAGAATATGGGCCAAGTCTATTCTAACCAACTAAACTTAATTCCTTGTCAGTCAGATCATCAAAACATATAATTGTAAATGGTTTCTGAACATAAATATATTTTTAAAGAGCTTCCTTAAAAAAAAAAAACAAAAGAGCTTCCTTAAACAAAATACATACTCAAGGGATAAAATATCTGTCTTGTGCTCTTTTGAATAAAAAAATCATAGTGGATGAAGATCTCTGATGCTCAGTGGTGCCATGAACAAATTCGTTTGTTTTTGGACAAATAATTATTTGAAATTTTACCTCTTGGGTTCCAAGTATTTCTGTTAATGTTTTAATTTTTTTTTAATCCTCACCCAAGGATCTTTTTCCATTGAATTTTTAGAGAGAGTGGAAGAAAGAGGGAAAGACCGATAGAAATATTGATGTGAGAGAAACACATGGATTGGGATTGGTTGCCTCCTGCGTGAGCCAACCAGGGCCCATGCTGGGGAGGAGCCTGCAACCAAAGTACGTGCCCTTGATGGGAATTGAACCCGAGACCCTTTGGTCTGCAGGCTGACGCTCTATCCACTGAGCCAAACCGGGTAGGGCTTTGTTGTTGTTAATAGACTTTATTATAAAAAGCCTCGTCACCTACAGCTCTGGTGATTTTTCATGTTTTATCTCTTTCATTTAGCTTCAAATAAGGTAAGAACTTGATAAAATTCAAAATTTACTGAATTTTGTGTTAATGTCAGGTACAGAATTTTCCTCTTGACTATCTCCCTTCCTTGGGGCTGTTGCTGTTGTGTTCTGAAGGAAATGGCGTGCCAACCATTCGCTGGTTCTCATGGCTTTGCAGTGGAGGCAGGGCCTTTCCCTGACTTGGTAGCTTCCCACACTCTTTTGCCTCTGAACTGTTTTTCTTTTCCCACCGGCTGGTGATGGGTGTTCATTTTCACTCTCCTTCCACGAGGAGGCTCCGGAGTCAGATTCTTCACTGTCGTACTCAGTAGTATCACTGTCAGGTTGGGTCTGGTTCACCTGGCTGAATTGAGAATGGTGCCTAGATCGTCTTCGTTCAAGATAGGCATTTACCAAAGCCACTTCTGAGTCAGTTATAGGAGTAAGCTGGATCTTTGGTTTTTTCATCTTTGGTGAAGAGTCCCAGGCACCATCTTTGTTTTGCCACTTACGGGAAGTATCTTTGCTTGCTAACAATCAATGAAATAAATCAACAAGTTAGGCACATTGTTGGTTACCATACCTTCACATTACCTAAGAGCCCTGATATAAGATCAAGGGAAAAGTCTCTAAACTTTTCTAGAGAAGGACCCTTTCTCCTTTGAAGTCTTAAAGATTCACGTTTATGTGAATGTGATTTGGGTAGCAGGAAACTAAAAAGAATCTTTTTTTTTATACAGTGGTGTACTGGAATTGGCTGGTCAATAACTTAGTTAAGCTTTCAGGAATTTGTGAGATAGTTGTTAAACACAGACATTAGTAAAAATTAGACTATCAAAAATTACCATTACATCAATTTATTACAAATAAACATAATTCTCAAAACATCACTTCCTAATTATTTTATTACATTTTATTATGATGTATGCTCTTGAAGCTATTTGTCTATTGTTGGGTGTGAGAAATACCACATAATTATGTGCTACTGTGCATCTCCTTCCCAGCTCCATGTTCAGTGACATGTTAGTGACTTGAAATCACTTCGGGTAGGATAAAAATCAACAAGAACCAAAAGTCAGGCATTTCTTATGGTTTGTTGACTCTCTAGGTTTAAAGTAATGGAGAACATGGTCCTAACCTAGATTTACTTTAAAAGTATCATGCCTATAGCCACTACATTGTGAATAGCACCTCCAAAAAATGAGGAAATATTCTTCCAGAGTATTCTAAAGCTATTATCCAATTTGCAAAGAAGTCACTCACATCATTGACAACCAAGTTAAGTTCCCAACATACATCTTGTTTCTTTCATATTACTCTTTAGGGAAAGTAACATTCATAATGGAACTACACTTGTTGATCAATTGCAGATATAAGTTGGCTAAGAATGCAAGAGTCTGGTAAAAATCAAGGAAAATATTTTGTGAGAATCAGTGGTCCATGTGGAATTTACCATAAAGAGTATGACATATTTTACTAAAGGATCGATGTACGAAATTCATGCATGGGTCGGGGGGTCCCTCAGCCTAGCCTGCGCCCTCTCTGGCTATCTGGAACCCCTCGCTCCTAACCCCCTCCTGCTTGCTCCTTACCACTTGGCTCACTGCTCCTTAGCACTGCCATGGAGATGTGAGAGGCTCCCGCCACTGCTGCTGTGCTCGCCAACAATGAGCCCAGCTTCTGGCTGAGTGGCACTCCCGCTGTGGGAGCGCACTGACCACCAGGAGGCAGCTCCTGCATTGAGTGTCTGTCCCCTGGTGGTCAGTGCGCATCATAGGAACCGGTTGTTCTGGTCATCCGGTCGTTCGCCCTAATGGTCACTGGGCTTTTATTATATAGATTATTTGTAAATTATGTGGTATACATCCTTTATATCAGTAATTTTTTTAAATGTATACACACATTTTTGGAGAGTCAATTGTTAAACATTTTCCAGCACACCACTGCTTATGGGTTATTGAAAAAAATGTTATTTACAGATCATAATCCTGTAATAACTCTAACCTTAAGTGTATGTAAAAAGGAAGCTGTGTGAAGGGAGAATGCTGAGGAATGAAAAGAAGTTGAGCTTTACCTACCAGTAATTCATAGCCCCTCCTAAGTTAAAGCAGCTAAATTATCCTGCACTAAAGCAAGAAGCTTGTCCAATGAGCTGCCATAGGTCTTGGGGAGGCCCCATAACAAACACTCTTGGCTATTCGCCTCTGTTGCTTGCTTTCCACATGCAGCACATAGTTCTCTCATCAAAGTCCGATACCAAACATGCACCAACTCTCACCTTTACTTACTGAAGAGCTTGTCCCACTATCTTCATTCTTTTTCTTCTCAGACATCTGTTTCAGAAATATAGATTAGTGATAGTGATCTTACATCATACACACCCTCAGATCATCCACACCTTCACAGTCCCAACTAACATGTACAGATGCAAAAGATGGACAGTGAAGAAGGCTGACAGGGAAAAAATAGACTCATCTGGAATGTGGTGTTGAAGGAAAACTCTATGGATACCCTGGACCACCAAAAAGATGAACAAGTGGGTCCTAGAGCAAGTTAAACCTGAAACATTGCTGGAGGCAAAAATAACAAAAGTGAAGCTTTCCTATTTGGGGCACATCATAAGAAGGCAGAGAAAACAGAAGATAGCAGATTCTTCACTAGAAGGGCCAAATATGAGATGTCAACTTCATCAAAGAAGCCATAGGCATGAGTCTACAGAAGTGGAGCAGGGCTGTTGAGGACAAGACATTGTGGACATCACTCATTCATAGTGTCACCAAGAGTTGGAGCCACTCTATGGCACCCACAATAGTCATCATAGTTGGTTGCTTTTCACTTTCACTTCTGCTGCCCATTAGGAAGACCATGCTTTGATAGCAGAATCTACCAAAATGTTTAAATCAAGCAAAAGGAACAAAGACTTGAGGGAAAATAATAATGGTAAGGAGCTATAGGTTATAAAGTTTTTCTGTATTCATATTATAGAGTAATATCATTTAAAAAGATATTTGATAGTACTATAATTAGTTTTTAAATTGATTTAAAAATTTTTAAGCCTCCCTCGAGGATATTTTTTCCATTGACTTTTTTTTATAGAGTGGAAGGGAGGGAGAGAAGGGGGGGTAGAGAGAGAGAAACATCTATGTGAGAGAGCCACATCGTCCAAGGTACATGCCCTTGACCAGGAATCAAACCCGAGGCCTTAGGTCCACAAGCTGAGGCTCTAACACTGAGCAAAACCAGCCAAGACTTTAAATTACTTTTTAAAGGGCATTTTATCAAGTCACATTTCAATAATTCTTTCAGATCTTTACTCAATTCACAGACTTAATATTTCCTAAATCCTTTAGAAATTTTTCTTCAAAATGCAACCATAATATATATTATCTGTGAATATGGCAACCAGAATAAATGGATTTCTCTGAATAGTTCCAATTTCAAATATTTTGCCCAATACTCCATAAATGTATTTGTCCCATTTATCAGATCAGTCTCCCACTTTTTGATGCTGAAGATGATTTTGTCAAATAATACAAATATAAAGCTCTTCCTCCTTCAGAATGTATCAAAAATTTTAGGAATACTCATAACACTTTTGACACATAATAATTCTTCTGGGAACTTTTCACCAGGAAATAAGCCCCCAAAGAGAAAAAGTTTTGTATATAGAAATATTCATCACAGCGTAATTCAGATAATATAAAGTATAAAATTCAAAAATAGACATGGTTAAATAAATGCAGTATAATTATACAATCATATAATATATAGTTGTGCAAATGATTATGGTAAAAGTATGTTATAACATGAGGAAATAAATGTTATAATATTAAGTTAAAAATCAAGATAAAAATTTGTATATACAGTATGATCACAAGTTAGCTAAAAATATGAAAAGAAAAAAGATATTAAAGGATTACAGGAGTGTTAGCAATGGCTAACTTTGAGTGGTGAAAGTATTTTTCCCCTATAATTTTTCAAATTGTCTAAATGAAGAAAAAATGAATTTATGTAAAGTCAAACACTCTTTGGGTTGAAAAGTGCCATACTTGGGTATTCATAATTGCAATCTAAGATCTTTAGCCCATTCCTTTCTCTTTTTTAAAATATATTTTTATTTATTTCAGAGAGGAAGAGATAGAAACATCAATGATGAGAGAGAATCATTGATCAGCTGCCCAAACAAACACTAAGCAAATATATAAGCTAAACACAGCATATATAGTCTCTGAAAGCAAAAGGTAAATGCATCTTAAAAAGTGGCAAATCCAGCCCTGACCGGTGTGGCTCAGTTGGTTTCCTGGTCAAGGCACATACCAGGTTGTGGGCTTGATCCCCAGTCAGGGCACCTATAGTAGGCAACCAAACAGTGTTTCTCATCCTCTCTCTCTCTCTCCAACTAAAAAATAATTTCTTAAAAAGTGGCAAATCCAGAGGAAATCAGTGTGCTTCATGTTTGAGGATAACTACCACCACACTTTTACCATTACTTCAAGGTTTGTAAATAAAGGCTTATAGTTTAGCAGAGAAGGGAATGAAAAATTCCATCCTCCTTAACTAGTCCTCATATGATTCTCAGATTTCAAATCTGGGACCCTTTAGAAGAAGCAGTTCAGCTGAACAAAGTAAAAGATGAAACTTCTAAGATAATTAAGGTTTTAATCAGCACTGAATAAATTTAATTCAACATTTCAACTATGTTTTGAAGCAAACAAATGATATGGCAGGAAACTTGGGTCTACTGTTCCCAAGTTTGTGTGAGATTGGACAAGTCAATTTCTTTGGGTCTTATCAATTTAAAAAAGGATAGATAACTGATATCTAACTTGCTTACAAACAGGAGACTGGACCATATGCAATCTTGAGGTCCTTGAAACTTGGGTCACTATGACTACGACAGAAGCAAGGGAGCAGAAGAACACAGCTTAGGCCTCTTAAGTGGTCTTCATGATGAAATTGCCAGGAATCAATTTCAATTTTTTGTTAATTTTCTAAAGTAGCTTTTCTCGCCAGACCAGACAAATTCAATATACTTAGCTAGGGAGTCTAAGATACGTATAAGCTATCGCTTCTAAATCTCATTTTGGTAAAGTATCTACCTTATGAAGCATTTAAACTTTAGATGAAACTTTTTAGGGGGAAGACATGATGAGGGAAAGAGTCTTTGATTATTATAATGGAATCCAGCTGGCATAGACATAACAAACCTCCTCCTCTCCATCTAGAGCAATATAGCACTCAGTCTAGCTGACCACCGACAGCCCAGGGTTCTGGCTGCAATGCTAAATGATGGTGGTTTGACTAACCATCAACCTGGTATTAATGGCCAGCAAGGATCCCATGTCAGCGACTTACAAGAGCTCGGTTACACTCATTATATGTTGGAACATAACAGTCCTGATAAAGTGAGCTACCTCATTCCTAAGAGGATGGTATTTTTTTCTGCTAGGAGGTGGTCTAGAGTGGCGACTTCAGTTCTGTTTAGTTTCATTTAGTTCTGCAGCTTATTCTATTCTGAGAGTATGTTGCCCCATTCTAAAATCTCCAAAATATTACAACGTATGTCCAATAAATAAAACAACTTTTTTATTTGTGATTGAAATTACCTGGCTACACAAGGAATTTCAAGGTCATTAACTAGTAGGGAAGTTTATCCCAGCATTACACAGCATATGAACAAAGTACAAACCACCTCAATATCTCAAAATTGCAGGTTTGTTATGGTGCAACCACAGACAAAACAAAAGTATGCAATCACTAAGAATTCTGCTGTGTGAATATAATTTGGAGAAGTGTTACAATAGAATATTAAGTTTTAAAAAGCAGGATATGAAAATATATACTGTAACATAATGCCAACCATGTAAAATCAAAGATGGAGAGACACATATTGGTATAGAGAAAAAGAAAATTAGAACATACTCCAAAATGTTAACAATGATTATCTCTAAGAAATACGATTACAGTAGTTTAAATTTTCTTCTTCATCATTTTCTATATTCTTGGATTCTCTAGAATAAGATCGCATTGTTTTTAAAACTAGAAAACAAACTTTAAAAGAATAGTTTCATGAAAGTAAAGTGAATTTATTTTATGAAAAAAAAAAAACACCTAGTGTACAGTAAACATATTATTTAAAATAAAAAGCATATCCTACCCAGATAGAAGCTCGAGAGAAGAACATCAAGACCAATATAATGACAAAATACCAGAAGAGTAAAGTCCCTATTGCCCCACAAGAGTCATCTTGCCGGCACTCATAATCCTGGTTTGGAATGCTAAAAATTAGAGGTCTGGGGGGAGGATCCACCTCCCAAAATAAGGAAAGAAGTTCTCCCATGATGGCTTCTTGCTTCAAAAGTAAAACATGCTCAAAGGGATGAAAATGACTGGAAAGTACCTCACTCCACATGTATGACAACTTCCTTGACACCTATTATGACATACACTTCAGCAACTGTGACAAGAACTGACAAACCCTTCTTAGATTCCTAAATTTTTTTTTGGAGATTTATTTAAATTACTTTTATGAAAGTTTATGATCTTTCCTTATAACTTAATATAGTGTGTTCTGCCTTAATTCCCCCCATCCCTGAAATTTGTATATATAGTAGACCCTTAAGCAACATTGGTTTGAATCACATGGGTCCACTTATTAGATTTTTTTTTTCCCAATAAAAAATAGAAATGTTTTTGATCTGCTTTTGGGAGCCCAAGGATGCACAAAACAGACTGTATGCATTGATCTATACCATTTTTTCTTTTTTTAAAATCTTTTATATATTCCTTTTAATCAAATTTCCCTTTTTTTAATTGTCTAAAGTTTTACATATGTCTCCTTTTTCCCCAATTGACAAGCCCCTCCCCCCAGCCACTATGCCATTGTCTATAGGGGATTGAAGCATTCTCAGATTTCGGTTTTGGACCCAAACCCCTGCAAATACTGAGAGTAGTTAAATTTGGGGGGAGTCAAAAGTTATACTTGAATTTTCTACTGTGAGGAGGTTGGTGCCCCTAACCCCCATTTTGTTCAATGGTCAATACTGTATTTTCTTTCTTTTTTACATTGAATTTAGAGAGAGAGGGAACCATCGATTGACTACTTCCTGCACACTCCCTGCTTGGGATGGAGCCCAAAACCCAGGCATGTGCCCTGACCCGGAATCAAACTGGCTATCTCTTGGTGCATGGGACAACGCCCAGCCAGCGAGCCACACTGGCCAGGGCAGTACTATATTTTCTTTACATACAGTATTTTAATGTCTTTACCTCTTAGTCCCTGAAGTACCCTTTTTTTTTCAGTCTCTTATGATTGTAAATTAGCATACACATTCTAATGTGTTATAGACTGAACTGTGTTCCCCAAAATTCATATGTTGAAGCTTTAATCTTCAATTTGTCTATAATTAGAGACAATGCTTTTAAACAGGTAATTAAGTTTAAATGAGGTCATAAGGGTGGGGCTCTAATCCAATATGACTGGTGACCTTATTAGAAGAGGAAGAGACAGTAAGGATGTTCAAGCACCGGAAAAAAAAAAAAAAAAAAAAAAGGCCAGAGAGAAGGTGTCCATCTGTAAGCCAAAGGAGACAAGCCTTAGGAGAAACCAATTCTGCTGGAATCTTGATCTTAGACTTTCAACCTCCAAAACTGAAAAAAAACTATTTTGTGTAAGCCACCTAGTCTGTAGTGTTTTGTTAAGGCAACCCCAGCAAACCCATGTGTAGTGCCAAGGATAAATCTAATTGGAGTAGTAGTCGTGTTCCTTATTAAGCCTTGAATAAATGCACAGTAATTTATAGATTGCATTAAAAGGGAAACTATCCATGTGTCTGTTGTGAATGACATCAAATGCATACAATTTCTTCTTAGGAAAGAGCCAGACATGGGGTAAGGAGGAACCTGGTATTCTCAATTTGACTGTACCTGGAACCCTTTCACTTTGAACAATTTTCAAGTTAGTTCATCTCTCAATCTAAAACTAGAGCAAAACACCATTGCTATTAAGACCATCTAAAAACTATAAAAATCCCACTCTAAAAAATCTGTTAGATCTTTAAAACCACAGCGTGCCTTCATTCTCTCAGTTTGCAATACCATAAGGAAACTTCATTTTCTTCTATTGGAACATTTTAGGAAAATTTTTGGTCTTTGGGACTTGCATGATCTAACAATTCACTAGCTTGTGATTCGGGGTCTTTTTATTAGGGGCACACTTCTCTGCATCAAGGGCAAGTCCCGATTCTGATAGTTGTCTGCCTGAGGCCTGCTTCGCTTCCTCCAGGCAACTAGTGGGGAGCCCGAACTGGGCCCATCGAGCCTCCTAAGGCACCTGCCCTCCTCCCCCCAGCAGAGCTCCTCCAGGCAGTAACCAGAGCGCGTCTACTTTTACACCCCTGCACGGCTCGGCGACACACTGTAGGCGTCTTTGTTAAATAAAACCGAACAACTCTATGATGAACTTTCCCTCAGGATTAGAAGCTCTTGCAAAGAAAATGCAGGAAATTTAAATATTTTTTTTAAAACCTCAAAACCACTAACAACTTTAACAAAACACATTTGAGTTTTTCTTGTTACTGCTGCACCTTCATCACACGGATATTTAAGAATTAACATGGGGTCAGAACATTTTTTTTTAAAACACGGTTGTGAGAAATGCTGTGTCATTGCTGATGGTCCCTGGACACATTACAACGTACCCTAACCTACAAATTAGCCACTCTACTGAATAAAGTGTTTTAAAATGTGAGTCCATAAATGCCCTAAAGAAGCTAAAATTATATTAATATTCAGGAGTTTAGCTTCTTACAGTTATTAATGAGGGTTCAGAACCTGGTCTGAATCCTCGCAGCTCAGCTTTCTCCCCGCACCTGAGCGCCGGCCACAAATCCGAGAGTGTTTCCCTGGTAACGCATTCAGTCCCCGTCCCTCCCCTCCCCTTCTCTTCTCGCGAGAAGAGATGAACCGTTCTTCCGGTAATGTAGACCTGTAAGCCGGTCTCTTTCGCCTGACCATTGGCTCCGCGCATGTGCAGTAGAGTGGCGCGAGTCAGCGGCTTCCGGCCAGAGATCATGGTGCGTTTTCGGGGTCATTTTTGTGCTTCCTGGACGCAAATTCCACGCGGGCCGTGGGAGTTCAGTGCCCGCAGATCTGCCACGGGCTTAGCCAAAGTGGGGGTCGTGGCCCGGTGTCCCGCCACCCTTAGAGGAACGGAGGAAAGAAGCAATAGGGGTTGCCGAAGTTGGGACTGGGAGAGCCAGGGAAGGAAGCTCGTTGGCCTGGGGAGTTTGGACTCCGGCTGGGTGGCGGGAAGGGCACTGCTCTGTACGCAGGAACGCGACTCCACATAACGAACAAATCTTACACTTGTACGCAAGAGATGAGGTCTAGCAAAACAAAGAAAATGTAAGTCCCAGTGTAGACCAAGACTGAAGGCATACGTCTCCCCACTCGCCCTCAGCTCCCTCACATGAATACTGGCCTTTCTAAAATTAAAACTGAGATCTCCAGCGTGTATCCGTCCGGGTGCAGAGTGAAGAGCATAGGCAGTTAATGGATTCTGCATAAGGCTTTATTTAGGAGTGCCTTTAAGGGCTTATTGCGTAAATGGAGTAGTTTCTCCCAAAACTTTTGAGTTTTTTAAATTAGCCCTCGGGCTAGTCCTTGTGACGTATTTCAAAAACACAATAGAAAGTAATTGCAGACGTGACTACCAACACATAAATTACAAACTAAGACATATTTATTTATCGGAAGCATGAAGTTGTTTTCTTAAGTGACCAGCCACTTCTTTGTTGATTACAATACAGAGCTAATGAGGTTATAATTCAGGGTTCCCTTTTCATAAACTAATACTAAAATGTAAAAAAACTTTGGAAAGACGTTTTAAAGATGAGGAAAAGTATGTGCATTTTTTTACGTACTGTTATAAAGGACAGGAGTGTGGTTTCTTAAACGGAGTCGTTTCTTCCGATTAATTCTTGTGCTTTTTGTTTTTGAATAGATGCAAGGGGAGTCTAACCCTAGTGCTTCCCTTATTGACAGAACCATCAAGATGAGAAAAGAAACAGAAGCTAGGAAGGTGGTTTTAGCCTGGGGACTCCTCAATGTGTCCATGGCTGGAATGATATATACTGAAATGTAAGTTAATTAGGGAAAAAAATTTAAGAGGCCAATGGTTGGTTCCACAGGTGTTTGTGTTTGTTTTTGCTTTGGTGTGTTTTGTATTTTAAAGACATTGAAAAGCCTTTCTAATTTTTTCAGGACTGGAAAATTGATTAGTTCATATTATAATGTGACATACTGGCCTCTCTGGTATATTGGTAAGTCATTAATTTTCACTGTGATTTAGAGTTACTGTCAATGAAAAACTGCACTCAGGTTTAACTCACCTTAGTATCCATGCCTTCATGCAACCAATGTTTGAGTGCCTACTATGTTCCAAACACTGAATGCAGCAGGAAGGGAACAAAGTCCCTGCCCTCGTGGAAGGAACATTCCAGTAGAGGAGACAATCGCATTAAACAATACAATTCTAGATAATAATGAGGTCTGTGAAGAAAAATAGTTTGGGGGTAGTGAGATTTGTATTTGTTACTCTCTCTGAAATGCCTTCCCTACTTCTCTTATTTTTCACCTTTCAAAACCAATCAGATTTCTACAACATTGATGCCTTCCTCAGTCTCCTCGTTTCTTCATCTCCCCGTCTGCTCTTCAGTAGTCTTTGGGTATAGAGTCCTATGGTCATTAAAGGAAATTCCATCATCTAATATACACGTTAATCTAAAGTCTGTGATTAGAAGTGGTGTGGAAAATGGAAGAGCAAGAGTTTTGGAATCTGTATATCTGAGTTAGAATCAATAATTAGCTGTGGGCTCTTGCAAAATCACTTTATTTACAACTGTTGGTTGATCTTTAAAGATGAAAATGTTTATTGTACTAGTTTTAAGGATTAGTGATAATATTTTGAAACTTACTAGTAAGTACCCTACATATAATAGACATTAAGTGGTAACTGATAGGAGGAAAAAGAAGTTTTCAATTTTGTTAATTTCCTAAAGTATAAAGAGTTCTGTTTCCCCTTTTAAATGTTCCACACACACACCCTTTTTTAAAAAAAATTAATTGTTGTTTTCTTACAGAGCTTGCCCTTGCATCTCTCTTCAGCCTAAATGCTTTATTTGATTTTTGGAGATATTTCAAATATACTGTGGCACCAACAAGTCTGGTTGTTAGCCCTGGACAGCAAACACTTTTAGGGTTAAAAACAGCTGGTAAGTGTTTGCATCTTTTGCACAGGTTGGGGAAAGGTTGGCAATAACTCTTTCTCGATTTAATTTTCCCTTTTCCTAGACTCAGCTGGAAGGGGCTTAGGCCATCTGGTTCAACTATATTAAGAAGGTCTAAAATATATTGTCTTAAGACCAGTGACTATTATTCCTATTTGTATAAATTAAATAGAACTAGCAATCAATAGCCTCATGAAAGTTTGTTCTGTTTAATTATAATTAAAATTAAATTACTGATGCTTGCTGCATTGAAGCTAATTTCTTATTTTGAACTCTGGAAATGGTAAACAACTAATTTGTGTCTTTTGGTAATAATACTTTATGTAATTTAACAACCAAGTTCTCTCCTACTTTCCTTTTTTTTGAATAAAAAGATTCAGTTCATTAAATGTTTTCATAGAAATTTTATTTATATATACACACACATTTTATTTATTTGCCATTTTTTATCTATCTATTTCTTCTAGTGGTACAGACTACTCCTCCACATGACCTGGCAGCAACCCAAATTCCTCCCTCTCCACCTTCTTCAATTCAGGGTCAGAGTGTGTTGAGTTATAGCCCATCTCGTTCACCCAGTACCAGCCCCAAGTTCACCACCAGCTGTATAACTGGATACAGCCCTCAGCTACAAGGTCTGTCATCAGGTGGCAGTGGTTCTTACAGCCCAGGAGTGACCTACTCACCTGTCAGTGGTTATAATAAGGTAAAGACTCTTTTCTCTTGGCCAGTCAAGTTATTTTAGAATTTGGAGGTACCTATACAATCTAGTGAGTTGAAATTCCTCATTTCATCAGTGAAGAAATGGAGGAACAGTGCGTAATGGAGTTGCCCAAATTGCCCATTTCAGAGTCAGTAATAAACCTAGATTTCCTAACACCTAGTTAGAAGTTTTTTGTGTGTGTGTTTTTTAAAATATTTTTTTATTGATTTTTAGAGCGAGAGAAAGGGAGAGGGAGAGAGAAGAGAGAAACACCAATGTGCAAGCATATCGATTGAGCCCGAAACCTGGCATGTGCCCTGACCAGAAATCAAACAACTAACGTTTTGGTGCATGGGATGACACTCCAACCAACTGAGCCACCCAGCCAGGGCTATAAAGGATTTTATAGGAAAATGTTTGGTTAAATTTAAATAAAACAGGGACATAAAATTAAAAATTGATAGTATTGTCATTTATGTAAAAAAAATACATTGACATAGCCATATACATTTAAAGATTTGAAAATACATAAAATGTGAAAAGGGATTATATTATCTCTGGGTGGCAAAGTTCTAAGTGTGACTTATTTTTTTCATACTTTTTAGGTTTTTTTAAACATGCATATGTTACTTTAAAAAATAGGCTTTATATTTAGAGCAGTTTTAGGTTCCTAGAAAAATTGAGCGGAAGGTGCAGAGATTTCCCATATGCCCCCTGCACACAGGCACAGCCTTCCCAACTGTCAACATCAGGCACAAGAGTGGTACAGTTGTTACAACTGAAGAACCTACACTGACACAGCATTCTCACCCAGAGTCCATGGTTCACATTAGGGTCCACTCTTGATGGTACACGTTCTATGGGTTTGGTCAAATATATAAGGACGTGTATCCACCATTTTGGTATACAGAGTATTTTTACTGCCTTAAAATCCTCACGCTCCGTGCTCCTCCCCATTCAGTGTCAGCCCTGAACCTTCCTTTCTGTAAGTTAAGGGGAAAGGGTATCATGTCAGCAGCAGTCATCAGCCTACCAATGGGATCTACTGAGTGATGAATGGATCGCTGTTTAAATGCTAAGAGTCACTGGCCTGACCAAACCACAGCATGGCCACCGGGTTCCTGTAGAGATGGCTCTCAGTTTCCAACTTTCCCCAAAACGTTTGCCTCTTGCCTGATGAGGGAGGGAGTTTCTCAAGACCCCTGACTGGAGCCCGTTGAGCTCTCTCCCTGCCTGTATAGCTAGGTGTTATGAAGTGGGGTTAGGGGCCGAGGGCTGTTACTGCCATTTGGAAATACTTGCCTTGCGTAGATCCAGCCTTATTGTTTTTCTGATATCCTAGTGATAGCAGACCCTGCACAAAGTGATATCAGAGTTTATACTGTGAGGAGACAAAATAATGAAAGTGGTTTTACCAAAGATAATGAACTATCACATAATGTTTGCATTTTACCATTGATTTGAGTGCATCCCTAGAAAACTGAATGTAACAAAAACCCAGGACATTTTTGGAAATTGTATGCTCTCTAGCAACTTTGTGTGAATTTTTATATAAGCACTGTTTTATGAGTTATATAAAATGTATAAAAATAGAAAAAAAATCCATATATTCCACTTATTCATCCTTCTCCCAACCCCTGGCAACAGCTGATCTTTTTATTGTCTCCATAGTTTTTTTTGTTCGTTTTTTAGAATCCTCACCTGAGGATATTTTTCCATTGATTTTTAGAGAGAGTGGAATAGAGCGGGAAAGGCAGAGAAAAATATCAACAATGTGAGAGAAACACATCAATTGGTTGCCTCCCACACGAGCCCCAACCGGGGCCTGGGCTAGGGAGGAGTCTGCAACCGAGGTACATGCCTTTGACCGCAATCAAACCCCAGACCCTTCGGTCTGCAGGCCAATTTGATATCCACTGAGCCAAACCAGCTATGGCTGTCTCCATAGTTTTGCCTTTTTCAGAATTCCACATAGTTATCATTGTACTGTATGTAACCTTTTCAGATTGCCTTCTTTCACTTAGTAATATGCATTTAGATTCCTTTATGTCTTTTCATAGCTCCTTTTAGTGCTGAATAATATCCCATTGTCCAGATGTGCCACAGTTTGTCTATTTACCTACTAAAGTAGGTTGCTTCCAAGTTTTGGCAGTTATGAATAAAACTAATATCTGTGTGCAGGTTTTTGTGTGGACATAAGCTTTCAACTCCTTTGGGTAAATACCAGTGAGCACGATTGCTAGATTGTATGATAAGAGTATGTTTAGTTTTATAAGAAACCACCAGACTGTTTTCCAAAGTGGCTGTACCATTTTGCATTCCCACCAGCAATGAATGAGAGTTCCTGTTGCTTCATATCCTGGTCAGCATTTGGTGTTGTCAGTGGTCTGGATTTTATTATTGGTGTATTACTCTTTGAAAGTCAAAAGCCAAGACAAAAGTAAATTTCAATAAAATAAAATAAAGGTTATTTTTATTTTGTACAGTTGGCAAGTTATAGTCCCTCTCCTTCTTCGTACCCTACCACTGTTGGGCCAGTGGAGAGCAGTGGATTGCGATCTCGCTACCGTTCTTCACCCACTGTCTATAACTCCCCTACTGACAAACACGACTACATGACAGACCTACGAACTTTGGATACTTTTCTTAGAAGCGAAGAAGAGAAACAGCATAGAGTTAAGCTGGGTATGTACATACATTTTTAGAACAACATATATATGGTGTCACTTTACTATACATTGTCCTTAATCTATTATTTCCGTTACTTTGATTACCTGTACATAAATGTTTTTTACTTATATACCTTGTGTAGCTTAGGAGAGAAATACATTTTGTTTTTATATTTTATGCAGTTAAGAGTTAAGTTCTAAATTTAAGAAGTAAAATAAAGCTGAACTAACAGAAATCTTGAACCTTTCATCTACATTAAGATTGAAAGCTTTCTTATATAATGTAAGTTATAATTTCTATTTAAAAGTTAAGACTATCAAATGTGTTTGAAGTGGTGGGTATAGCAAAGCTCAGTGATGTGATAGTTGTCTCCTTAGGGAAGGGTGGTGTGGCCTAGAAGGACGAAGGACAGAGCAGGGATTTACGCTGGAAGTGCTGCTGTTTTTCAAAACATTTTAAACTTATCTTTGATTTACCTTGGGAAACAATGTTAGAAAATGTTAATCTATTTGTGGTGGATTTGATTATTACAAAGTCAATTACTTGACACCAGATTAGGTTATTGAGCAGAGTAATGATTTTCCCCCTCAGGAACTTTCACAGAAAGCACATTAGGTGCTAAAGCATGGCCACAATGAGGAAGCCAGTTATTGGACCATGGCTCTTGTGTCACTTTAAATCTCTCCATTGATTTTTAATATAATTTGGCCTGGAATTGCCACAAATGTCAGAGAAACAAATCAATATTATCTTGTTATTTGTCAATGTGTGCTATTTCTTTTAAATTTTGAAATATTTCAAGAATACTGAAAACTACAGGATAAAGTACATAGAACAATCTATTAACCCTCTACATAACTTTGTCATAGCCAGAGTTTTTCTGACTTCCATTTTTATTTCTTTGACATAAAGGAGTTGTTTGGAAATATTGTTATTATTGATTACTGTTGCTTTTAATTTCCAAATATATGAAATGAAAGGCTTGTTTATCTTTTTTCTATTCTCTAAGTTGATTGTACTGTGGTTAGAGATTCTGGTCTGTACCCTATTGATTTTTTGGTATTTTTTTCAGACTTGCTTTTAGGCCTGCTGTGTGATTACTTTTTATAAATGGTTCTTGTTATATTGAAAAAAAAATGCATAGTCTCAAATATTGGACTCCATATTTGTTCATTTAGTAAGCTTTTTGGTGGTGTTCCTTAGTTCTTTATTAATTTTTCTCTGCTTGATCTATTAGTCACTAAGGAAGTGTGTTAAAAACTCTCATTGATTGTCTTCCAGTAAATATCTCCTCGTAATTGTGTCAAATTTGCTAAGTATCTATGAGATTGTTAAGTGCATGTAAATTCAGAATTGTTAATATCTTTCTGGTCAATTACTCCTTTTATCACTTAGGCTTTTTGCCTTTAAGAATATTTTGTCTGACATTAACACAGCTGTACTGTTTTCATTTGGTTAGCATTTGCTGGGTACATTTATGTTTATCCCTATACTTTTAACACTTCTGTGCCCATAGATTTTAGTTAAGTATTTTGTACAAATTAATTTGTAAATAATAAGTATTTGGGGGGGAGCTACTTTGAGACTATACAAATATCCTCTTTCTCATCAATTTTGACTTTCTAGTTTTAACATCCTTTTGAGATTATTTTCAAAATTAATAATTACTGTTTGTTGTCATGGCTTTCTAATTCTGTCATTCTTTTAACATTTATACCTTATTTGTTTAAACTTTTCTTGTGATAAGATATACTTGAGATTTATCATTTTAACCATTTTTTAATTGAATTTATTGGGGTGACATTGGTTAATAAAACTATATAGGTTACAGCCCAGGCCCAGTGGCTCAATTGGTTGGAGCATCGTGTATACAAAAGGTTGTGAGTTCAATCCCCAGTCAGCACGTATGGGAGGTAGCAGATCAGTGTTTTTTCTCTCTCCTGTCCTCTCTCACTAAAAAAATAAAACCATCGGGTAAGGCTTAAAAAAGAATTACATAGGTTTCAGGTGTACAATTCTATAATACATCAACTGTATATTGTATTGTGTATTCATCACCCCAAGTCAAGGTTCCTTCCATCATCACATTTTGACCATTTTTAAGTGTATAATTCAGTGGTATTAAGTACATTCACATTGTTGGGCAACCACCTTTCATATTTATTTATTGGCATTGTACTCTAAGATGAATCTTTTTCTTCTTCTCAATTATGTCATTTATTTTAATGGTTATATTGTCTCAGATTTGGCAAGTGGGCCTCTAACTTCAGTGTTCTTTAGACATGACATTATTCATTCTTGAGCACTTTTTTTTTTTAACTTTTGCGGACCACAAGATATTTCAGACTCCTTTTGTATTTTTCTTATTACCTAGCTCTGGAGTCAGTCTGTTTCTTAAGAGGCCATAATTGTTTTTAGTGAAAAATAATATTTAGAAATTAATATTTGGGTATTGGATATGCCATGTTAATGGGGTGTCATTACTCTAGGTCCTCTCAACAGACAGTTAGGAAATATATCTATACTAGAGACCCGATGTACGAAATTCGTGCGGGGGGAGAGCCCCTCTCAGTCCGGCCTGCGCCCTCTCGCAATCCCCTCGCTCCTAACCACACGCCTGCTAGCTCCTTACCGCTTGGCTCGCCACTTTACTCGCCAGCCGTGAGCTCTGCTTCTGGCTGACCGGCACTCCCCCTATGGGAGCACACTGACCACCAGGAGCAGCTCCTGCATTAACCTTTTTCCCCCTGGTGGTCAGTGCGCATCATAGCGATCGGTTGTTCTGGTTGTTCCACCATAAGGGTCGCTGGACTTTTATTATATAGGTATGTACATGCACATACACATCTATATGTATTTCTACATCCATCCATCTATATTAATCCATCAGTTGATTCTTCAATAACATGGGTTTGAACTACATGAGTCCATTAACAAGTGTTTTGTTTTGTTTTGTTTTTTCAATAAATATGTACAGTACTGTAAATACATTTTCTCATATGATTTTCTTTTTTTAAATATTTTTATTGATTTCAGAGAAGGAGAGGGAGAGATAAAAACATCAATGATGAGAGACAGTCACTGATTGGCTGCTTCTTGCACACCCCCTACTGGGGATCGAGCCTGCAACCCAAGCATGTGCCTTTGAACAGAATTGAACCTGGGAACCTTCAGTCCACAGACTGATGCACTATCCACTGAGCTAGGGCTCTTATG
This sequence comes from Eptesicus fuscus, assembly GCF_027574615.1. Taxonomy (NCBI): domain Eukaryota; kingdom Metazoa; phylum Chordata; class Mammalia; order Chiroptera; family Vespertilionidae; genus Eptesicus; species Eptesicus fuscus. The sequence goes on from NC_072486.1 coordinate 61,906,298, forward strand.
ATTTTCTTAATAGCATTTTCTTTTCTCTGGTTTACTTTGTTGTAAGAATACACTATATAATACATATAACACAGAATATGTGTTAATTGACTGTTTATGTTATGGGTAAAGCTTCCGGTCAACAGGAGACTATTAGTAGTTAAGTTTTGGCAGAGTCAAAAGTTATACATAGATTTTTGACTAGAGGGGTGGGATAGGTCCCCTTAACCCCCACATTGTTCAAGGGTCAACTGTATTAAAAAGCTGGAGTTCATACTAATACTTCCAATTCCAATCCAGCCATACTGGGTTTATTCTAGCCTCTTCTCTCTTTCTGTATTTGTAACTTCTTTCTCCAGTAGTGAGAAACCAGGCACTCATGTACTCTTTCTCACATATACACTTTTTTGCTAAAGAGCCACTTCATCCCTAAATAGTTCACATGCATCTCCTGAGAACAAGGACATTTTCCTTTATATCTTAAGTATTTTCAATATGATTATCATACTAAAGATACTACCATTATTTATATTTACATTTCGTACACAGTAATGACCTTTGTAGCTTTTTTTCTCCCCTATTACTAATCTAATTAAGGTTCATGTATTGCATTTAGTTGTCATGCTTCTTTTTGTCTTCTTTAATCTAGAACACGTGTTTTTGCGTCCTTTATGACATTTACATTTTGAAGAGGTCAGGCTAGTTGTATTGCACAATTGGATTTATGTGATCATTTTCTCATTAGATTTAGTTTAAATATTTTTTATCAAGAATACAACTTAGGTGGTGATGTGTTCCTTTTAGTGTATGACATCAGGAGACACATGATATCTTCTTGTTCCTTTATTGATAATGTTAAATTGGATCATTGGCCAAGGTGATGGCAACCTGATTTCTCCATAATAGCTTTTCCCTTTTGTAATCCTCCTATATAATAAAAGGGTAATATGCAAATAGACTGAACGGCAGAACAACCAACCAAAGCGTAATATGCTAATGATATGCTAAGGCTGCTCAACTGCTCGCTATGATGTGCACTGACCACCAGAGGGCAGATGACCGGTAGGTTAGCTTGCTGCTAGGGTCCCACTGATTGGGACTGAGCTAGATGGGCCGGACACGCCCTGGAGCCCTCCCGTGGTCCCTTCCCATCCCGATTGTGCACCAGTGGGTCCCTCAGCCTGGCCTGCACCCTCTCACAACCCCAGACCCCTCAGTGGATGTCAGAGAGCCGGTTTCAGCCCAGTCCCGCAGGCCACTCCCCTTGGGAGGGCACCAGATGCAGGGCTCTTGGCTGGTGAGCCTCTCCAGATAGGGACTGATTGGGCATGAGCCTGTGGCAGGCACAGTGGGGCCGGGATGAGGGGGAGCAGCAGGTAGGAGCTGCAGGCAGTGTTGGACTACGGGTTTCGGCCTGATCCCTGCAGGCCACCCAGAGGGACCCCACCCATGCACGGATTTGTGCACTGGGCCTCTAGTTAATAAATAATCTGTAGTGTGATTCTTTGAGACTGTGAATATACTGTTCCCCCTACAGCCTTTCAACAAATGGTTTTAGCTAGCATCCATTGATTGTCATTTCCCAGTAAGTTAATACAGTGGTAGTTTCACAATGGAGACTTTCTAATACTTTCATTTCTTCTACATTTAGTCGTTTAGCATTCTTCTGTAAAGAACTTTCTGTTTGCTGAAACCGGTTTGGCTCAGTGGATAGAGCGTCAGCCTGCGGACTGAAGGGTCCCGGGTTCGATTCCGGTCAAGGGCATGTATGTTGGTTGCTGGCACATCCCCAGTAGGGGGTGTGCAAGAGGCAGCTGATCGATGTTTCTCTCTCATCGATGTTTCTAGCTCTCTATCTCTCTCCCTTCCTCTCTGTAAAAAATCAATTAAATATTTTTTTTAAAAAAAAGAACTTTCTGTTTACCCCTCACCCCACAGTTTGTTCATTTTAGCCAGTTGGGACTCATGGTTGGTTCTTTCTTTAGCAATGTCTAAACTGCTTTTTAATTAACTGATTTTTTAATTCGTATTTTTTCAGTTTTATTTGGCTTTCTTTTAAATATGCCTGATTTATTTTAGAGTATCTTGTTTTGTTTCTGTCTTCAATTCCTCTTCCTATCTCAGTCATTTTAAACATACTTTAACAAAGCCTCTGTCCAATAGTTCAGTTATGTGATGTTCGTGGAGGTGAAATACTAAACATTTTTTTATCTTGTGGAGTCATGCTTTGAGCTTGTTTCCTTGTGATTTATCTGGTTTTTCTCTTGTGTTTTTGGTAGGCTCATCTTCAGTAGAGTTTTATCTGTGCTTTTTCTATCCTGGGCGGGCTGGATGTAAGCCTTGTTTTCTCCTAGAAGTTTGTATATTATTCTGCCAGGTCCCTAAGGAATATCATTAACTTTGAACTAACTTAAGTAATGTCTAGGCTTAAAGGATTAATCTCCCAACAGCCTAAGACACACAAGCTTCCTTGTTATCTCCTGGTGCCCAGTGGTCAGATTATTTTCTTATCCACTGAGAATGTGGCCTTTGAGGTTCCTGGCCCTATGCCAGGTACAAGGGATAGGTTGGAGAAAGGTCTCAATCCAACTCTTTACATCTTTGAGGCCTACATCTTTATTTCCTACATCTTCATTTCCAGTTCCCATTTGGCCACTGAAATCCAAGCTGATAGATTTCCTAAAACCTACAAAATTCTTCAGAGCAGCCACAGTATCAGCTTACACACAGGCCACTCTGATTTTCAATTCCCTCTTCATTTCTAGCCACTGGCCATTCCTCTTAACTTTTTGCAAGCTCCATTATCCGTTGAAATGAAGTGTTTTATTTTAATAAACATTTATATATATACTAGGGGCCCAGTGCATGAATTGGTGCACCTTGAAAGGAACTGTGGGCCGTGAGGCTGCAGTGGGCACAGGGGGGGGTCTCGGCCCATCCTCCACACCCCCGCCCAGCCCCTCCCGCCATGGCCTCCTGGTCCCCCAACTGTCCTCTCCTGCAGGCCTGGTCCCCCCCAACTGCCCTCCCCTGCTGGCCTGGTCCCCCCACAACTGCCCTCCCCTGTAGGCCTGGTCCCCCCCCAACTGCCCTCCTCTACTGGCCCAGTCACCCCTAACTGCCCTCCCTGCTGGCCCAATCGCCCACAACTGTCCTCCCTGCAGGCCTGGTTCCCCCCAACTGCCCTCACCTGCAGGCCTGGGTCCCCCCCAACTGTCCTCCACTGCAGGCCTGGTCCCCCTCCAACTGCCCTCCACTTCAGGTCTGGTCCCCCCCAACTGCTCTCCCCTTCAAGCCTGCAAACCGCCCCCCAATTTCCCTCCCCTGCTGACCTGGTCTCCCCCAACTGCTCTCCTCTGCCATCCCGATCACCCCTAACTGCCCTCCCTGCTTGCCTGGTCCCCCCCAAATGCCCTCCCCTGCAGGCCTGGGTCCCCCCCAACTGCCCTCCCTTGCTGGTCTGGTCTCCCCCAACTGCCCTCCTCTGCTGGCCTGGTCACCCCTAACTTCCTACAACTGCCCTCCCCTGCAGGCCATCTTGTTGCGGCCATCTCTGCCCTCAAGAAGCTCACATTCTATTTGGAAAGAGTTAAACCATGACCCAGTGTTGCTTGGTTGGTTGGAGTGTTGTCCCATGGGGGCAGGCATCTTTGACCACATGGGGATGGCCATCTTGTGTCTTGGAGTGATGGTCAATTTGCATATTACTCTTTTATTAGGACTAGAGACCTGATGCATGAAAATCGTGCACTCTGGGGAGGAGAGGGGATCAGCCCAGATTGCAAGAGGGCACAGGCCAGGCCAAGGGACCCTACCAATGCATGATCGGGGATTGGGGCCAGGGAGGGATGTGGGAGGTTGGCCAGCTGGGGAGGTACCGTGGGAGGGCTCCAGGGCGTGTCTGGCCTATCTTGCTCAGTCCCGATCGGCCAGACCCCAGCAGCAAGCTAACCTACTGGTTGGAGCGTCTGCCCCCTGGTGGTCAGTGCATGTCATAGCAAGCAGTTGAGAGGCCTTAGCATATCATTAGCATATTATGATTTGATTGTTTGAATGGCCAACTGAACGACCGGACACTTAGCATATTAGGCTTTTATTATCCTATACTAGAGGCCCGGTGCACGAAATTCGTGCACAGCAGGGGGGGCAGGGATGTCCCTCAGCCCAGCCTGCACCCTCTCCAATCTGGGACTCCTTGAGGGATGTTCGACTGCCACCAGGATCAGGCCTAAACGGGCAGTTGGACATCCCCCTCACAATCCAGAACTGCTGGCTCCCAACCGCTCACCTGCTGGCCTGCCTGATTGCCCCTAACTGCTTCTGTCTTCCAGCCTGATCACCCTCTAACCACTCCCCTGCCAGCCTGATTGATGCCTAACTGCTCCCCTGCTGGCCCGATTGCCCCTAACTGCCCACCCCTGCCGGCCTGGTCACCCTCAACTGCCCTCCCCTGCAGGCCCAGTCACCCCCAATTGCCCTCCCCTGCAGGCCTGGTCCCCTCCAACTGCCCTCCCCTGCAGGTCTGATCACCCACAACTGCCCTCCCCTGCAGGCCATCTTGTGGCAGCCATCTTGTGTCCACATGGGAGCAGCCATCTTTGACCACGTGGGGGCGGCCATATTGTGTGTTGGAGTGAAGGTCAATTTGCATATTGCTCTTCTATTAGATAGGATAATAAAAGGGTAATATGCAAATTGTCCACTCAACTGAGAGCTTGACCAGAGTTTGACCAGGGGACGGGACCGGCCGGCCAACTACCCGAGGCCCATCCCTGCAGCCGGCCCGGTCCAATCGGCCCCGATCGGGGCGGGCCGGCTGGACCGCACCTGTGCACAAATTCGTGCACCGGGCCTCTAGTATAGGATAATTACCTTTCACAACTTGCTGTTTATTCAAATACTGTGCTAGGTGCTAGGGGAAAAAATATTATCTGCCCTCAAGAAGCTCACATTCTATTTGGAAAGAGTTAAACCACGGCTCAGTGTTGCTTGGTTGGTTGGAGTGTTGTCCCATACACTGGAGGGTCTCGGATTCGATTCCTGGTCAGGGCATGTGCCCAGGTTTCAGGTTTGATCACTGGTTGGGGCATGTGCGGGAGTCAACCAATCCGTTTCACTGTCATGTGGATCTTTCCCTCTCTCTCTCTCCCCCTCTTCCTTCCTCTCTCTCTCAAATCAATTTTTTAAAAAAGCATGTCCTCAGGTAAGGATTTAAAAAAGAAAGATAATTGACTTTAATGTATAATTACTCCCATAATTATAGGATTAAGTCCCTAAATATAACTATTTACATTTCCTAGAAGTAAATTATTCAGAAATGTGATCATCAGTCTCTTTTATTACAACACAGGAATTACAACAGGATATGAGTAGACACAGTATAGTGCAGGGAAGAGTGAGTGTAGTTGCTAGCCCAAAGAGTTGTTTATTAATAGAAGGCTATAGTTATCCCATTCAGAAAGATTTAAGCAAGAACTTCCTTAGCCTATTTCCTGAATAAATCTTTTTGTTTTTGAATCATTTGAAAGTCTTAGAGAATAAAACAAGCTTAATTTTACAACCAAACAAACCACTTTCCACCATTTATGATTATGGCTTTTAAATTAATACTGTTCAGAAATGACCTTGTTAACTTTTAGCATAAGTAGTCCATGTTCTCTAAAGAAAAAATAATGTTAAGGAGGAGAAAAAAGAGAAGCACCTTGAGGTGTCTTCCTTGGTTGCCATTGCCTCTGTGCCTAGATACCCTGTGCTCATATACTAACTCTAGATGTCAAAGTGCCTACAACACACTGATACTCTTTGAATTAATCATTGTAGGGAGCCCAGATTCTACCTCGCCTTCCACCAGTCCTACTTTCTGGAACTACAATCGTTCTATGGGAGATTATGTACAAACTCTAAAGAAGTTTCAATATCAGCTTGCCTGTAGGTCCCAGGCTCCATGCGCTAACAAAGATGAAGCCGATCTCAGTTCTAAACAAGCTGCAGAGGAGGTAAATGGAAAATAAAAATGACTTAATATTTATGATTTACAGATTATTAGAAAGTCATCTTTTTTACTTCTGGAACTTTTTTTGTCCCTGTAACCTCCACTTTTACTGGCTGACAACATAAATCTGGCACATTAAAGAGTGGAGAGGCTCCTGTCTAACTCTGTACCTAAAATGGAATTATACTGCATGTTTTACTCTTTATGACACATAGTTGTCCTTAGTATCCTGCCTAAGACATTTTTCTGCATTCATTTATAAAAAGGTATCTCAAGTATCAATTTCTATTTAACATAAACAGAACTCTTGCTTTTAAAATATATTTAGATTAGAACATTTGACAGTCTAACTTCATCAGTTTAATACCAAATACAGGATTTTTATTTTGTTCTTAAAAGCAAGAAGAATTTTTTTTAATCATACCGACATAAGGAATTTTAAAGATATGTCTGCATGAATAGCAACAAATGTGTAATTAAAAAATTATTACATATTAGATCATTATTGACATGTGTGAAGTTTTTTTCCCCCAAAGTATTCCAAATATTTTTGAGGTTGCGGAAAAGAATAACTGATTTCTGGCGAAATTTTTTTTCCTCACTGATTGTTCATTTTAAACATGTTTTTAATAGGTTTGGGCAAGAGTGAGTATGAATAGACAACTTCTTGACCATATGGATTCATGGACAGCTAAGTTCAGAAATGTAAGTTTGACATTATTCTTTGGACATGATTAGTGCCTCTTAATATGCAAAGTATGTTATTAGAATATCAATCAGAGATGTTAATTGTTAATTAGATATCAGAATTAGTAAAAGTGCAATATGGGATGGAACATATATAAGGATAAACATGACATTTACCTTAATGGTGTCCTTTGTGTGTGTGTGTGTGTGGTGTGTCCATTTTTAAGGGATTTTTTTTACCCCCTCTATGTTAAATAGATAAAGGAACAATATGACCTTCTTCCCTTTTCCAACATCTCAATTTTATTTTTCAAAGAGCTTTTTTGTCAGAGCCTGTTGTGTGTCTAGAAATGTGTGGGAAACAAAATGAGGTTCTTGTGCAAGGCTCAGTTGGTTGGAGTATTGTTGTGTATACCAAAAAATTTCAAGTTCAGTTCCCAGTCAGTTTACAGGCCTGGGTTGCAGGCTTGATCTCCAGTGGGGAGCATGTGGGAGGCAGCTGATCCCTGAATATATATCAGGTTCTTCGATTTCTTAAAGAAGAACCCTCTTTGTTTTGGGCCTGGAGGTTGGGAAGGCCAATTCTTCTATGTACAGAATGCGTTAATTCCTTTCTTTCAACCCCTGCCTCTTTTTCTTGCCTCTGTAGTACCTGTATGTCCCAAGTTCTGCTGGGCACATTGGCCCCTCCTCCACTGCAGGTGTCCACATAGATTCTGTAGAGGCCACCACTTCTTCCCCTGTTTCATATTGCAACAGTTACTCATCTGCAGCTCTTCATTTCTAGAAATACGTTGAAATCACTTCCACTCCTTTTGCATTCTTTTATCATAATTTAAATAGGGTATCAAGAGGGAGTGATGAAAAATAGCAGCCTACTTTCTTGAACCAGAAGTCTGGATGGCTTTTTTTTTTTTTTTTTTTTACATTTTTATTGATTTCAGAGAGGAAGGGAAAAGGAGAGAGAGATAGAAACATCAATGATGAGACAGAGCCATCAATTGGCTGCCTCCTGTACCCCCTCCAGACTTGTGCCCTGATTGGAATCGAACCCAGGACCCTTCAGTCCGCAGGCTGACGCTCTATCCACTGAGCCAAATCAGCTAGGGCTGGATGACTTTTTAAAAATAAAAATTTTTGCCCTGTCCTGTGTCCTCTGTGGTTAGAGTAACGGTCCACACACCACAGAGTCATGGGTTTGATTCCTAGTCAAGGGCACTTCGACCCCTGGCCCCTGTTGTGGCAAGTGTGGGAGGCAACCAGTTGATGTGTCTGTCTCACCACTCTCTCTCTCTCTGTCTCTCTCTCTCTCTCCCTCTCTCTCTCTCTCTCTCTCTCTCTTTCAATCCTCCTTCCCTTTCTCCTTTCCAGTCTCTCTAAAATTCAATGGGAAAAATATCCTTGGGTGAAAATCAACAAAAAATGAAATACAATTAAATTAAAATAGATAAATAAAAATTCTTGAGCCCAACCCTAGAAGTACTCAATCAGACTTTCTGGAAATGGGGCCTAGATCTCTCTCCTGAACCCCTTAGATCAGTTTGTTTCAGCGAAAGAGTAGCTGACAACGTAGAATGTGTTGAAATAAATGATGTAAGTGTGAATGAGTGAAATGATATCTTCGAATTGTACTCTCTCTTATTTCCACACATAGGCTTGTCTAAAATGCCAATATAAAGGCTTGGTTGAGAGTATTAGCTTAGAAGAAATATAAGCACAATCCCTTATCTGAATTCCTTAGACTACCAGTGTTCTGAAATTTAGAATTTGGGGGATTTTTTTTTTTTTTTTTTTTTTTTAAGGAATAGTAGACATTTATTTGACCTGAAACTTTTTTCATCCTTTAATTTTATGTTTAAACAGAAGCATGGAAACAAATGGTGGAAGCTTCTAAAAACATACACACACACAAAAAAAGAAACAACACGAATAAACCAGATGAGCCGTTTCCTTAGACAGTCTTTTCATTTCCCAGAATTAGTTTGATAGTAGCCGAACATAGTGGCATTTGAAATTCCTAGTCCTAAAGTCATATGGTAATATTCACAAGCCAGTTTCAAATATAATACATTTGTTTTCTACGTGGTTAGGGAATTGGGTGAGCCTGCTGAGTTAATCCTTTTAGCTTAGTATAATAAGCATAGAAAGAAACATTTAAGAAAAACTTAACATACAACTGGAAGTTTCATACATTCTTCAAAAAAAAACAACAACACAGGCATATGTGATTTAAGATTATAACTTAATCAACTTACACTCTAGTAGCATATTTACTTAACTCTGGACTTCAGGTAGCTGTTACTTCCATTCTCTTTCACTATACTCTAATATTTAAAGTACACAACAATAAAAAAAATCTTAGAGTCTTGTGAATAATTATTTGAGAAATGCTTTGGAATTACGTGTATAAAATCTTTCCCTCATTTTTTTCCTAGTGGATCAATGAGACAATATTAGTGTCACTTGTACAAGAGATTGAGTCTGTCAGCACACAGATGAGACGCATGGGTTGTCCAGAGCTGCAAATAGGAGGTATGTGGAAATAGACCCCAGCATTTGATTTACCTTCAGTGAATCTGCAGGTGGAAATTTCTTCTGTAGTGGACTATTTAACAACTTCCTTTGTTACCTTGAGGTGAAGAAAATAAAACTAAATCTCTATAATACAGGGTTTTTTTTCAATATTAAGGTTTATTGAAATATAATTTACTTACATATAGTTCATCAATTTAAGTCTACAATTCATCCCTAGCCGGTTTGGCTCAGTGGATGGAGCGTCAGCCTGTGGACTGAAGGGTCCCAAGTTCAGTTCCGGTCAAGGGCACATGCCCAGGTTGTGGGCTCGATCCCCAGTAGGGGATGTGCAGGAGGCAAGCCCATCAATGATTCTCTCTCATCATTGATGTTTCTATCTCTCTCTCCCTCTCCCTTCCTCTCTGAAATCAATAAAAGTATATTTAAAAAATAATAAAGTGTACAATTCAAAGGTTTGAGTTGTACAACCATTACTATAAATCAATCTTAAGAAAAGAAACCCACATACTCTTTAGCAGTCACCTCTGTTTTCCCACCACCACCCATTCTCCAGCCCTAGGCAACTATCAGGCTTCTTCCTGTCTCTATAGATAGACCTCTTCTGGATATTGTGTACAAATGCGATATGCAATATGTTGTCCTTTGTGACTGGCTTCTTTCATTTAATATAATAATGTTTTCAAGTTTTATCCATTTTGTAACATGTGTCAGTACCAATATTATGTGCTTTTTAAAAAAGAACAACATTGCTTTATGACTACAAAAGCAGTATACAGTGTTCAAGTAGAAAATTCAAAAAGTACAAAAATACACAAAGAAGAATATTACTTACCGTTCTGCTTCTAGCAATAACCATTATCAATTTAGTCACAATTATTTTTTAAGAAAATACTATGATATTAACTATATATATCAATTATAAGTTACCTTATAATTTAAGAACATGAAAAGTACCGTATTTTCCGGCGTATAAGACGACTGGGCGTATAGAATATTTTCCTGGGTTAAAAAGTCATCTTATATGCCGGAAAATACGGTATATATTTAGGAGTTGAGGAAATATGGTACATATATATGTATATGTTTCTAATTAAATTAGAGTTGTCTTATGTTTTTTTCCCCTTGCTCTTTCTATTTTTAAATATTGTCCAGTATTATTTTTATGGCTGGACTATATTTCCATATATGTATGTGTGTGTATGTGTGTGTGTGTGTGTGTGTATATATATATATATATATCACAAATATTTAGTGTATTAGTTGTTTATATAGCTTCCAAAATGGATCTGGCTGATTCTTTGGGGGGCGGGAGGAGAAGGGGAGGAAGACAGAGAGATAGATAGATATCTGTCCACCTTGTCAGAAATGATAAAATAAATTATAAGTAAAGTAGATAATGCAAATTGTTAAGATAAACTATTATTGCTGTCATTTATTCCTTCAATATTTATTGTAGGAAGAGATTTTTGAGTATTTTTTAGAGGCCCAAGGTAAAAATAATGTGTTCCGTGTGTTTTATTTTTAACAGAGGCTAATATTACCAGCTTGAAACAAGCTGCTCTGGTCAAAGCTCCTCTCATTCCAACTCTGAATACAATTGTGCAGTATCTAGACCTTACTCCAAATCAGGAATACTTGTTTGAAAGGATCAAAGGTAACTATTGATTTGAAGAGGGGGGGAAAATTATTACTTTTCACTACTTTGAGATTTTATAAATAAAGATAACAAAGGGGAAAAATTTTTTGAAAAAAATTAAAAGTATCACTAAGTATGATCTTATGTTTTATAAAAATACTAGAGGCCCGGTGCATGAAATTTGTACATGGGGGTGGGGGGTGTCCCTTAGCCCAGCCTGCACCCTCTCTAATCTGGGATCCCTCTCACAATCCAGGACTGCTGGCTCCCAACTGCTCGCCTGCCTGCCTTCCTGATTGCCCCTAACCGCTTCTGCCTGCCAGCCTGATCACCCCCTAACCACTCCCCTGACAGCCTGATTTCCCCTAACTGCCCTCCCCTGCAGGCCTGGTCCCCACCAACTGCTCTCCCCTGCAGGCCTGGGTCTCCCCCAACTGCCCTTCCCTGCAGGCCCAGTTGCCCCCAACTTCCCTCCTCTGCTGGCCTGGTCACCCCTAACAGCCCTCCCCTGCAGGCTTGATCGCCCCCAACTCCCCTCCTTGCAGGCCTGGTCCCTCCCAACTGCCCTCCCCTGCTGGCCTGATCGCCCACAACTGCTCTCCTTTGCAGGCCCGGTCCCTCCCAACTGCCCTCCCCTGCTGGCCATCTTGTGTCCACATGGGAGCAGCCATCTTGTGTGTTGGAGTGATGGCCAATTTGCATATTACTCTTTTATTAGATAGGATAGAGGCCTGGTGCCCGGGTGGGGGCCAGCTGGTTTTCCCTGAAGGGTGTCCCGGATCAGGGTGGGGGTTCCCTTGGGGCATGGGCAGCCTGAGCGTGGGGCCTGTGGTGGTTTGCAGGCCGGCCACGCCCCCCGGCGACCCAAGCGGAGGCCCTGGTATCGGATTTATTTATCTTTTATAATTGAAACTTTGTAGCCTTGAGCAGAGCCAAGCCTTCTGCTTGCTCCGTGGCTGCAGCCATTTTTGTTGGGATTTATTTATCTTCTATAATTGAAACTTTGTAGCCTTAAGTGGAGGCCTGGGCCTGCCAGTGTGTGCAGAAAGCTTGGCTTCCTCCATTGCTGGGGAAACCCAAGCCTCCTGCACACTTCGTGGCTGCAGACATCTTGGTTGGGTTAATTTGCATACCTGCTCCTGATTGGCTGGTGGGCATGGCTTTTGTAGCAGAGTGATGGTTAACCTTTTGTACTCAGATGTCGAGTGTGACTCGACACAATTAGCATTAGAATAAAGGAATCGAGAAAAAAGCAAGCGAGTGCAAAGGGTTAATTTGCATATTACTCTTTTATTAGATAGGATATTTAATTACAGCTTTATTAAGGCTTATATTTGAACAACTTTTGGGTTTTATGTTTTATATGCTTAAGAATTGTCAAAATAATATACTTAGCCTTGAATATGTTAGTTAATAATTTTATTCTATATAGAAAGACTTAAAAATGAGCTAAAAGGGCTCAAGTGGATATTTCACTCATTTTCTATTCTTAAACTATCAAAAATGGTGCCACTTTGACATTCATCTCTATATATTTCTAAAAGATAAAGCCTTTTAAAAAACATAACTAGAATATAATTATCACACCTAATATTTTTAACCATATATATTATTATTATTATTATTATTATTATTATTATTATTGATTTCAGAGAGGAAGGGAGTGACAGAGAGAGATAGAAACATCAATGATGAGAGAGAATCATTTATCGGCTGCCTCCTGCACTCCCCCTTACTGGGGATCAAGCCCGCAATCCAGGCATGTGCCCTGACAAGGAATCGAACCGTGACTTCCTGGTTTATAGGTTGACTCTCAACCATTTGAGCCACACCAGTTGGGCTATGATTATTTATTTACATCATGAAATATACAGTTTACATATACAAATTTCTAACCATCTCTTAAAATGTGTAATTACTTTTTTTTGGTACTTTTTATTTGAATTGGGATTCAAATATTATCACATGTTGTGATTGGTTGCTATATTTAAGTTTCTTTTAAGCTATAGGTTTCCCAACCATCTTTTTTTTTTTCTTTGCAACTTTTTTTTTCAATTAGCAATAATTACGCCTTGGATAAACCTCATTGGCTACGATACTGCCACTGCGCAAAGCTTATTTTTTGAAAGAACTGGATTGTTTGTCCTTTAGTGTTTCCCATGGTATGGATTTTGTTGAATACATCTCCATGGTGTACTTTTACATGACCCTCTGTTCTCTGTATTTCCTGAAAATTTAGGTTACCTCATAGGTAGGTTTGTATATATATAAAAAAAGGCGTGTGTGTGTGTGTGTGTGTGTGTGTGTGTGTGTATACAAATTATATGCAAAGTATTAATATATATCAAATATACAAAAAAGTACAACGAACCCTGTATAGATAGGCCTTCTAGATTGAATAGTTACCAACATTTTCCTATTTGATTCTCTCTCTCTCTACATATACATGTACATGTACATGTATGTATACACACAAAGTTTTTTGCTCATTTGTAAGTATATTGTATAGGCATTATTATTTTTCAGCATGCGAATTCCTAAAAGAATAAATTCCCTTACATTAACATAATACAATTAAAAATATTTCTATATTATCTAATAAACAGTTCATATTCAGATTTCCCAATTGTCCAAATAATGTTATATACCCTTTTTTTTCTAACTAGGAATAAAGTGTAGGTTAACACATTAAATGTATTGTTTCATCTTTTTTTTTTATTATCTCTAACAGTCTTGCCACCTTTTGCCTACATGACATTGACTTTAAGAATCAAGAATATTAGTCTTTTTTCACATTTTGGATTTATGTAATTCTTCTGGTGATATTTAAGTTAATCTTTTATATTTTGTGTTTATGTTACGGATCTTTTAATCAGGTCTTTAAGATGATATGCTTCTCTTATTATAACCCTTTAGCCGTTTTTCCCTCATTTTTGCATAGTCTTAGCTTTTTAAATTTCACCTTTGTTGCTACAGAACTTTCTCAGGGAGGCTGTATGAGCTCGTTTCGATGGAATAGAGGTGGAGACTTCAAAGGACGCAAGTGGGATACAGACCTGCCCACTGATTCTGCTGTAAGTCTGCAGTTTTATTTTTGTTGTTGTTTTTCAGTGTTTTGTTTGTTTGTTTTTTTATTGCTTTTGGAGAGATAGAGAAATACTGATTTGTTGTTCTACTTATTTACGCATTCATTGGTTGCTTCTCGTATGTGCCCTGACTGGGGATCAAACCCACAACCTTGGCATATCAGGATGATGCTCTAACTCGGCCAGGGCCTTTTTTCAGTTTTGTTACTGGATTTATGTGTTTTTATTTTCCCATTATCAAAATTAATATTAAAAAGAATTTGGAAACTAAAGTAGAAATAAAAAATTAAAATTGTACCAGCATCTTAACCCAACAAGTGTTACTATTTTGGTCTATTTTTTTCCCTTTTGTTAGGTTGTACTATTTTTTAATGTGTTGTTGTTGTTTTTTTATCACAGTTGTAATCACATATGTAAAATGATATATCTTGTTTTTTTTTTCACTTTTGCAATATTTAAGTAGGTTTTTCATTATTACACACTGTCTTTTAACTGTTCTTCAATATTAGACTTAAACATTTGAGAAATGTGATAGGGGAAGGGATTTTTGTTTTTCTATCTTAAATAATGTTGCAAGGAATATCATGATGCATATTTCTTTCTTATTTGAAATTACTACTTTAAGACAGATTCCTTTCCCTAGCTGCTTTGGCTCAGTGGCTAGAGTTTCAGCCTGTGGACTGAAGGGTGCTGGGTTCAATTCTGGTCACCGGCACATTCCTGGTTGTGGGCTTGATCCCCAGTAGGGGGCATGCAGGAGGTAGCTGATCAATGATTCTCGCTCATCATTAATGTTTCTATCTCTCTCCCTTCCTCTCTGAAATCAATTAAAAAAAATTTTTTAAAAAGAGAGATTCCTAGTAGAATTAGATTTGTAAGATCAAAGATTATAAAAATTTGGGTCATTTAAGAGTTTTTCAAAATCATGTTATTTTTTTATAGTGACTTTTGTGTTAAAATGATATTTTAAATGCTGATATTCAAATTAAGAATTGAATAGATATGTATTTTATCTTGGTTTTGCTGCTCACTAGCTATATGGGTAAATATTGAAATATCTACATAACAGAAAATTAGGAATGTCTTTTATCTTTTCAGTTTACAGATTTCATCTTAAAACCACTTGAAAGCATTTTTGCTAATTCTCTGTTTAGGGAAAAAATTTTAAATTAGAGTCATAAACACAGATTTTTTTTTTTTACACATAAAAGTTTAGTTTATTAATCCTCTCATGAAAAATCTGCACAGTCACCACAGATAAAGTCACTGAAGAATCTTTATTTCTTTTTGCCAGCACCAACATTGGCCTTTGCAGTCCCCCTGACTGTCTTCATTCTGTTCTTGCGTTCTTTTCTCTGTTTTCTTGAGGTCTTCTTCTCATATAGGCCATGTCTTGCAAGTCTGTGTTTGGGTTCATTTTTCTTTGTGTAATCCAAGGAATCATACATAAATCATGCCAGAGCCAGTTGTCTTGCCACCACCAAAGTGAGTTCTGAATCCAAACACAAAGATGACATCTGGTGTGGTCTTATAGATTTTGGCTAGTTTTTCCTGAATTTCTGTCTTGGGTACTGTTGCCTTCCCAGGGGGAAGGACGTCAATGACCATTTGCTTCCGCTTAAGCAGTCTGTTGGTCATGAACTTCCTGGTCCAGATAGTTACTGTGTCATTCATGATGAAGATTGATCTTCAAGCAGCCAGGAAGGAAAAGAACACAGATGTTTTTAAAGGGCTCCATCTATGATAGATTTTCATGCTGATTTTGAAAAATTGTTTTCTCATTTTTAGATCATTATGCATGTGTTTTGCACCTACCTTGATTCCAGATTACCTCCACATCCTAAATACCCTGACGGAAAAACATTTACTTCTCAGCACTTTGTTCAGACACCAAATAAACCAGGTATAAGCCTCTCCTAAAAGAATGAGTTGAACTTTTTACATGAAATACATCTGGTGATTTTGTTTGTTTTTCATGTAGCATATTTCCTTTACAGATGTGACAAATGAGAATGTCTTTTGCATTTATCAGAGTGCTATCAACCCTCCCCATTATGAGCTAATCTACCAGCGTCATGTCTACAATCTTCCAAAGGTACTTCTAAATGTAGAAGCTGCTATTATATAATGTCACGGATGACTTGCTTTGATGATGATTTTAAAATTAGAATCTCTTGTTCATGGAATAGGTAAAATTTTTAAATTAGGGAAAATGTGTTTCTTGCATCAGCCCATTTTTAACTATAGAATATATGTTTAATTGGGGAAAGTATAAAGAAAAATCACTCATTTTATTACTTAGAGGCAACTGTTATCATTTTGGTATATTGCTTTTGGTAAATTTCATTTTGCTCTTTGTACTTTTTCTTTTTTAATCCTCACCCGAGGATATCTTTTCCATTGATTTTTCAGAGAGACTGGAAAGGAGGGAGGGAAGATGACGGGAGGAAGAGAGAAACATCAATGTGAGAGAGACACATTGATTGGTTGCCTTCTGCCCGTGCCCCGACTAGGGCCCAGGATGGAGCCTGCAACCCAGGTACTTGCCCTTGACCAGGAATCAAATCCTCGACCCTTCATCCTTGGGCCAGTGTTCTAACCACTGAGAATATCAGCCAGGGCTCACTCTTCTTTTTTATGGGTTGAAATCATTTACGTAAATGACTCTAAAAATTACAATTTCCATACCATTAAAAATTTTCATTAAAATACTTTTTTAAAAAATATTTTTATTTTTATTTATTTAATATATTTTTATTGATTTCAGGGAGGAAGGAAGAAGGATTAAAAACATCAATGATGAGAGAGAATCATTGATCAGGCTGCCTCCTGCATGCCTCCTAATGGGGATCGAGCCCTCAACCTGGGCATGTGCCCTTGACCAGAATTGAACCCAGGACCCTTCACTCTGCAGGCCAACACTCTATCCACTGAGCCAAACCAGCTAAGGCATAAAAATACTTTTTTTTAAAAATATATTTTATTGATTTTTTTACAAAGAGGAAGGGAGAAGGATAGAGAGCTAGAAACATCTATGAGAGAGAAACATCAATCAGCTGCCTCCTGCACACCCCCCACTAGGGATGTGCCTGCAACCAAGGTACATGCCCTTGACCGGAATCGAACCTGGGACCCTTGAGTCGGCAGGCCGACGCTCTATCCACTGAGCCAAACCGGTTAGGGCATAAAAATACTTTTTAATGGCTATAAAAAACTTCATTATAAGATTGTAACAATTTATTCAACCATTCCCCTACTGTTAGACATTTTGTTGTGTTTGTTTTTTTAAATATATTTTTATTGATTCAGATAGGAAGGGATAGGGAGAGAGATAGAAACATCAATGATGAGAGAGAATCATTGATCAGCTGCCTTCTGCACACCCCCTACTAGGGATTGAGTCCACAACCCAGGTATGTGCCCTGACCTGGAATTGATCCTGTCACCTCTTGGTTCATGGTTGACGCTCAACCACTGAGCCACACTGACTGTGCTCTAATTCTTAATTATCATAAATATGGCTGAATATTCATCTTTATATGTATAGCTGTCTGCATTTTGGGTAATTGCTTTAGCTCAGAGTCCAAAAGTAAAATTGTAGGTTACAGAATATTTTTAAGGATTTTAAAATAGATATCAAACTACTTTATAAAAAAGGGAATTGTACCAATTTACACTTCTATTGAGGGTTTGTTTTTAATATGGAACACTTCATCAATTTGGGTGTTACCGTGCGCAGAGTCCATGCTAATCTTCCCTGTATCGTTCTAATCTTAGTAAATGTGCTTCTGAAGCAAGCATTACCCAGGTATTTTAGTCTTGATTGTAAACGTCAGTTCTTTTGATGACTGTTGCAGTTATTTTTATCAGTGCCTTTACTAAGAAATTTTTACATTGACTATAATTATAAAATGTGTTCTCCATCAGATCCTAAGGAAGAATATTAATTTCATTTTTCAAATTTAATATTTCAACTTTCTAAAAGTGTAAATATTTTGGACCATTGAACTTCCTTTGAAATCTTTCTTTTTTTTTTTTTTTTTAAACACACTGTGTTTTAAAAATTATATATTCTTAGATTCTTGAATCAGAGTAGTAGGTTCAAATTGATCGGTGAATTGAAAACCGAAGTTAGGAGCTAGTTTAAAGACCAGAAATTACATATCATTGCTTGATTTTAGGGCTAGCAAAATGCTGCCATGTAGTCACTTGTAGATAAAATAATTTATGTTTAACCTGTTACTTATATTGTCATTAACATATAATTGAAGTATGATTAAAAGTTTTTAAATCCCCATACTTTTGTTTATGCTGTTAATTTTTGAGATAGAGCATTTTGTGTGTATAGGATGCAGGGGCACCAGCCCAACAATAGCTCTCTTCCAGGCTTTTGTAAATGCTACTCTCCATGTGTAGAAACTTCCCAGTCTGTTTACTTTCTGCTCATCTTTCAGGTCTCAGCTTAAAAATCTCTTCCTCAGAGAGGCATTTCCTGGTTCACCAGTCTGGGTCAGAGGCCCACATGTATTCCCCTGGCACCTTCCTCCTCCCCCTCATAACATTCATCACCCTCTTTGTAATTCTGAATTTTCTGTCTGCCTTTTACTAGACTTTAAGCTCCTTCATTTAATGGATCCTCTCTGTCTTATTCACTGCAGTGTTCCCACTTCCTAGCACAAAGTAGGCACTGTCTTTAATGAGTGAATGAAAATCTGAGTTACATGGAATTCTGAGTTTGTAGAATGTGAATTGATAGGATCTGCATTTACCTAGCAGACTGAATCTTTTGCTTGGTTTAGTTTTTTGTGGTTTTTTTTGTTGTTGTTTTCTTTTGCTTGGTTTAGTTTAAATCTTGCTATCTTTTTTGTCTTTGTTCCAGGGCCGAAATAATATGTTTCATACATTATTAATGTTCCTTTACATCATAAAGACCAAAGAGTCGGGAATGCTTGGGTAGGTATTTGTGCTTTAAAAACACAAGTACTTAATTTATTAACTGATTTTCTTCCTTTAAGATTTTGCAGGAGTTTCAAGTGGTGACTTTGGGAAGTGGGCTTGGGTAATACAGGGAACTGCTTATTTCTGTCATTAACTGTTAGCACTGTATGATTTAGTAAATTATGAGGATGTATTCATTTTGATAAAAATTAAAAAAATATATTACAAAAATGCCCTTCAAAAATGGTAATTTCTAGCCCTGGGTGGCTCAATTGGTTGGAGCTTTAGACATATTTTAAATAAACAATGAAGTTTTAGTTTTTACCTTTTTGTTTTGTTTTTGTTAATCCTCACACAAGGATATTTTTCCCATTGATTTTTAGACAGAGTAGAAGTGGGGGAGAGACAGAGAAAGAGAAACATAAATGTGAGAGAGATACATCAATTGGTGGCCCTGGTTCAGGCCGGGGATTGAGCGTGCAACCAAGGTACGTGCCCTTGACTGGAATCAAACACAGGACCTTTCAGTCTACGGGCCAACACTCCAACCACTGAGCCAAACCGGCTAGGGCTAGTTTTCTGTTTTAATTGAAAATTTATCTTTTCCTCTGTCGATCCAAATTGACATTTAGATGCATAAATGATTTGCCATGATGGTGTGAATCTTGTTTTGAGTGTCATATACAATTTGTCCTATGCATAAAAATGTAAAAGCTTTAAAAGTATTCCATGGAACAGTAATTTACTCAAAGGCCAAAAACAAATTGATACAGTACTTATCTTTTAAGTGTACAACTTATATGTAGAAAATGAAACATTTTTGACTAAGACTAATTTGTGTTTTTTAACCAAGGAAAATAACTTTGAATTAAATTTAAAAGTATGGTTGCTTATTCTTTTTAATATATTCTAAAATAATGAAATAGTTAAAAACTACTATCCTGTAACTTAAAGGAAATAGCAAGTGGCTCAAATATACTCCATTTGGAATCATGCCCATAAATCAGCAGATTGATCCAAAAACATTTTCAATTTAATGCCACATATCTATGCCGTTACTGGAATAAGATGAATGTTTTACTTCCAAAAGGAAAAAAAAATCTAGACAGAATTGACCACATAGTAATTTAAGTGTTCTGTTCAACGAAAGACACCATAAATAAAGTTTTAAGTTAAATGTCAAACTGAAACAAAGTATTATAGTTGCAACACATATAGCAAATCTAAGTTAATATTCATCACATGTAAAGCATGTAAGTTAATTAGAAAAGAAAATTATAGAAAGTGGTCAAAGACACAAAAGACTTTTTCATAGAAAATGTTGTGCAAAATGGTTAATAAACATGAAAAGATGCTTAGCCTCATAGACAAGCCCAAATTAAAACATTTTTTTTATCAAATTGAGTTTATCATTTGCAGTGTCAGTGAGGATATGAAAAAATAGGAAAATATGGCCAATAGAAATTACCTTTTTAGAAGGGCATTTTTGTAATACATATTTTTAATTTTTATCAAAATGAATACATACTCAGCTGGGAGAAGGTAAAAAAAGAAAAAAATGAATACATACTCATCTACTCTAATAAAAGAGAAAGATGCAAATTGACTGTACCTTCACCATGCCCACCAGCCAATCAGGAGTGTGTATGCAAATTAACCCAACAAAGATGGTGGGTTAATTTGCATACACAGGTGCTGAGCAGCCTGGGGTGGGACACTTGTGTTGTCACCATGACACCGCCGCAGCTGTTCCAGGCCTCTGGGTAGCATGGGAAGGTGGAAAGGTAGCTCTGGGCCAGAGCGAAGGCGGTGCCAGCAGCCAGGGGAAGGAAGGCCCATACTTGCATGAATCTTTGTGCACCAGGCCTCTAGTAATTTAATAAATCATACAGTGCTAACAGTTACTGACAGAAATAAGCAGTTCCCTGTATTACCCAAGCCCACTTCCCAAAGTCACCACTTGAAACTCCTGTAGCTTTTCATTATGATATTACTCCTATGATTCCAAATAATAGAGGTGTGCAACTCTCTGATTCTTCAGTGTTGGACATAGTTGATTGATTTCTTACTCTGTTAGATGAGTAACTTATCTCTCTTATAGCCCTCTTCTCTCCATACTTTAAATACAGTTAGTTATATTACTCTCTGGAGTAGAAACCAATTTTTCTTTTTGTTAATCCTCACCCGAGGATAGTTTTTTTTCATTGATTTTTAGAGAGAGTGGAAGGGAGGGGAGATTGAGAGAAACATCAGTGTGAGAGAGACACATCAACTGGTTGACCCGTATACGCGCGCCCCCCCCCCCCCCACCTCCCAACTAGGGCGGGAATCAAGCCTGCAATCCATCCAGTCAGCGTGTGGGCCACTACTAACCACTGAGCAAATTGATTAGGGCAATTTTTCTTTATTTTTTAATATATTTTTTATTGTTGATAGTATTACAAATATCTCCCATTTCCCCCCCTTACCCCCCTCCTCCCAGCCACTACACACCCCCAATGACTTTCTTTTTGATACGTGAAATATGGTTTAGTTTAAGCTATATTAATACCTATATGCAAATCCACTAAAGCATCTCTAATATTGGAAAATTCCTAATTTAAGTCAAATAGGTAAATTTCTCTAAGAGGCCTATCTCTATATTCTTCATTTAAAAAAATTTATTGACACATTTACTTTGATTTTACCTACTAAAATTATTCTATTAACTCTACCTGATACCATAGTTCTTGAGGCTCACTGAAAAATTAATTTTCAACACTATAAATTCATTTATTCTAAATTTGGGTTTTAAGCATAATTAAGGAAGTAATTACTGTTACTAGAATTCACCTGATAAACCATGTGTACCATAACTTATTACAGAATACTGTTAAAAATGTCATCAATAAAATGATAGAAGAAACCTTATACTCTGTGTTTTAATTATATGAGAAAAGACCTTCAATACTTGACAATCAGTTCCACTAAAACTTTTTTCTTTTTTCTTTATAGGAGAGTTAATCTTGGTCTGTCTGGTGTGAATATTTTGTGGATTTTTGGCGAGTAGTTGGTCATTTAATTCCAAACATTTGGACTTTTATTTGGTTGAATCTAAGCATCTCTGAGTCACCACCTCTTTTGCTTTATGACACATGTGTATGTTACAGACTCTAGATTTAATGAAAAAGTAGCTATTTTGGAAACTTTCTTGTGAAAGTATGTCCTATATCTTCAACAACAGATATTACTCTTGATTTTTTATCACATTTCAGATTTTTCAGTTGCTTACAAAACCGAAACCCTTCAGGATTGTTGTTAACCAAAAACAGTGCAGTCCTCCCTTAATTAAATAAATATGAGTCCCTTTTCATTGTAACTTTCAAATAAGAATCATTTACCTGATTCTTCCCCACAAAAATTGACTCTTCAGTTACATTATTTAGTATAAGTACTAAAAAGAAACAAGCAATTTGTTTAACTTTTTTAATCTCTATCTTTTCCCAGTGTTTGGCAAATCAGCCCAAGGCCCATATTTTAAAAATGAAATCAGCTTCTAAGTAATGTATTAATTAGTTCATGTGTATTTTTTAAACTTTGTGAAAGAAGTTTGACAGTATTGTATTTAAAAAGTCAACTCTTTGATTAAATTTAGCTGATAGAATTAAACTATTTGGGTCTTAGTTAAGAAGCTGAGGACATCAAGAAAACAACTGCTTTGTTTTTTGTTTTAATCCTCACTCTATACGTTGTTGTATTTTCATTGAATTTAGAGAGAGGAAGGGAGAGGGAGAGAGAGAGAAACATCAATTGGTTTCCTCCCGTACACGCCCCAACCAGGGTTTAAACCGGCAACGTGGGCATGTGCCCTGACTGGGAATTTGACCGGCGACCTTAAGTGCATGGGACAAGGCTCCAGTCAACTGAGCCACACTGGCCAGGGCTGCTTTGGTTTTAATAACTCAAGTCAAATAGGAAAAATTTTCTAAGAGGCCTACCTCTATATCCTCCACTTGAAAAAGTTAACTCCATGATATTGTATGATTTTAAGAGTTCCCTTTAAGATCATATATGTTTAAATCTTTTAAGTATTCAAAATATCTGGTGAATGAGAAGTTACCAGGTTTATAAGTTTTGCATGACTATTTTTTTTTTAATGTGTATATGTAGTACCTCTAAGGCCAGCCAACAATTGCATATATTTTCTGAATTGACATATTAGACTGCTTCCATCACCTGGAAATAACTAAAACCAGTATCTTCTCAGTAACTGCATGTCAGTATTTTATGTACAGCCCGTTTTGTATAATTTTGTAAATTTTCTTTTTTTAAAACTTGTTTCTGTTTTTTAAAAGTCTTATGTTCACTGGAATGGTGTTTCTATCTTTTAACTGCTTTTGATATATGTTAATATGTTTGCTATGATATTTTAGAGGAAAATATTATTAAACGTGTTAAATATGAGGACATGTTAAGATCTAAGTCTACTATTTTTTTTAATAAATCTTTATTGTTCAGATTATTACAGTTGTTCCTCTTTTTTTCCCCATAGCTCCCCTCCACCCGGTTCCAACCCCACCCCATTCCCGCACCCCCCATACCCCCTTCCCCCTGATAATTGTCAGTCCACTCCCTTTCTTATGCCCCTGATTCTATTATATTCACCAGTGTATTCTGTTCATCAGATATTTTATTCACTTGATTTTTAGATTCACTTGTTGATAGATATGTATTTGTTGTTCATAATTTTATCTTTACCCTTTTCTTCTTCTTCTCTTCTTAAAGAATACCCTTCAGCATTTCATATAATACTGGTTTGGCAGTGATGAACTCCTTTAGCTTTTTCTTATCTGTGAAGCTCTTTATCTGACCTTCAATTCTGAATGATAGCTTTGCTGGGTAGAGTAGTCTTGGTTGTAGGTTCTTGCTATTCATCACTTGGATTATTTCTTGCCACTCCCTTCTGGCCTGCATAGTTTCTGTTGAGAAATCAGCTGACAATCGTATGGGTGCTCCCTTGTAGGTAACTGTTTTTCTCTTGCTGCTTTTAATATTCTCTCTTTCTCTTTTGCCCTTGGCATTTTAATTATGATGTGTCTTGGTGTGATCCTCTTTGGATTCCTCTTGTTTGGGGTTCTCTGCACTTCCTGGACTTGTAAGTCTGTTTCTTTCACCAGGTAGGGGAAGTTTTCTGTCATTATTTCTTCAAATAGGTTTTCAATATCTTGCTTTCTCTCTTCTTCTGGCATCCCCATAATTCTGATGTTGGTACGCTTGAAGTTGTCCCAGAGGCTTCTTACACTACCTTCATTTTTTTTTTTTTTTTTTCTGGTTGGGTGTTTTTTGCTTTTTCATATTTCAAATCTTTGACTTGATTCTTGCGATCCTCTAGTCTGCTGTTGGATCTCTGTATATTATTCTTTATTTCAGTCATTGTATGCTTAATTTCTAGTTGGTCCTTTTTCATATCCTCAAGGGACTCACTAAATTTATCGGCAGTTTCTAGAAGATTCTTGAAAAACCTTATAAATGGTTTTGAACTCTATATCCAGTAGTTTGCTTTCCTCCATTTCTGTCATTTGTGACCTGTTTCTTTGACTCTGCATTTTGGCTGCTTCCCTGTGTTGACAGAGTGGCTTTGTTTGCTAGGTGTCCTAAAGGGCCCAGTGGCTCAGCCTCTCCAGTTACCTGAGGTGGACACTCTTGGTGCACCTTTTTGTGGGCTGTGTGCACAGTCTTGTTGTAGTTAAGCCTTGATTGCCCGTTTGTATCACTGGGAGGAATTGACCTCCAGGCCAATTGGCTGTGAGGATCAGTTGTGTCTATGATGGGAGAACTTCTGTGCTGGAGACACCCTTATGAGGCAAGACTTGCTTCAGTGGGGCTTTGGTGCTCACTGAGTCTGCCCCCTGAGTGTGTCCCTTATGGATCTGAGGAGTTGTAATCTGGATGGTCCCTCTCTGACCACTGGGTACACTGGCTCTTGGATCTCCAAGGAGGTGCAAATTTAGCTCTGCCTGAGGCCACCCAGCAGGAGCTACAGAGAGATCTGCAGATTCCTCTTCTTTGTTTGAGGTTTGGAGGTGCCCAGATGAGGCCCAGCTGTGAAGCAGTGCAAGCTGCTGTGGAGCCTTGGGCCTTATTTTGGAAGATCTGGGGCTCTCTGACCCAGCTGCAGTTTGTTAGGTAATTTTAGATTGCAAAGGGCCAGGCCATTCATATGCAAAAGCCTCTGCACACAGCTGGGTTGGGGTTGTAAATTGGGTGGGGCAGGGTCTCAGAGAATCCATAGGATGGAGCAAACAGCAATGGCTTCCCATCAGCCCTGCCCTAAGCGGCCCCCGGGTCTCAGTGTCCCGTGGTACTCGCTCCAAGCACCTCTGAGAGAAAGCCGCCCTCGTGTTCCAGCCAGATGCCAGACAGTCCAGTTTCTCCCGGTATGAGTCTGGGTCCCCAGAGTCTTGCCCAGAACTGGAGTTCAGAGCAGTCGGGAGCTTGTGTCTCCCTCCCAATTGAAAAAGACAACTGCATCTTCAGTAGCCAGCCCTTTCCGTGCACACGCGCCTCCTCTGAGTCTCAGTGTGCTTTTCTCTTCCCTTCTAGTTGTAGAATTTCCACTCAGCCAGCCTTCCTGTGGTTCTGGATGATGTCCGTTTTGTCTTTTAGTTGTAGTTTTGAAGTGGTTGTGCAAGGCAGCAAGTTCAGGTGTTTACCTATGCCGCCATTTTGGTTTTTCTCCCTACTATTTCTTTTTGTTGTTGTTGTTGTTAATCTTCACCTGAGGATATTTTTCCATTAATTTCTAGAGAGAGTGGAAGGGAGTGGGAGAGACAGAGAGAAACATCAATGTGAGACTCTCACATCGATTGGTTGCCTCCCAGAGCTAGGATCAAGCCTGCAATGGAGGTACGTGCCCTTGACCAGAATTGAACCCCAGACCCTTCAGTCCACAGGGTGACGTTCTAGCCACTGAGCAACCCGACCAGGTCTAAGTCCACTCTTTCAATAGTTATTAAAGGTGTCATGGGATAACAGTTGCTTTGCTGTTAGACCATTTGGTGCATATTCTTTATTAAAGGCAATAAGAAAATATTAGCAATACATAAAACAAAACAAAATATTTCTCTATAGGATTTAAGGCATCTTTTAGTCCAAAAATTCAAAGCTACAATATTTTCTTTTTTAAAAATGATTGTCAAAAAATACAATATACTGTAAATACACAAGTAAAAAGACTAGGCATAAAAAAAAAAGATATTCTGTTTGCATGCTAAGTCTAGTGGGGCTTACTATACTCTGGGTAGCTTTCCTATATTAACACATCTTCACAAATGTTTGAGCCAGCCTATGCTTTAATGCAGCCTTTATTAAAAATTCACACTCAGGAAGACAGTGTACTGCAAATATGGTAAATTTATTGGTCCTGTGTTAAAAATGAGTAAATATTTACTTTCCTCTAATTAAATGTTATTTATAGGATATTTTTCACAAGTTTTTATTGCTTGACATCCTTGTGGGCTCAAATCCACTAATCTTCTAGATTATGTTCACTATATCATTTATTCTTTTTT
Organism: Eptesicus fuscus; assembly: GCF_027574615.1. Classification (NCBI taxonomy): domain Eukaryota; kingdom Metazoa; phylum Chordata; class Mammalia; order Chiroptera; family Vespertilionidae; genus Eptesicus; species Eptesicus fuscus. The sequence goes on from NC_072486.1 coordinate 61,932,701, forward strand.
CTCTGGATATGAGCCTTGAATTCAGCCAAATTTGTGTAGGGGCATAGTTAGGTTATTATAATTTAGTTCCTACTGAGTCATAAAAATGCTATGTTGCCTGGCTTTCTCAAACTGATATGCACTTTAAACTGATTTTAATGGTGAGGACATGCAGCATGTGGATGGCACTTTCTAAACTCAGGTTTGTAATAGAAACCCTTTAAATGTGGGCATTCCTCAGAGATCAGCCTTTGGTCCTCTGTTTCACTGTATTAGGCTTTTCCTTAGAGATCTCATTCATTCCACGACTTCATTTATCACTTCTCTGCACTTGATTCTCACGTTCATCACCAACCAAAACATCCCTCCTGAGCTCTAGTTTTAAATTTCCTGTGACCTATCAGACATTTCCACTTAGGTATCCTGCAGGCTCTGTCTGATCTGAATTCACATCTGCTGAAAACAGCTCCCTCTTCTAACATCCCTTTTTCTGTTCAGTGTATCAGCAGTTGCCTACGCTCAAAACTCTCGTGTCATCCTTGATTCCTTGAGCTCCCTGGGTCCCCAATCCAATCAGGCAGCAAACCTCATCCATTCTTTCTTAACAATGTCTCTTGCAGCTGTCCCTTTCCATTTCTGCTGCTGCTATGCTCATTTACACCCTTATCAACTCACATAGGACTACTACAACAGCCTAATTAATCTCACAGCTTCCTAATTGTTGCCATGCTTCCAGATTTTCCAATTCATCCTGCACATTCTCTCCAAATTCATCTTCCTAAAACACCTGTTTGATCATTTCATTTCCCTGATAAATTCCTTAGCCTGACATTTAAAGCCCTCCACAATCTGGTTCCAAGCTAGCCTTATCCCCCAGACCTTGGCTCTAGCTGGTGCAGGCTGCTCCTTCCTGGGCTCCCTGCAAGCTACCTCCGGTCATCCTGATCACTCTGGGAATACCCCATCCGCCTCCACAGTCTACCCTGCCGACAGACTTCACTCTAATGAAACCTGCGACCTTTTGGAGCTGATCCTGACTACTCCAGCTGACAGCCATTTCTCCCCAGGGTGATTAGATCTGTGCCCCTTTCTTGGTTACTTAGCAGTCATATGAATGACTTCTAGTCTCTCTAACAGAGTATCCTTATATCTGGCTTCATCCTCATTAAAAGAACAGTTTTTTTACAGTTGTACCGCTGTTGAAGAGGACTCGATGAAGACCATTACTTTTTGAGAAAGGCTTACATTCTCTTTGAAGGACAGACACCTTTTGAGCAGCCCAACACTGTGGCTTTCCTTTTGTGGTTAGGTAAGGTGGAGGACACACTCCTGGGCAGCTGCCGCAGGGGGGCTGCCTGAAAGTGAAAAGTGAAGGTGTTAGGAAAACGACACCACCAATTCCGTGGACTCTTGGGGTCTTCCAATGCACTCCGCAGCAGCACACTGTCCCAGATGACACAGGGCCCCGTGAGGGATGGGAGAAGCTGCTGGTTCACTTACCCCTCCGGCTGTCCCGGACAGTGAGTGAGGGCAGGCAGCAGAGGCTGAGCTCTCTGGCAAGAAGGCTTTGAGGAAGGATCTGTGTGGGGCCCTTGTCTGCCACTTAGAGGGATTTGCATAGTCAGCTCCTGTGCTTCTTGGGCCCCAGTGACTGCCACGTCTCTCGCTGGGTATGACAGTGGCTCTCTGCTGAATTGGCAGGATTAGTAGGCATTAGCTGTGAGCCATATCGCCAATTTGTTCCCTGGATGGCCATCAGTAATTTCATTTCCACAGTGAGTGAGCTGCACTGACCTGGGAACAGGTTATTGATTCTACGGGGTGGCACCTCATTTGGGATTAGGAAGAAGAGGGATACAGCAGGATGGACATGGAGAACAGCTTTGTGCGTCTCTGGGACCCTGTCCACCTAGGACAGCAGTGACCCCAAATATATTCCATAGCAAAGTCACACAGAAACAACCTTGGGCACTGCTATGGGTGAAATTGAAAGCTATAAGTACATTTTTTCATGCCCTAAAAACAAAATGAATATTCCAAAGTCTGTCTAACTAGGAGAGCTAGTGGCCTAAATGGGCTGTAACTTGTGAGGGCTGAGCTTGGTCACTGAATTGGGCAGGGCAATTAACCTTTTACACTGTGATTTCTGATTAACATAAAGATATTCCCCATGTCTCAGATCGGTGGTCGGCAAACTGCGGCTCGCCAGCCACATGCGGCTCTTTGGCCCCTTGAGTTTTTAGCAAAGGCCAGCTTAGGAGTACCCTAATTAAGTTAATAACAATGTACCTACCTATATAGTTTAAGTTTAAAAAATTTGGCTCTCAAAAGAAATTTCAATCGTTGTACTGTTGATATTTGGCTCTGTTGGCTAATGCGTTTGCCGACGACTGCCTCAGATCATTGAGAAGCTAAAAGTGATAGTACTTTTAGGTAGTTTAAAAAAAAAAAAAAAAAGCATGTAAAAGTCTTTCAAAATAACATTAGTGTAAACCTAGGAAATGGCCCCTTTGGCTTTGTAACAGAACTATCTTATTTTGGGGTCATGCTGAACTACAGATCTTCATGGCCTTGACACCCCAACCATCCTAGCCCAACTGTATCTGTGGCCTCCTCCCTCTGTCCTTCGCCCCCCCCCCCCCGTTCCCACCCCCTCAGGCCATCCCCAGTCAACAGTACTGTCCTTGTAGCCTAGGGGCAGGGCTTTCTGGTCTACCAAGAAAACCTTCTCCTTTCCCATTTCTAAACTAGAGGGAAAAATAACAATCCTGAATCAGACTCTGCTTTCATGAACTGCGACCCATAGGAGGCAAGTCAGAAGGTGGTGATCTGCTTTGTCGGGGGCAAAACTTGTTTTTTCAGGAGCAGCAGCCAGGCATGCTTCTTCCTCAAACACATGGTGTGTAAACGCGTCGGGCAGCTCTGTGATAGTTTTGGCTCAGGATACAGGCATTAGCTTACTGAGCTCCAGCTCCAAAGAAAGAGTCCTTGTGTTCCAAATGGGGAGGGCTAGCATCCCCTGGACAGCCTGCGGGGCGAGAGGAGTCCAGCTAACTCCTGAAAATGAGACTTGACACAAAGAAGTCTGAACGAAAGCCACCAGCCCCCGAACCCGGTGGTTTGAGAAAGTGTTATATGGCTTCCATCTCAAGTTTGTTAACCGCCCTTCAAAAGAAAGTCAGTGCAATGTTCTGCTTAAGTTCTTTGAAGTCTTTTTTATGCCATCTTGAAAATTCCTGGAGTTAAATGCCTTAAAGTGGTGGTTAGACTCCACTTAGACCAAGTGCCTTGGACAGAACTTGGAGGCAAAAATCCACATCCTAGAATAGTGTCTCTTCAGTAAGACTAGCTATTTTCCATGAAGCCAGAGTAATTACATTTCCTCGAGGTTACTGTATTACTGACTACATTGCTGCTTTTTCCCACCTTGCAACTCTATTTCCCCACACATACCCCCTCTCTCCTCACCCACTCCCGTAGTTTCTATTAGAGAGGGATCTGTGAGTGTTGCTAGCTTGCTCTCCTGCCCCTCTCCTGGCAGGTGCAATAGTGGGGCAAAAGCTAGAAAAACACGCAAGGCAAACTGCAGGTCTCGGATGAAACTCCTGTAAGCAATGGAGATTCCTACTAGACTGCAGCTTCCTTGTGAGCAGGTGTGCATTAGACGCTCGGTAAATATGTGCCGAATCAATAACTGGATTGAGTAAGCAGCATTCACTTGAAAAGCAAGGCTCTTTTTGGACTGAAAGTTTCAGTGGGCGCTTTTTTCATGCTGAAGACCAGGGAGAGCTCTCTGGCTGGTGAGTATACATGTGACGGAGAAGAGAAGCAAGCCCCTGGCAATGGGCAACTGGATCTAAACTCAGAAGGGAAGGCCAGAGGGCCCACTCTGCATTTCCATGCATTCCTCCTTGGTGGGCTCTATGAAAACATTCAATAGTATAGAGCAGTGGTCGGCAAACTGCGGCTCTGTTGACTAATGAGTTTGCCGACCGCTGGTACAGAGTATGTATTGTATATGGCTTGCGGGTGGGAAAAACCATCTGGATACATATCTGCCGGTAGTTTCTCAGTAGGATGCAAAATTGGTGGCATCACAAGCCCTCATAGCTGGAAATGTATTTGGGTGAATGCAAGGTAGGAGGGCTGCGAACACTCTGATCCAGGCCCAGGACACCATTATCCCGTTCTCTGGAACTATAGAGTCGTCTCCAAATCTGTGTGTAACTGGACTACAGGGTGTATTTTCTGAGCTGTTTCTCCGGAATCTGCCTTCTCCCATGGGGAAATCAAGATAGCCTTCGTTGCCCTGGCCGGTGTGGCTCGGTTGGTTGGGCCTCCTCCTGTGCACCAAGAGGTCGCTGGTTCGATTGCTGGTCAGGGCTCACGTCCTGGTTGCGTTGTGGGTTGGATCCCCATAGGGAGTTTGCTGGAGGGCGGGTGGGCAGCTAATCAAAGTTTCTCCCTCTCCCTTCCTCTCTCTGTAAAATCAATAAAAACATATTAAACATTTTTAAAAAACCTTTATTGTTGAAAGTATTACAGATGCCCCCCTTTTTTTGCCCCACTACCCCCTTTCACCCTATTCCTGCACCGCCCCGCCCCAGGCCTTCACCACCCTACTGTCTGTGTCTCTCTTCCCATCCTCCCAGCCCTCTTCCCTCTGAGATTCACCAGTCTGTTCCATGCTTCCACGCCTCCCTCTGATTCTATTTTATTCACTAATTTTGTTCTTTAGATTTCTTGTTCACTTATTTTGATTTTTAGATTCAATTGTTCATAGATAATGTATTTGTTGCCATTTTATTGTTCATAGTTTTTTTCCTTCTCCTCCTCCTCCTCCTCCTCCTCTTCCTCCTCCAGCTTTTCATTGTTTGTAAAGCTCTTTATCTCACCTTCAATTCTAAATGACAGCTTTGGTTGTAGGTCCTTGCTATTCATCACTTTGAATATTTCTTGCCACTCCTTTCTGGCCTGCAAAGTTTCTGTTGAGAAATCAGCTGACAATCATATGGGTGCTCCCTTGTAGGTAACTAACTGCTTTTTTCTTGCTGCTTTTAAGGTGCTCTCTTTGTCTTGGCATTTTCATTATGATGTGTCTTGGTGTGGGTCTCTTTGGGTTCCTCTTGTATGGGGCTCTCTGTGCTTCCTGGACTTGTAAGTCTATTTCTTTCACCAGGTGGGGGAAGTTTTTTGTCAATATTTCTTCAAATAGATTTTCAATATCTTGCTCTCTCTCTCCTTCTGGCACCCCCATAATGCGAATGTTGGTACACCTGAAGTTGTCCCAAAGGCTCCTTACACTATCTTCATATTTTTAGATTCTTTTTTCTTTTTGCTCTTCTGATTGGGTGTTTTTTGCTCCCTCATATTTCAAATCATTGATTTGATTCTCAGAATCCTCTCCTCTACTGTCGAATCCCTGTATATTCTTTATTTCAGTCAGTGTGTGCTTAATTTCCGATTGGTCCTTTTCCATTTTTTTGGCATTCTCACTAAGATCCTTGAAAGTCTCACTGAGTTCCTTAGAGGTCTCAAGAAGATTCTTGAGTAACCTTATAACTGGTTTTGAACTCCATATCCAGTAGTTTGCTTTCTTCCATTTCTTTCGGTTGTGACATGTTTCTTTGTCTCTGCATTTTGGCTGTTTCCCTGTGTTTGTTTCTATGTATTGGGTAGAGCTGCTACGTCTCCTTGAGTTAGTAGAGTGGCCTTAGTATAGGGCCCAGTGGCTTAGCCTCCCCAGTCACCTGAACTGGGCACTCTATGTATGTTCCTGTGTGGGCTGTGTGTACACTCTCGTTGTAATTGAGACTTGATTACTGTTGGCATTACTGGAGGAACTGACCTCCCAGGCCAATTGGTTGTGGGGACCAGCTGCGACTACAGTGGGAGAGCTGCTGTGCGGGAGACACCCCTATGGAGCAGGACTTGCTTCAGTGGGTCTTTGGTGCTCACTGAGTCTGATTTTTGAGTGTGTCGCTTATGGGTGTATAGAGTTGTTATCTGCTATTGGACTGAAGCTATCCACCAGGCACACTGGCTCTAGGGCCTCCAGGGAGGTGCAAAGTCAGCCACTGCCTGGGGCTACCCAGCAGGAGCAGCAGAGGGATTTGCAGATGTCTGCTACTTGCTATTTGTATTGGGCTTGGAGGTGCCCAGGCCCAGAGGTGAAGCAAGGCAGCTGGTGCTAGTGCCGGGTCATGGGCCTTTTATTGATAGGTTTGGGGCACACTGTCACAACTGCAGCTTGTTTGAGAGGTTTTAGTAAAGTCTGAAGCCTGAGCATGGACAGGCCATTCATATGGAAAAGCTGCTGCAAACAGCTTGGGTGGGGCTGCAAATTGGATGAGGCGGGGTCTCAGGGAATCCCCAGGGGGTAACAAACAGGGTGGTCCAGGATGATGGGGACTCAGATATGGTCCTGCAGGAGAGGTCCCAGCACAGGAACAATGACCCCTGGGAGTACCCCCATCTGGGAAAAAGCCACCCCCAAGTTCCTGCCCTGATGCCAGACAATCCAGTACCCTCCATATGTATCTAGGTTCCCTAAAGCTTCCGGTACTGGAAATCCAAGTAAGTTCGAGTGGTGGTCCTTTAAATGGAACACCTGGGTTGCCAGCAACCTCCCTGTCACTCAGCCACAATCCATGCTGTTTTTTATAGTCCATAGTTGCAACTCTGGAACCTTGGGCTGGGGGTCTGCTGTGGGGCTGCGACCCCTTGCTCCTCACAGGCAGCCTCCACAGAGACTATTTCCCAATTTAAAAAAAGCCACACGTGGGGTCGGACCAGCCTGTTCTCACCTCCACTCCTAATATCAGTCTTGATGTACTTTCTTTTCTAGTTGTAGGACTTTCATTCAGCCAGCTTTCGGGCAGTTCTGAATGATGATGGTTCTGTATTTTTATTGTAATTTTAATGTGGTTCTGGGAGTCCAGTCATTTACCTACGCTGCCATCTTGGTTCTCTCAAACTGTTTTTTTAAAGATAGCCTTAGTCTAGTCCAAGCATGTCAAACTCGTGGCCCACGGGCCACATGCAGCCCACAATGAATATTTTTGGGGCCGAGCCAATATAACGGTATGTAAGAAACATTTTAATAAAAATTTCGTAACTTAATTTTTATAATTTTATGTTATACATAATTATTAATAACGAACTATAACGTTCACTAATGACTGATTACTATAATTGTGTTGCATTCATTTCCCTTACGTGCCTTATGTGCAGGCACACCATTTCTCTCCACTAATACTAGCAGCAAATATTTTAACAGCCGATTGCCATGTCATTAGTCTTGTACTGACTTGTTTGGTGTGTGCAACAGGAAATATTTCGCTTTCGGAGAACAAGAAAAATAGGTTTATTTGCATTACATTTATGAATTTGTGCAGTTATTCAGTGTCTGGTAAGTTAATGTTCAAGAAAAAATATTAATTTTTATTAAAATTACTTTATGTTAACAATGACTCATTTATTTCAGCTCTTTGTATTCAGCATGTCTCTATTGAAATAAACCTACGTTTCTACGAAAATTGAAGCTTCTGTTTTTTTGTGGCCCACAGAAACTTAAACCTGGTTTATTTGGCCCATGTTAGCCTTTGAGTTTAACATGCTTGGTCTAGTCCTCGGTCATAGTCTGCCTCCTGACCAGGGCAGTCTCACAAAAGTACCCTAGTTATATATACTTTGAACAAATGTACCTGCATTTACCGAGTGCCTGCTCAGAACTATGTATAAAAGTGCAGTGATGTATCCCCTCAAGTTGCTTCCTCTTTAGAAGCAGAGATGGGATTTGGAGAGGATGGATGCCGAGAACCAATTCCAGCATGTAATAATTACAAGAGTTCCGTCAAAAGGTTGATGGGACTTGGGCAGCTCAACAAGGGTGAGCCACATATGTAGTTTACCTGTTGGAAATAGCTAAACGGCATTTCCCCCAAACCTGAATAGGACTGTTAACTGCCAGACAGCTCAGGGCATTTTATTGCTTCCTGTTGGTCCAACACCTGAACAGCTGTAGGCTATTCCCCAAACTGATAATGCTTCTGTATTCTACCCTTTGATACCTTACCCTTTGAAGTGTATTATCTCCACCTTGCCTTAGGATACATCGTGTTAATAAAAGCAGGGTCTGAGTGAAGGAGGAGAGTCTTCAGTTCCCTTTAGCTGAAGATCCTCTGACCCCCAATGCCTTTCAAAATTATCTTTCGTCTTTGGACTCCTTCTTGAATCTACGCGCAGCCCCTTTCTCCAGAATGCTGAACCCTTTGTAAGGCTGGGACAAGAACCCCGGCAGATGGAGTAAGTGCCCACAAAGAAACCAAGCTCCAGGGCTCATGAGGTGGTGAAACTGCCACGCCCCTCCACTGCTGGTGGCACTGCAAACTGGTACAGTCCTTTAGGAACACAACATGGGACTCTGTGTGTGTGTTAGTCGCTCCTGCTGCATAACAAATTACCCCAGAACAATAACGCTCATTTAGTATCTCTCTTCATAGGCAGGAATTTAGATGGGACACAGCGGGGATGGCTCCTTTCCACTCCACGATGTCTGGAGCTGGAAGAGAACCATCTTAAAGCTTATTCACTCACATGTCTAGTGGCTGGGAATGTGGACAGAATGTCCACATGTGGCCTGGGCTTCCTCAGAACATGGTGACTGAATTCTAAGGGCAAGGACCTTGAGAAAGAGGAGGAAGTGGGACGGAAGCAATTACCTCTATATTCTAGGCTTGAAAGCTGTGTTTCGCTGCATTCTGTTGATCAAAGCAGCTACAAAGAACTGACCAATTTCAAAGGGAGGGAACATAGACCCCACCTCTCAGTAGAAGGATGTCTCACATCACAGCCTGTGAGATGGAACATATATTGATGTGGCCATTTGTGGAAAAATACAAAATCTGCCACAATGTGCAATGCCCACACTCCCCCAAAATATTGTTACTTTGGTTCATTGAGCCCAGGAAAATATGTCCTAGGGAAATAACAGGAAAAGTTTTGTCTAAAGATGTTTGTTGTGTGCATTTTGTCACCTACTCACCTAATAAATACTGATTGAAGTAGTTTGCTAGGTGCTAGGACTACAGAGAAGATTTAAGATATACTTTTTCTCCCTTAAAAAAGCTTCTAGTTTATTATAACCCAAACCAAAACCCATCCAATACCCAGTGCTAGATCAACTCTGAGATACATCCTTGAATGAGACACTTATAGACGTGTTTTGACCTCTTTTTAAAACTCCTACAACTTTCAACATACTGTAGGAAGAGGGGGGAAATGTTGGGTAGAAGTCAAAACAATGTTGTCTGTCTACTGTGATTACAATTATATAAAAATATGCATTCAGATCGCCAAGGACTGGAAAAGAATATCTTTTTTCACTCACCATCCCCTTTACCCCAGTCAGATGTGAACTCGCTTGTTGAAATGGGAATTTGGATGATTGTATTTTCATTTTCAATTCTTTTCTCAATGTTACAATTGAAAAGGGCCAGAAAAAAAGGGGGTGCAGATCGAATTTTATAGGTCAAAGGAAGAAAAAGCTCTGCCGAGTGAGAACCGAGGAGAGACTTCCCGGGAGCAGTGGCGATTGAATTTCAGTAGGAGGAGGAAGCGGCAAGGCTCGGGACGGGACGTGAGGACAGGCGAGGGGAGGCTGTCCTTGGGGAACTGTGGGGAGACGGGGTGGGAAGGAAAGGGGGGCCTTCGGTTCTGGGGAAGGACCGCAGGCTATATTTGTAGAGGCGCTCAAGCTTTTCAAGAGGAGAATTAAGTCAAAGCAGTGCTGAGAGAAGCTGCCTGACCCCAGGTGGGCAGAAGCCAGAGCAGCTGCAGGCAGGCAGGCCTGAGAGGAGGCCCCTCCGTAACCCAGGGCCTGCACTCCAGAGGTGGCGGAGAAGATGGGAGAGCGTTTGTGGAAGCCATGAGCACGACCAGGGAACCTGGTGCACACAACTCCAAGATTTCCGTCCAGGTGATTACGGAGACAGTGGCACTAGTAACAGAAGGAGAGCTAGGAGGCCGAGGAGCTGGTGCAGAGCAGGAGGGAAATTTTAAACACACTGAGTTTGAGCTGCCACTGGGACATCCAGATGGAGAAGACAACAGGTAGCTGGAAGTGTAAGTCTGAATCTTAGTAAGAGATCCCCCTTATGGCAAAAGAATTTGAACGTATCCCTCTTGCTGGAGTGCTCTTCCCCCAGCTGTCTGTTACGGCTCAGATAGCACCTCCTTGACCCATTCTTATCACCCTAAAATAGCACCGCTATCGCTCACCACCCCCCTCACCCCACTCAGCTCTTCTTCATCGCACATGCCTGAGCTCTTACGTGTTCTCTGCTTCCCCCACCAGCAGCCCCATCCCCTTTAAAGACGGGACACTGTTTGAAGAACTAAACATTAAAGGGCAACTAGGCCCTGGCCAGTGCTGTTAAGTGGTTAGAGCGTCCACCCACACACTGAAGGGTCTCCGGTCCAACTCCTGGTCAAGGGCAAGTACCTGGGTTGCTGGTTCGATCCCTGCTCCATCATGGCTCATGTGGGAAGCAACCAATAGATGTGTCCCTCTCACATGGATGTTTCTCTCTCCTTCTCTCTCTCTCTCTCTCTCTCTCTCTTCTCTCTCTCTCTCTTTCTCTCCCTCCTCCTCCTCCCTCTCTTCCACTCTAAAAAAACAATGGAAAAAAATACCCTCGGGTCAGGATTAAAATAAAAAAATCAAAGGGCAACTATGTGCCAATTCACTCTTACGTACATTTCTATTGTGAAAGATCAGATAGCGTGTGTTCTGACGGCTTCAGATCCTAGTCTAAAGGTTTGAAATGTCTCTGCCTTTTGGCTCAGAAGGAGGAGACGCACCCACTGGTTCTGAAGGCTCCCGGATGGTGGCAGACGCTCCAGGTGCATCCGCTTGGCCAGCACTTGGCCGCTCGGACACATCTAGCTGCAAAGGGCTCTGGGGAAAGCAGTTTTTGTCCACCATGGCCATGGCCAGCTTATCACCCTAGCACAGCCTGCCTTCCCGGGAGCAAAGCGAAGCGTGCCCATCTGACACCTCGCCTGCCTGCTCCCTGTGACACATTCATCTGTCCTCGCTGCTGCCCCTGCTGTGCAGCACCCCCACCCCCGGCTTCCTGCTCCAACCTCCCCCATGGCAAAGGAGAGGGTGGGTACTAGACAGCAGTCTGTCACACAGGGAATGTCTGGCTCCAAGCAGAGTAACTGCTATGCATCTAGGACCACCATCCCCTTGGACAGTTGAACTCTCCCCAAGCACTGTCTTCCTCGGCCCACCCTCTCCCCCTCCCCCAGACACTGAAAATGGGAAACGTTCAACTTCTGTATTCCAGATGCCAAAACCCTCCAGAACAAAACATCGCGGACACGTCCACGCGGCTTCTCCTCGGCCGGCATTCTAAGCACTTTCCGCCGGCACCAGCTGCATAACGTGCGGGGCTCGGCACAAAATGAAAACGCGGGCCCCTTGTTCGGTAATTTAAAGGCGGCCACAGCGGAGCATGCACCTTCTGAGTGCAGGGTCCTGCGTGACTGTCCAGGTGGCAGGCCGGGGAGGCCACTTCTGTCAGGCCTCACAGAACAAAGGAGCCATTTCTATTGTGAAATACCAGGAACAAGTGCGTCTGCTTTGCAGACCGGCTTTTAGGCGAGTTGTTGTTTTTCTTGTCACGGCTTGGAAAGCTTAGGAGTGGCCTCGGGCAGCAAGCAGCGGGGTTGTTTCATGTTGCAGAAGCCCCGAGGGGCCTGGGAGTGCCCAGCGTCTGCCCCTCAGGCTGGCTCTGTGCTGCCAGGGCCGGGGCGTCTTTGATGCTCCCGGGACCTACGTGGGCGGGTCCCTTCTTCCAGCCTCTGGTCAAAGCAGACACACACCCAGGAGCCAGGTTTTGGCTTTTGACTCCCTTCAGGGGAGATGCCACCGGTCACAGAAAGGCCGAATGGTGGCCCAAAAGGGGGTGCTTGGCCACTGCGCTCTCTACTCCTCTCCGTGGACCTCCAGGCTGGGGGTGGAGGCCACACAGCTGCCTCCAGGTGCCAGGCTCACCTGACAGCCCTGGATGGGGGAGGAGGGGGGACAGGCACGTGGACTGTTGTCCTGGGGGAGGTTGGAGCAGGAAGCCGGGGGTGGGGGTGCTGCACAGCAGGGGCAGCAGCGAGGACAGATGAGTGTGTCACAGGGAGCAGGCAGGCGAGGTGTCAGATGGGCACGCTTCGCTTTGCTCCCGGGAAGGCAGGCTGCGTGAGATGTGAGGCGAAGGAGAGGGGAGTCATTAGCAAGCAGTGAGTGAGTCATGCATCCGGTCCCCTAGGCGGCCGCGTGCACCGCGGGCTCTCCTGGTGCAGGACCTGGTGCCAGGCTGCGCAGCTGGCATCGGAAAGGTGCCAGATTATCTGTGGGGCCTCGGGAGCTGGGGGCCGGGCGGCTGGGGGCCAGGCATCTAATGGCCACCTGCTCCTGGCTTGAATCCCAAGGCCGCTGGCATCTCTGCCTCTGGGGGGATATCATGGGGCACCCCTGACTTAGCAGGCCTGATGCCTCCCCGGCCCCCGCCCTCCGGCCCGTACCCTCCCAGCCCCCCTCCTCCTCCCTTTCCCCCACCACACACTGAAGAATTAGGGTTTCTAACGAGCTTTGAGCTGTGCCCTTCACTCCCTCGTCTCCCTCCCCCGCCTGGTGGCCCTTACTTAGCTAGAGGACAAAACCTGGGCCCTGGTGGGAGCGGAAGCCCAGGCAGTGCCCCAGGGCATGCCCCGCACCCAAGGGAGGAAAGGGCACCTCCCTCTAACGTGCCCAGGTGCTCTCAGCCTCGACAGCGTCTGTCCTGGCCTCTCCACGACGCCAGGCTGCTGACCACGTCCTTCTGGGGACTGGGGAGTTGTGGGCAGAAGAAACCCACCTGTTTTCCATCCCCTATTGTAAGCCGCCGAGCCAGGCTCCTGGTCCCAGCCTCCAGAATGCAGACTCTGTGGCCCATGTTTCTTCAGAGTCAACTGCCCCCCCCCCTCCGTCCCCCAAGGAACCTCGATGGGCACCTCTCTGGGTCTTAGAGAAGCATCAGAGGGGCCTGAGGGGTGGGTGGCGTGGGGAGGGGCTGGGGCTGGGGTGAGAGAGGGACTGTTCAGAAAGTGGAGGACCTCCAGGAGGGAGGAGCCTGTTTCTAAACTCTGCCCTCCCATAGGCTGCTGCTGAGCTGGTCAGTCTGTCTGTCCTGGGCAGGGAGAGGGAGGGAGGTCCCTGTGGCTGTTAGCACCAGCTCCCCCGGCTGTTCCGAGCTTCTGTCTGGATCCAGCTCACTGGGTGCTCCATCCAGATGTTAGCCTTTCCACAGCTGTGCCAATGGCTCCCCAGGATGAGGGGGGGTGGTTCTCACCCCTTTAGTGGTCACTTATGTTCGCCCCTCTCCTGCCAGAAGCTGCTCCGCCCTCGCAGAGGAGGGCAAGGGGGGCACCGACAAGCTGGAGGCCCCTCCGCGGGGCCGGCCCTGGGAGAGGAAGGGCCAGGCCAGCGCCGCCAGCCTCCATCCTGCCCACCTGCTCGGGGCCTCGGGAGAAGGGGTCTGGCTGCAACACTTCGGGCTCATTTCCGTCCTTCCTCCGCCATCTGCGAGTTTATTGAACACAATGTGCTCGGGGCCTCGCTGCTCCCACCTTTGGCTAATCACTTTCCTCCCCGGTATCTGTTTTCTCCGTCTGCAAAATGAGATCGATAAATCTCATTGCCGAGGTGAGAGGCTGCTCTGCAGCAGCCGCTGAAGGAACAATAGCCCGGGGCCCCGCGCAGCCCGGGCCAGAGCGAGGCGATGACGCACTCCGTCCCTAACGACAGCCGCGGGCAGACAGCCATCTCCTCACCTGCTCGCTGCCTCGTGGCCTCGGCGCACTTGCCTGCCTGCATCACAGATTCCAGCTCCTTCCACGGAATCTGGCCCGGGACAGGGTGTGTGCGTGCGTGCGTGCGTGCGTGTGTGCGTGCGTGTGTGTGTGTGTGTGGTGTGGTATGTAGGAGTGTGTGGTATGTGTGGGGAGGCATTGGGCATGGAGGGGGCTGCCTGTGGGAAATACCCTCCTTAAAGTTCCCTCCTGAGGTTTCTGGGGCGGGGCCTTGGTTTGAGCTCCTGCGAGAGTGACCCCACTGTGGGGTGTGGGGTGCGGCCGCAGCAGCTCCTACAACAGAACCACCGCGAGCCTTAAGGCGACGCTTTGTGCGCACCCCAACTGACGGAGGCAGAACCCCGGTGTGGGTGGGCCTCATCCGGTGTCCTTCCTAACAAGGTCCTCAGATGGGTCCAGGCAGACTCAAGCCAGAGCGCTGCCCGCCAGTGGGTGCAGCCCAACAGCCACCTGCAGGGAGCACCGTGGAGGGCGCTGGGAGGTGTGGCCCATCCTTAGCTCAGCAGCAAACAGCTCCCCGGGGACAGCTGTCCCCTGCACGCTAGTGTCCTTGAACTTGTATCGTCACCTCTGCTTCGCCGCCTCTGCCCCATCTCCTGAGGCCTCGCGGTTTAGCGTCGTAAATGCGCCTGCCGCTGGCTCTGTGCTCGGGTCACGTTGCGTAGATTTGTTTCCTGGCCATTCTAGAATATCCTGTTTCTTCTCTTTCCTTTTCGCTCCCCAGGGTCTAATGTGGGGTTCTGTACCCAGCTGGTGCCGAACCGCCTGCTGAATTAGACGGTGACAACCGGAGTGAGGCTCCAGGAGGCCCGTGGGAGGTGCCGGAGGGGTGGCGGGCCCTCGCGACAAGGCCCACACCCCCGCGCTGCCTCCTGAGCACCCACACCTGCGCAGGTGGCCTCCCTGCCCCCCCCCCACCCCCTTCACTAGACGAGGATGAGGCAACTGGTGGCAGACCCAGAGCAGGTGTGGGTGCAGCGGAGGCAGGGCAGCAGGTGGCCACCCTGTGCCCGCTTGGCTGAGCGCTAGGTAGGCTGGGGCGGGCCCTTCCTGCCCAGCAGAACGGGGAGCCCCCAGGCCCCGCTGCTCAAAGCTCCTCTGCAAGGAACAGGTCCTGGCCCTGCACCCCATGGCTAGTCCCCAGGCAGCAGGGCCTGGGGGAGTGCCCCCTCCACCCGCCTGGAGCAGGAGGATTTGGGGGCTTTCAGGGTCAAATGTCTTAACAGGCCTCTTAGCTTCCCTATCCCCCAAGCTGGGTCAAATTTTAACTGAAGCCCAGGAGGCACCAAGTCCTACGGAAGCCATTGCGAGAGTCTCCTGGAAAACGGGGACTGACAGCACCCCCTGCGGTGAAGAGGGAGAAAGGAACTCAAGGGTCGCCAAGGCCTCTGGTCAGCGAGTCCAGGGTACCCAGCTGGGCGGCTCCATCTCTGTTCCGGGTCCTCTCTCAATCCTGATCTCATTAAGAGGAAACCAAAACGACTGTATTCTCTGGCTCCCATCTGGCCTCTTGAACTTTAAGGACTTTAATCAGTTGGATGTTAAAGAATAAAATAACTAGAAAGCCGCCAGCTGGTCCTTCCGGCGGCCTTGCCAGAGGGCACGGGGAGTGGACGTGTCCACCCCGGGGGACAGTGAGCGAACACACCACTGTAGGATCCAAGTTGACAAAACAATTGACTCCCCAAATTAATAAAAGTTGTTCCCCCAAACCGCCTATGTCTAAGACATCTGCTTCCTGCATCCCACTGCCCCCCCAAACCAGCCCACCTCTGTTCCCTATTCTGGGTCCAAAATCCCAACATGGAATGTAAGAGCTCCCCGTGAAGAAAGGTGGACAATCTAAAAGCAGGAAGTAAATTCCAGTGGTTGAAAAGACAAGAAAAGTGGTGGAATTCTTCCTCCAAGCCAAGTGCTCTCCCTCCGCCCTCCCGGGGAGAACCTAAAGCTGAGTCTGTGCAGGAAAGAGGGAGAGAGGCAGACCGCCCAGGGGGCCGCCCTGGAGGGAGCAGAGAAGAGAGTTGGTGGTTCACGCTGGCCTTCGAGTCTGCAAGGAGCCTAAGTTCCCAGACCTGAAGGCCTCCCCGAAAGTCCCTCACACCCTCCTCTGGCGAAAAGGACTAGCCCCTGCTCATCTGCCGGGCCCCGCCTCAGACTCCTTTTCCTCAGCCCACGGAAGCCCGGAGAAGCTTCTTCCACAGCTGTGGAAGCTCCACCTGTGCTGGCCGTGCACCCAGAGGTCATCGGCGTCTTGGCCATTGTGCCCTTTCTGAAGGAACTGGCCGTCCTCCTCCCAGGGAGCACCCAGGCAAAGGCTGGAGGAAGCAGACCCGCACAAAGCCAGCAAGGGCCTGAGGGGAGGAGAGGTCTGGTGGGTGGTGCGGCTCCAGCTCTGTTGCTGGGACCGGAGCTGCTCCCAGGCTGTGGAATGTGGCATCAGTGGCCCAGGGAGCAGCTAACCGGACACCTACCAACGTCCTGGCACTTCCCTGGTCACCTCGATTTTCTTCTTGTGCCTGATCCTCACGACCTTTCCAGGCTGAATGTTCATATTTCATTTATTTCGTTTGATTAATCCTCACCTGAGGATATTTTTTCTATTGATTTGTAGAGAGTGAAAGGGAGGGAAGGGGAGAAGGAGGGAGGGAGGGAGAGAGACAAAGAGAGAGACGTTGATGTGAGAGACACATCAATTGGTTGCCTCCCCCATGTGTCCTTGGACCGGGACTGGGGATCAAACCTGCAACCCAGGTACATGTCCTTGATAGAAATCAGACCCTAGACCCTCACGGACCGATTCTCTAACCGCTGTGCACACCGGCCAGGGCTGGCATTTCTTATTTTAGAGAAAAGGAAGGCATGGCCCAGAAGGCCACATTCTAAGTAGAGTTGCTGGGACCCAAAGCCACGTATTGTTTAAAGCTCATGTAACCCAAACACCTGGCCAGCTGGGGCCAGGTGCACAGGCACTGGCGCCCCCTGGACCCCGCCGGCTTGTTCTCTTGGGGCAGGCGCTCCCCAAGTGGAGGAGGCCAGACCCCACAGCTCCAGCTCAGGCCAACGCAGTCAGCAACCCCGGGAGGAAAACGTTGAATCTTTTTAATTCTTTACAAGAAAGTATTGAGAATACGCTTACCTACTGTGGAGAGCGGCCACAGCGTTTGGGCAGGCTCAAGCCTCGGACCAATGAGCTAGAGTCGTAAGCTTGACCTTATGGTCCGAACCTGTGGTCCCACTTGATAGGGGCTGCGGGAGGTGCAGCAAGTAAACAAAGCTTGATCAGGTGCATGTAATTGAGTAGATTCAAAACCCACGAGAACGTTGTAAACATCTTGACCACGCCCTTACTTTGCCTCGTGGAATCTGGCTATACAATTAAGACGGGGTTGCAGGCCGTGGTGCTGTCTCTCCATCAGAGAGGAGCGTCCTATCCAGCCCCAGCTTTATTCTCTTGTCTGTCTTTTCTAAATCCTTCACCGCCCCGCCTCAGGCTCACCCATGGCCATGCTGGCTTGGCACACCTACCACCTACCTTTGTCACAGCTTTTCATTCTGTCCTGAGCCAGTGTTTTTTTGTTTTTTTGTTTTTGTTTTGTTTTTTTTTTAATTTTAAAGAATAATATAAAAATGGGTAAGCTGTGGTACATCTGAACAATGGAATGTTATTTGGTGCTAAAAAGAAATGAAGCTGGGAAAAGACATGGAGGAACTTTAAATGCATATCATTACTAAGTGAAAGAAGCCAATCTGAAAAGGCGACATATTATATGATCCCAACTCTACGACTTTCTGGAAAGGGCCAAACTATGGAGACAGTAAAAAATAAATAAATAAATAAATCAGTTGTTGCCAGGATTAGAGGGAGGGGAGATGACTAGGGAGAATCTTTAGGGCAGTGAAAAGTCTGTATGACACCCTAAAGTCTGTATGACACCTTATACATTTGTCCAGGCCCATAGGATGTGCACCACCAAGAGTGGACCCTAATGTGAGCCACGGACTCCGGGTGAGGATGCTGTGTCCGGGTAGGCCCCTCAGTTGTAACAAATGGACCACTCTGGTGCCTGATGTTGACAGTCGGAAAGGCTGTGCCCGTGTGCAGGGGGCATATGGGAAATCTCTGCACCTTCCGCTCAATTTCTTTCGGAACCTAAAACTGCTCTAAAAACATTAGTCTTTTAAAAAACAAAAAATACGGGAACATTAAAAACAATGACACCCACGTCTCCACAATGCCTAGGTCAGCCATAAGGAAGTACCACAAACTAGGTGGCTTCAACGGAAATTTATTGTCACGTGGTTCTGGAGGCTGGAAGTCCAAGACCAAGATGTCAGCAGAGGTGGCTCCGTCTGAGGGCTCTGAGGGAGAACCTGTCCCATCCTCTCCCCCAGCTCTGGTGTCGGCGGGCAAGCTTCGGTGTTCCTTGGCCTGTAGAATCACCGCCCCAATCTCGGCCTTCCTGTTCTCGTGCAGTTCTGGGTGGGTGATCCAAGTTCCCCGTTTTAAAAGAACACCAGTGATATTGGATTAGGAACCAACCACCGTAATAACCTCATTTTAATTGGATTGCCTCCCTAAAGACCCTGTCGGAATAAGGGCGCATTCCTCAGAACTAGGAGTTAGCGCTGTAACATATCTTTTTTTTTTTTTTTTTTGCAGGGGACACCTAACTCCCACCGAGGACACAGCCTTGCCCCAACGTGTGGTGGCTGATTGAGTGCCGTGTTGCTCTGGACCCTTCAGACTGTTTATAGCCCTGGCCCAGCTGACTTTATTCCATCTCGGAGCTCTCACAAGTAATTTCACAAGCGGGCTGCAACTCACACCTGGCTCTCATCAGAGCGGCCTGTCAGCACGCAGTGTGGCTGGACACATTTTCCAGGTGTTGCAGGACAAGTCACCACGTGGCAGGTCAGCCTTTGCTCAGCAGGGGCCCAGGAGCCTCCACCAATCACATCCAGAGTCTGAGAGACATGGGCACTTCCAGAGCTCTCCACGCCCCCCCCCCCCCCCAACTTATTGTGCCACAGAACCCACGCCAGACATTCCACGGGGCAACTCCAATGTGAATTCTCTCGAGATCTATTACCCAAAACACACTGTCTGACACAGTCATTTTTATACCTTTTAGAGCCCTTTTTGCATTGCTGACTCCAAGAAAGCTAATTAATTATTTTAGACACCACTATTAAATTGACACAGTGATTAATCTGATAATCCTTTTTATGAAATTACCTCTGAAATGCTAACTTTCCATCTTTTGAAGCTCAGTGTGTAAATTACTATGAAGATTACATTGTACCAGCTTTTGGCTCTGCAAATCTTAATGGCAGTTTTTTGCCAAAAGCAATAAAAGCTGTCCTGAATTTATCAGGTCAATCAGGAAAGAGGCAGGCAGGCAGGAAATTGAAGGTGACTCACGCTGCAAGTGGGAGTTCTGACTGACGGACGGATTGCTAGAACCTGCTGTTGCTGATTAGCTACAGGGACCTGACGCCAATGAGAGGAACAGTGGTCGCTTCATGAAGCAGAGGGTCACGCGGAGCCCCTGTTGCAGGTGACAAGGCTCCCTCCCCACCCCCATCCTCACATCTCCTCCCAATGCACCAGCTGAGTGTCTTAGTGGCAGAGACCTCCCCGTGAGTCACCCATCCTGAGAAATCCCCAAAGTCCTCAGCATGGGGTAGGGGCAGGAGAACACCTTGGCTATTGCCCTCCAACCCTGCTTTACCCAGCGGGCAGGCTCTGGGACCTCAGGGTGGCTTGGGTCACTCCACCATGCTATCAGTGCTGTGGCACAGAAGGAATCTTACATAAAGCCTGCTGGGGCCATCCGGCCTAGTATAAACAGCAGCATCCACCTTCATTTTTTGTTTAAGCTACTTTCTTTTCAGGACTAGGGATCAACCTGCAACCCAGATACCTGCCCTTAACCAGGAATCGAACCCAGGACCCTTTAGTGCACAGGCCAACACTCTAACCACTGAGCACCACGGCTGGGGCAGGCTCTTCTTTCTAATAGTAAGTCCTGTGTGCATCTCATGTGTGCCCTGCCAGGATAGTGTTAGATCACATTGACAGCCTCTTCTAAGGCTGCAGTATACCTTTCACTTGTTTCCAGACGAGATAAAAAAACAAAACCTATTGAACCTGTGGCCTCATTTATTCACCCACCCATGCATGCATCCATGCATGCATCCATTCAGCAATGTATATTGAGAACCTACTCTGTGCAAGGCTCTGGGGAAGGCAAAACAACAACATGTCGGACAATTCTTGCCCTCATGGCACTTTATTCTAACAAAGGAAGCCGGACAGTAAACAAGATAAATACTGAGATGGTGTCCATTCCTTAGGAAGAGGATCTGGAGTATTGGGGAAGGTGTTGTGTACAATTTATGTAGCGGGGTCAGAGAAGGCCAGGCTGACTCACCGCATCCTCGCCCTGGCTCTGTTTCATCGCAGAGATGACATTTGAATTAAGAACTAAAGGAGGGGAGAGACTGAGCCATGGGACACTGGAGGAAGAGCCTTGCAGACAGTGCCACGGCCCTGACGGGGGAGCGTGTCTGGCTGGAAGGATCAGCGAAGCGGTGCTGTGATGGGAACAGAGTGAGCCCAGGGGCAGGGGCAGGGGTTAAGTTCAGAGACGTCTGGAATCCATGGGCCATGACTCGGCATACCTGGGTGTTTTGCAAGGGAAGAGTGGGCCTGTCTGCTCGGCTCTTGTCCTCACCTGGCCGGCCTCCCTCCCACCCCCTCGGCTCTGCCCTGAAGGAGTCTCCCAGGCAGACCCCAGTCTGAGGGCCCATGCTGAGGGTGCGCTCTCCTGGGCCCTGAAGCCCACGGCCAGGACTCTCTGTGTGGCCTGGGAAACCCCTCCAAGTTCTTTGTTCTGCTGGGCAGGAGCTTACCACCTACATCCTGCGTCTGTCCTAGGTTTCCTCCCATCCCTGCGCACACAGGCGAGAGCTGAACAGCGAGAGAGAGGCTCCTGGCCCATTTGTGGTGGAACAAATGTGAGCCTTGAACCTGGAAGAGGATTCTGATGCCCTCACGTTGCTCCTGAGAGAAGACCCCCGCGTGCAGGGCCTCCGGGGCTGGAGAGTGACCTGGTGAAGAATACTGTGGTCCTCGGCTGGGGCGAGGGGCCCCCCTCTGTGACAAACACCCCTAATCCCGTGCAGAAGCGTCCGTTTCCATCACACGCACCCTACAGTCAGGAGGCCACATGGAGGGGTCGGCCTTCAGGGGCCTAAAGGAGGAGCAGGAGGCCTGTGAGGGGCACAGAGAAGAGGCCGCAGGGACCCCCGGCTCAGCCGCTGCTGGGGACCAGTGTGGGCCTCTCGGGTCAGACAGAACCTGCTTCTGACCCTGCGGCCCTGGGTCCAACCTCCGTGGCTGCCCCGGGCTGAGCTGCCCCCTGAGTGTGAGGACTGAGCCCCCAGGTTTGTGTACCCCCAGCCTTCCTGCTCATCTGCCCCCCTCCTCCCCGCCTCCCGCCTCCCCCACCGGCCCGTTGTTTTTCTGGTGAGCCTGTTCCCCCGTCACACCGACATCCGAGAGCACCTCGGCTGCCCTCCGGGTTGCCATGGAAACGGAGCATTCTTTCCTTCTCCCTCTCTGTTTACCTTGGTCCGGGACTGCGGCAAACCCAGCCTGTCGCGGAGGGAGGGAGGGAGGGGAGCGGCGGGGAGGGGGAGCCAGCCACTCCAAACCGGATCATTCCGGTTCAGGGCGCCTCTCCCGCTAGGCGGGGTGGGCTGGGAGGCCCGAGAGCAGCTTCAGTCTGGAGGCGACTCTGCCCACCCCCATCCCCACCCCCACCCCCTCCTTCCACCTCGGCCGGCCTCCTGCCCGCCGGCGCGGGGTGGGAGCCAAGCCTTTGTGGTGCTGCCCCGGTCGCTGGGCCTCCGCTCCGAGCTGGGCAGTTGCTCTCCCCCCACCCCCCGGCCCAGGGGCCCTGCAGAGCGGGGGGCGTGATGGGGCTGAAACCAGCCCGCGCTGGCCCTGCACCACCGCCCGGTCCTCCGACCAGAGGGGCGCTTTGCCCCTCGGCTCCCGGCTCCCCGTGCTCCTGCAACACAAGCCAGACTCGGCCACTCCCGACGCCCGGCCGGCCTCCTCCCCCACCCGCCCCTGCCCCATGGCCCCTTCCCCCCAGAAGACACCAGGGCTTCTGGAAGGCTCTGGTCCTGGGGCAGTCACATCCTCTCCTGGGCTTTCTAGTTTCCTGGGCCGCAGAAAGGCGCCCCTGGTTGGTCTGTAAAGCAGCCCGCCTGGCATCAGCCTCCGGTGGCCTCCCTGTGAGCAGGCTGCCCGCACCCCATCTCCTGGAAGCCCCCCGAGGGCAGGCCGGCAGGGCAGGCGCTACCAGGTGCTCAATAACGGCCCAGGGGGGTGAGCCGGTCCCGGGCTTCCCAGCCGGCCCCCCACCACCTTCCCGGGGGCAGGTGAGCCCGGCGGGGGCCGGGCGCTCGGCATCTGGCCAGCGCGGCCCCCCCTCCTGGCGGAGTCCGATGGGCCCTGCTTCCCGCCAGGGGACGCCAGCACCAGGCCACCTTGCTGCGCAGGGAGAGACCCACCAGGGCTGCTCGGCCCGGCGGGTGAAGGCAGGGGCGAGGGCTGCAGGCGGCGGGGTCTCCCTCCCAGAGGGAAGGCGGCGCTTCAAACACCCCTCAGTCTTCGCCCCAGCGCCACCCTCCTCCCCACCCCCACCGCCGTCCGATAGGGGGATGAGGGGGAAGGGAGAATCCATTCTCCAGACACCCTTCGAGGTCTTCTCCTTGAGGACTGGCTGTCACACGCCCAGAGGGTGACATTTCTTTTATATATATATATTTTATTGATTTTTTACAGAGAGGAAGAGAGAGGGATAGAGAGTTAGAGACATCGATGAGAGAGAAACATCTATCAGCTGCCTCCTGCACACACCCCCCACTGGGGATGTGCCCACAACCAAGGTACATGCCCTTGACTGGAATCGAACCTGGGACTCGAGTCCGCAGGCCAACGCTCTATCCACTGAGCCAAACCAGTTAGGGCAAGGGTGACATTTCTTAAAAAGGAAACCTCTCGGATTTGCAGGAGGGTCACCCTTTCCTGAGCTCTGCAGATCTGGCTAACCCCCTTGGCTTGGCTTGTCTTGGCCTACCAACCTGTGGAATGGGTAAGACCTCCAGGCTTACATTCCAACACCAGGTTGCTGAGGAGAAAATGACCCGTGACAATGCTTGGCTGGCATGCTGGGAGGCAGAGGCTGGGCTGCAATCATGGGGAGACCAAGCAGGGCAGCAGTCAGTCCCCACGCCCAGGACACCCCTCGGCACATGCCACCTGAGCGACCTGCAAGGCCTCTTACTTTCAAGGGAGTCTGGGCAGCGCAGGGGGAGCAAGAGGCAGATGTTGCCATCCTGAACCACGACCCGATCTTGGCTGTGTCAGTGCACATTCTACCTTTTCCTCTAGGCTGAGCTTAGGGAGGAAACTGAGACCCCAGATGCCTGATGCATTTCTTTGTGGTTGGCAGAGCAAATAAGTTTGTTCCTTTATAGTGGTACTAAAGGCCCGATGCACAAAATCCGTGCCAGGGGCTCAGCCCCGCCTGCCTCGGTAGCTGCCCCGGCCCTGGCAGGCCTGGCTACATCCGGAAGGATGTCCGGTCTAATTAGCATATTACACTTTTATTATTATAGATATAGATGGGGGATTTTGAAAACACCCTTCCCAGTCACCTCAGCTCCAATAGCAAGACAGCTTTAGGTGGAAGGTTCAAGAAGGATCTGCCCAGCTGACATGATTCAGTGGTTGAGCGTCCACCTATAAACCAGGAGGTCACGGTTTGGTTCCCGGTCAGAGCACATGCCCAGGTTTCAGGCTCAATCTCTAGTAGGGGGCGTGCAGGAGGCAGCCAATCAATGATTCTCTCTCATCATCGATGTTTCTGTCTCTCCTCTCCCTTCCTCTGAAATCAATAAAAATAAAAAAGGGTGAACTGACCAGTCTGTCCCCTCTAAGGGGACAAACTGAACGACAGCTGCTTTCTCTTCTTTTCACAGCTGCCACGTGCAATACTGCTCTAAAGCTCCTGGCCTGGTGGGAGGTCCGGAAATAAGTGGCCTGCCCTCCCACCTGCCTGTCCCTGTCCACAGCCCTGGTGTGGGCCAGGTGGTTACTGCCCTTCCTGAGCAGGGCTTGGCATCTTCCTTCCTACAGGAGCTGCTGAGGTCTCCCTGTGCAGCTGACTGCTGCAGAGGAGCTCGGACAGGACACACTGTATTCGAGAATCTGAGAGAAGCGTCTCCCTTCTGCATTTGCAACTTCGGGGCCAGACCCCCAAGGCCCGTGCAGGATGGATGGGTTTGCTGGGTCTGCTTTGTATGTCACTCAGAAACCCTCTGCCTCCTCTCACTGTGTTTATGGGATAAAAAACGTCTGCCCTGGAATAATGTTCTTGCTTGATTTTATGAATGGATGGAATAATGAGGAAGAGGCTCTGGGTGACAGGATTAAAACCACACTTAAACCTGGAGAGACTGTGTAGTTTTTAAAAAGTCCCTCCCTCCCTGCACTTTTTTCCCTTCTACTAGCTTCCAAGATGGGCTTTTAAATCAAAGATTCCCCCAAACCAGCCAGGCTACAACTGAATCAATGAAGAAATTAAAAATACTAATACTCCAGCCCCACCCTTTGAAACACCCGATCATTTACATTCTGACCCAGATTTACAGTATTCTGAGGAACTAAATTGGAAGAGCTGTGAAGGGTTCTGCTTTAGAAAGGGGAGAGAGAAAAAAAAAACCACAAAAAAAACAGAACACACTTAAAAAAACACAAAAAAACAGCAGTCCCTGCAGCCCTTCCCTCCCTACCCATCTCATTACTGTTAGCTCTTTGGGCTGCTTTTGGGATACTGTCCTTTACATCTCTAATTAATATGCTTTACTGGTTATTGCTTCGATTTGAGACATTCCATATATTGCCTTCCTGCTATGGAAGATGAGGAGTTAGCTCACTTACATAATTCTACCTCCCCTGCCTCATCCTCATATATTTAACTTCTTGATTAACTGTAATTTTAAGTAAATATTTCACCTTTATTGCTTGTTCCATCAACTATAGAGAACAATAATGCCTAATAATGTTTACTACATGCCAGGCAGCATCCAAAGCACTTGACACGTACCTGCTCATTTAAGCCACATAATAATGTCAAGAGACAGGTTACTATTATTGGCCCCACTTTAGGGAAAAGGCCATCTCACTATTGTTTTAGTGGTTCTCCAAGAGCGAGAGGAGGTAGACGCAGGGGGCAGTCTGCCATCTTTACAGAGTTTTAACAGAACAAGGATTGGGAGGCATTCATTCTGGCCTTCGCTCTAGTTCCCTGCTGAATAATTAAGAACGACAGTGATGCCCTGGACTATGCACCAAAAAGGTGGTGGTCTGATTCCTGGTCAGGGCACATACCCAGGTTTCGGGTTCAATCCCCAGTCAGGGTGTGTGTGGAAGGCAACTGATCAATGTTTCTCTCTCACATCAATGTTTCTCTCAAAAATCAATAACATTTTTTTTTAAATTGAAAAAAAGAATGACAGTGACAAGTAAGGTAGCAAGTTCTCTCAGTCATCTCGGCCGGCACCAGGCAGTTAGTTACTCAGCTGTGGAGCTTGGATTCCCACATGCCACAAACCAGCTAAATTGAAATCAACTGAGGAGTTTGTTCAGAATTCACCTGCTAAAACCGAATCTTTGGGATTTTGGCCCAGGAATCTGTATTTTTAACCAGCAATGCCTCACGGTTTGGAAACCAGGGGGTCACAGGTGGGCCGGCAGCTGGGCTTGTTCTATTGCAACCCCAGTGCAGGCACGTTCACTCGGAGCCTGCACTACCGTGGCACTCACAGGAATGGCCTGGCTTCCGCAGGAGACCTTCCACTGCAGTCGGACCCACGATCTTAATCCCAAGGTCAAGGTGAAGAGCTAACCTGGTCCAATCTCAGTGTTCTCGTATGATTCTCACCGTGATGCTCCAAGCCTTTGGTCATAATCACAGAATGTTAGATCTGAAAGGGACACCTGCTCCAGACACAGGAAGTGGAGAACAGCACTGTGGGAGAAGGGGTCCTGTTAGAGGGTGAAGTGATGCAAAGCACAGGTTTGCAGAGGGAAACGTGTGGAAGAGCAAAGCCAGAACCAGGAACTGGTTTCACCCCCAAAGGACCCCCGGGAAGGGCTCAGCTCCTCCTGGGGCCTTTCCCTTGAATCATAAAGACAGTAATGACTCTGTAGATAAAAGTTCACAATTTTCCCTTTCAATTCTCTGTGGCTCCTCCAACCATTCAGAAAAGTGTTCATACATCCATACAAACTTGCCTAGTGGTAGTCTGCGGAACACATGGTGGGGCAGTAAAAGGGGGTGGGACCTGCCCCACAGTCACACCCTTGCTGATGTCCTGAAGGGACTCCTGTTCTGTGGAGGTGACTATTTTGCCCAGGTGTTCCAGATGGCAAGCAGAGAGAAGGAGCCCACAGTGCATGGGGGTGGAAGGTGGATGACCCACAGAAATTACACAGAAAAGTGGACCCTGGTGGGGTGATAAAGTAGGGGGTGAGGGTGGGTGAGACTGATGCTTAGGTCACATAGGTGAGCTCACATACCCACAAATTACCATCAGACAATCAAGGTAGCCTTGAACCAAATAGATTTGGATGATTTATTGATCATATTGTTTTTAGAAAACCAACAGCAAAACACTGACAAGGTACATAAATACAGATTGGACATTTTAGGGTAAATTCACTATATTTCCTACCTGTTTGTAGGAAACCAGGTAAGGTGGAAAAGCTGTCCTGATCATACGGCATGCACACCAGACTGCAAAAGGACTTCCACACTATTTAACAGGACTGTGGCAATAGCTTTATAATAAGGCAAGCATCGCGTGTGGCCCAAGCATACCCTGTATGAGAGCCAAGCCCAGGCTCACCCTCAGAGATTGCGTGTGGGAGAGGTTTCCCTTTCTTGCCTAGGTTCTTCCAGAAAATCCTCATTGGCAGGTGCCTTTACAGGGAGATGCCTGGCGCTGTCCCTGCTCAGGCTCTGTACAAGGAAGTGGCTCTAGAGAAGGTCAGTGTGTTTCTGATGCCTCCTTTGTATTCTAAATGTGCAACTAGTACAACAGCAATTACTCAGCTTGGTGAAACTGCCTCTGACTCACCCTGTCCACTAAGCAGGGCCCTTAAGAAACTTCTAAAAAGTGAAAAAAAAATTAAAAACATGAAAATTATACTAAAAAGATGGCACCACTTTTGAAGCACAACTCAGAACTTCTTTTCATAACATCAGACAAGACAGGTGATTGCTTTCCACCGAATCTTACAACCTTAGAAGGAAACCCCACTGCTGGGCATGATCTGATGGCGACGAACGGAACACAGAGATTACAGACCTCGACTGAGTCTACCTCAGGCCTGGCCAACGATCCGCTCCGGGAGTCCTTGGGTATTTTGGGAAC
Organism: Eptesicus fuscus; assembly: GCF_027574615.1. NCBI lineage: Eukaryota > Metazoa > Chordata > Mammalia > Chiroptera > Vespertilionidae > Eptesicus > Eptesicus fuscus. The sequence goes on from NC_072486.1 coordinate 61,960,109, forward strand.
CAAAGCAATGTAAGCTAACGGTGACAGTTTTTGGAGCTTATGGTCACGAGACCATAAAACCTTGCCCATCTTGAAGCTCAATGCCAGAACAATGAAGAATAAGGAAAATGGCTTTTTGTGTTACATCAGAGTGCTGTCAGGTAGGCAACTCAGTAATCTGTGCCTCGTTCTAGATGTCTGTAAGACCACCTAAAGATAAAGGGGTTTTACAGAATTAAGACAACACAGTCTCCGAAGATAATTCAACCTTTCCTACATGCCAAGCACTATGGCTGGGAAGGAAAAAGTAAGGCTCCTGCCTGAATAGTGGGAAAGAAGTATATGCCAAAAGCTAAAGAAATGTGTTGACATGACGGGCTTCCTCCTCCTCACACTGCGTAGTCTTCCCACAGGTGCTGAGAGTTCTTTGGTGGTTAGACGGCGGATGGTCTAGAACTCGGGGCAGAAAATATGCCAAAGCTAAACTCAGGATTACCACCGGTGGGTCCTCATGTCAGCAGACTGCCCAAGCTAATCAGGCTGCTTATATGTCTACTGGTTCCCAACCCCTACCAGGATTCTTCCTTTTCCATTTCTAACCACTCACAGCTCCACCCATTGAAGAGAAGGTGCTTCTGGGGGAAGGGGTAGGAAGGAAAAACTATATGAATCAAGTGTGACAGAAAAGTTGAAACACTGATTATCTATGGATTTCAATGATCTGTGCTTTACTCTTGCTACTCTGGGTAACCAAAGGTCACTGTTAATATACCGTTGCTTAGAAATGTTAACGTTTATTATACATCTAAATCTAGCTATGTAATAGACATGAATAGTTTAGAGCGAAGTTTCACATCATGTCACTGGGGCCCTGAAAGAAGAAGATTCTGCCAGTGGAAACCGTTTCAGTTTGGCCCCTGAAGAATAGCTAACATTTCAATCTAGTCTATATGGTTTTATAGATTTCTCCAGGATGTGGAAAACACTCTATTAAATTAAGAAAGCATGATTTTCTTTACTTAAAGTCTGACATTCACAGATAAATTAGTATATACATGGGAGAACTGGTAGTATTAAATATTAGGTTTTAATTCTCCACTTAGGAAACTCTCACAGATAGACTTCCTTGTTCCTGGGCAAAGAAATGTAGGCAGATATGCAAACACGAGATAGTACAAAGATGACCGGGGGAAGTCTCAACTCGAACAAACCGAAGGACTGGAGTAACAAAACACTGACTTGAAAATCCAGCTCTACCAAGAGTTGGCTTAAGCCAGCCGATCCCAACTCCAATTCTGGTTATAGTTTGACTCTAAAGTGATAAGCTGGCTTCCCCAAGAAAGTTGGCTACCTGCCTTATAGTCATATCCCATATATAATCTGTACATTATATGTGTTTCTTTATATTGCACTTAAATTTACAGGACTGCAGTAAGATGGCAGGGAATACCTCAAAGAGGTGGAGAAGCAGCAGGCATAAACTTTCCTAAATCAAGTAACAGTGTCAGGAATTCAGAGTTAAAGTTCAAGAATAACTTTAAAAGCTGGTTACAGATATACTAAAATGCCTGGTGACCCTTTATATAAAATCCTAGTCATCTACATTCAAGTCATCATACACACAGTCTCATTTGGCATCCAGAACATGTGCATAAAGTGTAGTCTACAGCACTCAGAGTTGGTCATACTACATCATTTTCACTAGTGTTCTATTAAAAGAAGACATTTTGGACCAAAGATATGTACTTTTATGAAAACGTCACACAGGTCTTGGATGTCAGGCCTCCAAAGACAACCGCCCTGAGGCGGCTTTACAAAAAGAATGCTAGCAAGTGTGGACTGAACCAGACTTTCTTTCTAGCTCTCTGTGTAGAAGAACTAGAGACCCACTTATACCCCAAGAACCATGGAAGGAGAAGCACAGAGGCTGAGCACTCGGTCTTTGGTCCCTATGTAAATCCATTACAAAGTCCTTTCACCACCCTAGACTGCACGACTTGTTTAATCCTAGACATACTTCCCCCAATGATCCAGAGACTACACTGGAGTCAGGCAGCAAAGCTTTGTTTTGAATTAATGGGGCTGCTCAGACTGACTTGCTCTGGAGAGAGCTCCTCATTGCAGCAAGCCTCGCAGTGGCTGGAAAGTTAGTGCCAAACAGACTGGTCATGGCAAAATGAGGGTGGGGCCTCTAGAGGACTTGCTCCTTTTCCTGCCTTTCTCCACACCCCTCACGCCCTGCAAAAGGACCCAAACTCAGAGATGAATGGTTATTACAAGACCTTGCCCAACACAGGCTCCATAAACTCAACCCAACATGGATGGGATGTTATAATAAGGCTGCCAAGTTAGGAGTTCAAGTCTAGAGGCCACAATTTTCTCTTCCCCAGCGCTGAACTCTAGATGGTAACTTTTAGGCATAACTCAAAGGTGATTTTAAATCCACACATGAGCTAAAAATATCCCTTCTGGGATGAAGTAAAAAGAATAACTTTAAAAGCTAAGTGAAAAAGAGGCACTTAAAGGAAAATGTGTCCTAAATGTCCCATCCGAGGCTCCTGTGTGAGGCAGCCAATGGGATGACCAGCACTGTGTGTCCTTAGCACCTTCCATACGCCCAAGGCCTTCCAGATGCTGAACTACTCCAGCAGCGTGATGGCAGAGCAAGTGAAAAGTTAAGTCATTTCTTTCCTAGAATTAAAAACAACACAAAATAAACCAGAACTAAAATTTCACACCAAAAAGCGAATGATCCTCAGTTTCATTCCTTCCTCATGTTAGTTTTTGTTTTGTTTTGTTTAGAGAGAGTGGAAGGGGTGGGGTAGAGAGAGAGAGAGAAAAATCTATGTGTGAGAGACACATTGATTGGTTGCCTCCTGCACACGCCCCGACCAGGGCCTGGGATTGAATCTGCAACCGAGGTACATGCTCTTGACAAGGAATTGAACCCGAGATCTTTAGGTCCGGGGATGATGCTCTAACCAATGAGCAACCAGCCAGGGCTCCTCATGTTAGTTTTTAAAATGATGCTTAGTTCTTCAGGAAAGATGACCTGTGGCTCTCCCCCCAGGACCTTTTATCCATTTACTAGACAAGTACTCACAGCACTATGCACATTAAAGCACACGGAGAAGGAGGCGATAAGCTAAGAGAAAAATCAAGGGCCAACTGGCTTTCTAGAGATAAACCTGTCACCTAAGAAAATGTCAGGTGCATGGCCCAGAGTTGGAGAAGAAGCAAGTTCTGAAAGGAAATGTCACCCTGACAGTCGAAGCTCGCAGCCCAGAGCAGAAGCCCTCCCGGCCCTGCTCTTCTCCGGCCTCTCGTGAGCTTACATTTATGTCCCACAGCATTTGTGCCACTTCTTTAGGGTCTACAACTCCCCATGAAGAAGAAGCCAAAGTGATACTTGAAGAATTAATAAGCATAGGAGAATTTCAAAACTGCTCAAACGAAGAACTTGGACCACCATCGTTTCTTGATTTGAAACATTCTTGGTGTCCTAATTTCTAAGAGCAACAACAAACAGCACAACTATGACACACGTAAGTCTTTTGACAAGCCACCTCTAACTATTGCTGGCACCATAAGGATGAAAAAAGAAATCACTAATTAAGAGTTGCTGAACTGCTTAAATTTCCTCCAAAGTCAAAATTTAGGTTTGGGTATCTCTGCAGCAAGATGTCAACCACTGTGGCCTTTAGAACCAGCTATTCAGATATGTCTTTGAAAGCAGTAAGTTAAACATCTAGCTTTACACACAATCTGCAAGACTTTCAAGGTTAGCCTTCTTGTTCTATCCCCCAAATGTCTTGTTGTTGCAGGATTTAAAATTTTTAATTTTATTTTTGTTTTCATTGATGATGTTGCTTTAATTTATAGAGCATTAGCTGACATGGTCATATGTTCAAATTTTCTTTAAAAATTATTTATCTTATCTTGATTCATAACATTATTAAGGTACTTTCAGACTTTCCCTCAATGCCATCAAGGAAGAGGGAGTATGTGAGTATGTGTGTGTATGTATTGGGGTGGGAGGGAGAGAAGCAAAGAAAGAAACACAAGGGAAAGTGAGATTCCATAAACTTAAAACCAAAACCAATGTACAGAAAGGCATCTGATGTATTTTCTGAATAAGGCCTTGATCAGGGTAACCAATCCTCTTTGTAGCACATTCTACACTGCCCATAAATAAAGGAGTCTCTTTAAATTAACATTTCCAGTATCAATGAACAGTCCAGAAATCCTCATTTCAAGCGTTCGATGAGTCCCTGTGTGAGTCCAAGGTGCAGAAGCTGTGTTCGGGAGAGGTTGGCTAGGTTAGGGAAGGCTGCAAGCAGCTTCTCCCATGCCAGTTCCAGCAAGCTAGGTACCACCAGCCAGATCTTAAACAACGAGCCAGTCCGTTTGTTTTCGTGGATGTTCACCACTCCTCCATGAATGTACATGCAACCAGCCTATGAACAAATGGCAGTCAAAGAGGATAAATTCAAACGGGAGAGAAACAGATACTAAGACTAAAGAAAAAAATTCAAAGTAGGCTGAATTAAGATGAGGTGAAACAAAAAATTTCTCACTGATCCCAACATAGTGCAGCGATCACTACTGGTTTAAATAATGAATGAGATTATAAGGGGGAAACTATAGATTTTTTTTACTTCAACAAACATTAAGGTTACTATCCATTGTGCCCAATACTGGAAATAAAGAGATGAAAATCAAGGTCTTTGCATTAAAAAAACTAGTAGAATTCTCAATAACCTGGCATCATGGGGTAAATCTATTCTGCGCTCCCAGGAAACACCTTTGACAGCAGTCAGGGCCTGAATGCTGCATGTAGCACTTCTTTTACATTTACGCTGCTCTCTTACACTTGTATATGGTGTGCTTTCTCCCCGCCTCTCAGAGGAAGAGCTAGCTTTGGGAGAACGTTTTAAAAACACATCCTTAATCCAGAATCTGCTCATGTCAGAATCTTTTTTTCTTGCTAATATTCCTAAAAAGATTTCCTTATCTGCAACTATGTAAGGAAGATATGAAAATAAAAACTTACTGGTGTAACAGCTGCACAGTGAAAATAAACGGGCTCTGGCATGGTAGCTGGGAGCTTTACCCATTGAAAAGTCTGCAGATTCAATTTCCAGATATCTCCCAGGATCACTTCTCCATTATAGCCCCCACAAATAAACACATCTATCAAACAAAAAGAGAAAGCCGAGATCACACAAAGAAAATAAGCCACAGCTCTAGCTCATGGCTAGTTGACCTGGGACCCGTTCAAATTTCCCCAAACCACAGAGGACTTCAGCTGGGTGGGCCTCTCATGCTGCCGCCTTGTCCCTCGATGGACACTATGTTAGGACCTTTGCTATGACAAAGGAAGCAAGCCTCTAAGGAGGCTTCATGTCTGGGTTCCGATACCTATAGGTGCCAGGCATAGAAAGAAGTAAAAAGGTCCAGGGAAAATAAACAAACACAAGGTCCAGGGCACAAACAGGAGTGCACACGCTCTATAGGGGAGATGGCAATGGAGCTCCAGGTGATCAATACCATGCCAGACTTAAGGTCAGGTTTGCCTTAAAGAAAGCTAGCCTTGGATGGTGTGGCTCGGTTGGTGGGCATTAGCCCATGCACCAGGAAGTTGCCGGTTCGATTCCTTGTTAAGGGTGCATGCCCAGGTTGCAGACTCAATCCCCAGTGGGTCATACAGGAGGCAGCCAATTGATGTTCACATCAATGTTTCTCTCTCTCTCCCTCTCCCTTCCTTGCTCTCTAAAAATCTATAAACTATTCTTTTTTTTAAATGTATTTGTATTGATTTCAGAGAGGAAGGAAGAGGGAGAGAGAGAGATAGAAACATCCATGATGACAGAGACTCATTGATCGGCTGCCTCCTGCAAGTCCCCCACTGGGGATTGAGCCCACAACCTGGGTATGTGCCCTTGACCGGAATTGAACCTGGGACCTTTCAGTTCACAGGACGACGCTCTATCCACTGAACCAAACCTGCTAGGGCATAAACTATTCTTTAAAGTAAATAAATAAAAGAGCAAAGCTTCTCAGCTAGAGGAACTATATTCCTCCACTGGATATCTCATGTAATCATGCAAGAAATCTGGTATCACACACTGGGTTCCCAGGAAAGAAAAAAAACTCTGGATTTCTTTAAAAGTGAAGCATTTTGATTTTAAGTGTTAGTCAGTAATTCAAAAAATTTTAATACACACATGAGCCAAATAAAACACATCTGCAGACCACCAGTTTGTAAATTCTTCTTTTAAATAATGTCCTGGAAAGGATCGACACTTATCTGCACGTAGAGACAAATGTTCTCTATGTAGACATTTAACCTGAGGAGAAACATTTGTTGGGCTGTTCTGTTTGGGGGCACAAAAGAGGCTCTTCCAAGTTTTCTTCAGCCCAAAGAGGACAGTCTGAAGACCCATTTGATGTGTATGGTTATTTATGTCAGAGGGAAAAAAACCTTCCCAAATTCAAAGATTTTCTTTGTTGTTGTTTTGTTTTTAGCTTTATAAATTCGGTTAGTTATAACTAATTAGACAACTTGTAATAAAGGCTATGTGAGCCTTCAAATTAAATGTCCAGAACTAAGGCTGAATTTTGTTTGTACAGTGCCTGGTCTCAAAGAATCAAAATAATAGCTGTCTTATTTCAAGTCTTGATTAAATTTAAGCCAGTATTTAAACAAACGATAAAATACACAGAAAACCATTTTGACTAGGATTCAAGAAAAAGTACAGTTCCATTCTTAAGAGAGGCAAAGCTGAACAATGCCACTATCTATAAATCTTATCCAAAAAGCAGAAGCATAATAAAAAGAATCTCTGTACTAGAGACAGCAGCATAATCCCAGGAAAATCCAAACTAAGCTGCTGAAAGGATACAGGCTATCAAACTCAGTTATATACAACTTCCTCCCAAAAACACATTTAAGGTGCTATATCAAACTATAAAACAAGCTGTAAATTAAAAGACAGAAAGGTTATCCAAAGAGGAGTAATTTATCACACTTAGATAAAGTAGCTGCAGCTGCTCTCTGAAGCCACACAATGCCTTGGTTGTAATGTGGCCCAGGAATAAGCTAACAGTTCTGTTTGGCATCAGACAGAGAACAAAATAAACTTTACGATATAATACTCCAGAAGGAGTTATTACAATTTTAATACAATGTTCACTGAGGTCTCTATTGTATGTCAAGATTATTAGTATTCCCCACCATAACCACCGACATCTGCTGAGGTGGGGTGCTGAAAATCAGGTGGTACAATAAAAGCTTATTTATCACCAAGTCTTGAGTTCTCTGATAACTGGAGGAACCCAAACATACGAGTTTACTTTATAAAAACTGCTGAGAGAAGCATAACTTTATGAATTTCCTTTTAAGTTGAAATTATAAGAAACAGACTGTTCCCAAAGTTAGTGTCTTTTAAGGAGATATCATTAGGAAATAAGGCATTCTCAGTATATACAATTACAAAAACGGAACCAGAAAGTTAATTAGAATCCTTACCATTTTTTATTTGAACACAACTGTGGCATCTTCGGGCTGCAGGGAAACCTGCCAGACACATAAACACAGAAATTCCATTATTCACAGAAATAACATTGATAGGACATAGTGATAGACATACTCTGAGCAACTCACTTAAAACAGTCCCTTTGCTGCATTCAATAAACACTGCCTAGCACTTCCAGTCCTCCCTTATTGCACACAAACATAAAGCCATTAGAAGTCTCATCAGAGTGGTACAATTTTAAGGTGCCAGAAAACAAACTGGGGTGGCAGAGGTCAGGGTTACTAGTAGGTTTCCCAAGCCCTTTTACTCACAAACAGGTAGATAGATCTTGACTTAAGTACCTATTTCTTATCCCACCCATAATTCCTCACTTCCACAGAAATCGGCAATTCCCTTTAAAAGTCTCTGCTCAACTGCTGAAGAAGAACTGGGCTAAGGAATACAAGTAATTTCTAATAACAGTTCAACAGATATTTTACTTGTCATATAACTCAATAAAATTAATTTTTCCCTTCCAAAACAAGTAAAAGTATAAAATACATTTGTTAAAGATAAATGAGTCAATACTATAAATTTACCTATTTTTTCATGGGGTTTTGTTGCAATTTCCTCCCATGCATTTGTTTCAAGGTTGTATGCATGAATCTTGGAGAGAGAGAAAAAGAAGATACACAAACAGATAATTTTAGCCAGCCTGAAAACTGGATTTTAAACAACAGCCTGAACAAACATATATTCTTTTTTGAAAAGTCTTCTTTTCCTGTTTTTATCTGATTAGTTGCTAATTCTAAGACAAAACATTAACAGTTAAAAATTAAGCACATAGATTATCTCAATATTTAAAAAACACAGGAAATAATGAGGAAAAAAATTAGAATTTTGCAACTTCCACATTTTCTACAATGAGTATGTATGATTTTATAACAGAAAAAAGCAAGTGTTGGTAAGAAAGCACCAAAATGCAGTTTTAACCAAACTGGGAAAAGACCATTAAGGTTCCAAAGCAGACCAGGAGCTCTGCATCCTACTCTAGATTTCCTCTGCATACGTGCGTTTAGAAATGCCACAGGGATGGAAAACTGAAAGCCCTTCAGAGCTCAGCTTTCTCAAGATAGTGATGCACAGCCCTACAAATGCCTGTTCTTTTTAGATACAGAGCTCTGATGATGATAAGGATGTGACATTCTGAGAATGCTGGTTCCAATTCCAATTAGTTGCTCCATTCAAGCTACTATATCTTCCTTTTAGGCATTTTCCTCATCCAGCGTGAGAGGATAATTTTCATGAAGTGTATTCAATGTGTGATAATTCAGCTGTCAAATGGAGATCATATTAGGGGCACGGAGCTCAACCTTACATGATAAAGAGCATGCAACATAAAATAGATGTTAATGAAGAACCTTTTCAAAACTTAAGATATCTACAGTAACAGAAGTATCTTGCTTAGCATAGCACATGCCTCCCTCTATACTTCTCCCTCTTTTTTCTCTCTCTTTTTTAAAAAAATATATACCTTGTTTAAGGAATAAGCTGTCCAGGAAGTACCACCTCCCAAGATGTAAATCCTCTGTCCATCATGTGCGATTTCATGTCTGTATCTAAAATATACAATAAAATATGTTTATAATTAAGTGAAAATGATCTACCTAAGATTTAGCCACTAGGCTTCTTACTGGATTATTATTTATAATAACAAATTATTAGAAATAACCTAAGTGTTTAATAATGTGAATTGGTTAAATAAATTATAGAATATACATAAAATAGATTAGTATGCAACCAGTAAGAATGTTGGCATAGAGAATAATTAATATGTTGAGAAGTTGTATTTGTGTCACTAACTGAGGAGGAAAAAGAGTTATATAAGAGCAGATAGGCTATAATTCCATTAAAAATTTATAGATAATTGCAGGCTCTCTCTGGAGCATGCCCATGCCTTCCTTTCTTCTCTTTCCTGGCACCTTAACATTGTACTCCTCTGATGAGACTTCTAATGGCTTTGTGTTAGTGTGCAATAAGGGAGAACTGGAAGGGCTAGGCAATGTTCGTTGAATGCATCTTTACTTTCCTCTCCTAAATGCTAAGGGTCCCCATGAGACTTGCAACCAGGGGAGCAATGAGCAGCGCCAGCTCATCCCAGGCTAACCCTGAACCTGTCTCCAAGGCTGCCTTTTCTCTGACTTTTCGAGGAGCTAACAGCAGCCCCGCCATGGCCCACTTCTTTCCTCTACCATTTCTGGAGAGCCAAAGCAGAGCACTGCCTAGGCTCTCTCCTGTTGCTTCTTGTGCCCCAAGCCCTGTGTCCCCAGTTTTAATAAATGTACTCTCAAAATAAATAAATTATAGATACATAAATATCCAAGGAAAATTATTATAAGGTTACATCCAAAATATTAACCCTGGTTATCTCTGAGTTTAGATTTTGTTTTTTATTTTCTTCATTTTGCTTATTTGTATTTTCTATAATCTTTTTGTGATAACTTTGCATAAGGAAGGAAGCTATTATAGAGATTTAAAAAGAGATCTGCCTACATTTAATTAGAAACTCTAGACCATGGGCTTTCAAACTAAAATACTTATTTAACAGATACAAAGATACCAGGAAAATTATGCTATAGAGAACTGTGAGTATAATGTGAAATGCCTATCACTTTTATCCAAGCAGCCTAGCTACCAGCTGAAATAATTTATAATATGTCCATAAAATAATTCAAGAAGGCAACCATATTAAAATATTTTGAAAACTTCATCTATTTCCTCCTTTCCATGAAGGAAATAAATGCTGATAAAATAAATTACATCAAAATTATTCCAGTAACAGTCCATTTCCCAGTCCTCTCATGGTAAGTTATGCAAATCAGCCCACTACTATACTAAAATAAAAATAAATTCTTTTTTAGCATCTGTATACCATTTTGCTTAAAGACAACAAGGAGACCTTAGATTAGTTTAAACAAAATAATTAAAAAATTATTTACCATACCTTTGATTTTAAACTAGAGGGCAAAAGATCATTCTAAGTTTTCCAGTGAGTTTAACTCTAAGAAGCAGCAACCACTAGTAGGAAAAAAAAGTGAAAGATCTAGGGTCTACTGGAAGGCAACCAGAGTGAATCATGTGCTGTCTGAGTGTTTAACAGAGAACTTGAAGAACCCTCCACCCCTTCCTTCTCTCTCTCCCTTCTTCTCTCCCTCCATTCCTCCCTTCCTCCTTCTCACCCATCCAATCAATTTTCATTGAATACCACTATAGGTATGGCACTAAGCACTATACTGGTGATACAGCTGTGAGCAAATGAGCCAAAGAATCAAAATATGCAAATTAAGATGGGAAATAAAAAAATAACTAGAAAGTAATTGTTTTACCTGTGATATGACATTTAGTTACAATGCTACCATTCGTTTCTTCTTCAAAGTGTTACTATCTTCCTAATGCAGGAAAAGTGAAGTATAAGAGAAAATAACATGGAAAAAAATTCTAGAGTTCAGAGGGAAATATCACTCCCTTACCAGGAGACCCTTCTTTAATGATGAATTGGGATGTAACAACCAGTTAGCTATTTTAACCAGGCCAAAGGATTTTCTTGAAACCATATTACCAATATGTGGAAAAAAGTCAAATCTTAGGAAGAAAGAATAAATGTGCTTTAATCTTAGAACCTTACCTCTCTTCTGGTAGGTCACAGGATAGGTTGTTTGGTTTCAGTTGTGTCCACTCTCTGGTATTAAGATCTAATTTGTGCAGGTCTGTGCTGTAAATATAGCCAGTTGTCCCTCCAAAGACATAAAGGGAGCCATTGATGATAGCCATGGCCTGGAAAAAGGAAAGGTGAAGAAGACTGACTCGTTAGCACTTGATTAAAGAATATAAACTTATTAAATACCCCCAAATCAGGTTTTATAAAATTCTCTTGTATTTTTTAAAAATATTTTTATTGATTTCAGAGAGAGGAAGGAAGAGGAAGAGTGAGATAGAAACATCAATGATGAGAGAGAATCATGGACTGGCTGCCTCCTGCATGCCCCTTACTAGGGATTGAGCCCGAAACCTGGGCATGTGCTCTGACTGGGAACCGAACTGTGACCTCCTGGTTCATAGTTTAACACTGAATCACTGAGCAACACCAGCCGAGCCTCTTGTATTTTTTAACCTTCCAAAACACAAGACACTTAATGAACTAAAGATTTTAGAGAACACAGAGATTATTTTTATTTTTATTTTGAGAGAGAGAGAGGAAGGGAGAAGATATGGGTAAAAGAGGGAGAAACATCGAAGTGAGAGCAAGACATTGATCAGCTGCCTCCCACCGTGGAGCCCGAAACCCAGGCATCGTGGGAATCGAACAGGCAACCTTTCAGTGCATGGGAGCCACACTGGCCAGGGCACAGAGATTGTTTTTAGAAGGTAAAGTTTACTCAACTGGAAAGCCAGTTTCACCTAGATAGGCAAGGGGGTCAGATGATCATAAGGGCTTCTAGCCAACCAAAGAATTTATAGATCATGGACGTGAGCATTTTCATTGAAAACTGCTTCTCACCCAGCCAGCATGGGTCAGTGGTTGAGTGTCAACCTATGAACCAGGAGGTCACAGTTCAATTCCCCGTCAGGGCACATGCCTGGGTTGCAGTCTCAATCCCCAATGTGGGGCATGCAGGAGGCAGCTGATCAATGATTTTCTCTCATCTTTGATGTTTCTATCTATCTCTCCCTCTCCTTTCCTCTCTGAAATCAATAAAAAATATATTTAAAAAAGAAAACTGTTTCTCTTCCTAAGCAATTTGAAGAAAAATGCTCTCAAGCAGGAGCAGAAATGAAAATAAGTCACCAGAATTCCTTAGGTAAGATCTAGAGTTGACAGTCCCCAAAACTTGACGTTTTCCACCAGACTTTCTTCTTCCAAGTAAGTTTGGCTATTTTTATTATCATTTCTTAAGAGTTTAAATGCCTCCTGTTGTGAAATATAGGGTTATCCAGTATGTGACTCTACACATAGCCAGAAGGTATTTATCAGTACTGATGCCAGCCAGTCAAGTAAGTAAGAAACAAAGATTGGTTATTTTAAGCTTAGCCATTATTCTCAAAGGGTCTCTGATGTATGGTGAGTTGCACCCTAACTTTTTGGACATAACTTTTCAAACCTAGGTTTAAAGCACTGGAACCTAACTGGAAACTAATCTCTTCATAATCTGTGTTTTAGCTCAGATCTTAACCAAGTGCAGGGATCACATACTCTGCTACTTAGGTCAAAAAGCTCTTCAAAGAATCCTATCACTCTAAAGATGACAAGACCTAGACCATATGGAGCCCAATCTCTTGTTGGGGGTGGGAGAGAAGGCGGGGTGGGGTCCTGACATTTAAGAAACTTCCATACAGGTCTACATCATAATCCTAAATTGGATTTGAAATAAAGAGGGGGGAAGGAGAGAAGGCAAGATACCAGATTTACAAATTACAATTTCACATCAGAACTGAAAAAACAAATATTAACTAGAGTAAATTTACTCTCCATTTAAACAACTGGTAGTACCCTGGCCATGTAGCTCAGTGGTTGGAGTGTTGGCCCATGTACTGAAGGGTCTTAGGTTCCATTACTGGTCAAGAGTATGTACCTGGGTTGCAAATTTAATCCCCAGCCCTAGTCCCTGGTCAGGGTGCGTGTGGGAGGCAACCAATCAATGTGTCTCTCACATCGATGTTTCTCTCTCTCTCCCCTTCCCTACCTCCCCTTCCACTTGCTCTAAAAATTAATGGGAAAAATATCTGCAGGTGAGGATTAACAAAATAAACAAACAAACAAAAATTGGTAGTAATATAAAGATTCTGACATTGTTTGTTCCCAGAACTAGAAAAATCCAAACAAATATATCCACCATGACCAGCCATAGATTGGTACCTGTCCATATATACGACTGGGTTTCTTCCCCCGACAGCTGAGTAAAGCCCATCTCTTATACTTCACATTACAGACGTGGACATCATTTCCATTGCTCTCACCAAACGGGATGCCGGTACCTCCAAACACTAACAGGTTGTTTCCATGCAGCACAACTGGGGAAGAAGAAGCACAAATTCCGTTTATGTACTAGGTACTTAAAATGTATTCCCATACAAACCCAGAATATCTGAGAAACTCAAAAATGTCTGCTTAAGTGCTCTCAGAAGATAGCTCAACCCACTGACATCTAACTACTACAAAGTTCTGCAAAAAAGAGATCTAATTCATGCTATATGGAATATATCATATAACAATATGGAATGATATGAACTACAGTACACCACTACCGCTCAAGACAGTTCAAGTGTACAACGAAGCAGAGGAAAAAGAAGTATCATCTTTGTCCTAGCAAAGACCCAGTGGGATTCAGAATGAAGGGGTAAAAGAATCACTCTGTTTTTGCCAGGGGAAGAATTGCTGCTGGTAACTCTGGTGTTCTTCTCTGTATCACTTCTATTTTACACACACACACACACACACACACACACACACACACTCTTTCCTTCTCTGATGGCAAATACTCCCAAAATAGTGCTACCATATTATTTCAATGACATTTTACCAATCTTTCAATAGATATAGTGTAAGAGTCAACAGCATGGGCTCTGGAGCCATCAAAAAGCTAGGTTTAAATTCCTTTGTGACCCCAGGAAAGTTACTTAATCTCTCTAAATTAAATCTTAGAGGTAGGAACTATTATCTTCTCCATTTTTATAGATAATGAAACAGAAGTGGTAAGTGGTTTAAATCACTTGTTGAAGGTTTCCTAAAAAAGAACCTTGCCAAATTAGCATTCAATCCCAGGCAGTTGGCTCCAGAGCCTGCATTCTTAGCCACTACCCAGAGGGCCTCGCTAAAGCCTCAGCTTCCTCATTTGTACAATGGCAATATATCCAGTACCTGCAGTAGGGATGTTATGAAAATTAAATTGATACCATGTGTGAACTATCCATGAACAGGGTTTAATCATATTACAGTGTTACTATAAATTATTAACAAAGAACAAGTGACATTGAACAGGACCTCTCAGACATTTCATGAAGTCAAAAGTTCAGAACTGCTTGCACTCACGTGACATAGATGCCAATTCCCGGGGCATGTACCCATCTGTGCCCATCTGGTGCCATACTCCTGTAGCAAAATGATACCGCCAAAGCTCCCTGAAGAGAGGATAGTCTTCATTATCTGGCCCTCCTGATTCATCATAATCTGGGTTATAACCTCCAAATACATATAGATTGGTATTATCTGCCACACAACGATGTCCACTTCGTGCAGGTGGAGGTCTGTGGCCTAGGAGAGAGGAGGACAGTTTTCCACAGATGGCCCAGCAGATTAAAAGCATAGACAAAATTTGGTAACAATCTTTTTAGTTTTAAAAGGGGATCAGGGAAGATTTATAACATGGATGTACTTTTCATTTGCTTGGGTTATTTTATACATTCCCACACACTAAAGATTTTAGGGAGCTGGTCTCCATTTCTATTTCATATGACTACTTTCATATTTTGATAACTGTAAAAAGATTTTTCCCAAGGGAGGCAAAATAGCATTATAAACTCAAGAAAATGGCTGATAGCTTGAAATGTTCAAGAAAAGGAAGAGAAGGGGTTTAATAATCCAAAAGCTTAAAGGATAAATTTTCTTATTTCCTTAGAGGAGAAAAAAGCACAGGCTAACTAAATTTAACTGAAAATATTAGAAAACTACATAAATATAATCACAAATGTGAATGAGTCATGTATAAATAAAAATACACACACATAAAACCTATTATTTTTCCACAATATATAATAATTCACTTAAAAAGAAAACTTGTTTTTCAAAGAGTTACAGCAAAATGTAGAATTTAAATACTCCAGATATTCTGTCAGTTAACAAAAAAATATCCTTATATTTATCTAAAAGAGCTCTTAGAGAGAGCTCCACACTAAGAAAAGCTATTTCTACAATTATATTTGAAAGCTTTCTGAAGTTTAAATTATGTCAACCATAATTTCACTAAAAATGATTTTGGGATTATTTTAGAGGGAAAAAAAATCCCAAAACTTGACATTATTTCTATTATCCTTATCATTTTTATACCAGACTACACAAACCCTTACATAGCTGTAGAACCAAATATGCTTAAATATATATTGGATGGTAAGAAACTACTATAGTTGACTGTTAACCCTAAAGACTTATCTACTTTCACATATTAGGAGTAAATACTAAATGATGTTAATTAATATTTAGGACAATGCTGGATACCTAATAAGCATCTGTTATATAAATAAACATTTATTACCAACCTAACATAAGCCTTATATATTTATTTTAAAATTATAATTCCACTTCCTAGGGTATGCTTTTAAACAAGAACTGAAAAAAAATTGTACAGATCTAGAGAAACCAGAAAACAAAGAAACCACAAAGTGTTGAATCACTCAAGACCAAACTATCCATCCTGAGTCTTTAATGGTTCCTTACTGCTCAAAGCCCACAACCAGCAATTTAGAGCCTTTCACGACCTAGTCTTGTCCTGAGCTCTGACACGCCTGCTTGTTTAAGTTTGTCTCTCTGCTTGGGAAACTGAGTCCTTCCTTTAGACCTTGACCTGGTCTGCCTACCCTTCAATGCCTAGTTGTGGAAATACCTCCAAGTCCAGCCCATACTGCTCTTCCTCGTCAAAAAACAAACAAGCCCTAGGGCCCTTATAGTTCAGTACCTTAGTACTCAAATATTAGGGTTTACAGGTACAATTAATAAGATTATTATACCATAATTATGTAAATACATGACTATATATAATATTAGGCAAACTATAATCAGAAAATTTACTCATGAGCTGTGATTTACTTCAAGTAAAGAACTCAATTTCTCATTTTAGGAATCCTGAAACACAGAAAGTGTGGTGTGAAAGAAAGAGCAAGGGCTCCTACAAATGTCTAGATTTGAACCCAGGTTCTTTCTGTTACCTTGAGCAAGTCACTGGCCCTCACTGACTCTCAGTTTCCTCATCACAGATGTATTATACCGGACTCTTTCTTTCACAATTATGTCTTTGAGATTCATCCATGTTGCTTGGGGTAAAGGTCACTGTTAATTTCCATTGCCAAATAATCTTTCCTTGTATAAATATATACCACAATTTATCCAGTCTATATTGTAAGAATGGACACTTGGGTTGTTTCAAATTAGTGGCTCTTAATGCTATAAACATTTTTTCAAACATGTTTTCAGGTACGAGGCCCACATTTGTTGGCTTTAAATCTAAAAATGAAATTTCTGAGTCAGATGTATGGAAATCTTTACCTTTACTAGATAAGGCCAAACTTTTGTTTACAAAATGCTTAGTATTGGTACTGCACTTTTAATTTAGCAATTCTTGTGGGTTTGTAGACCTATCTCATTGTGGTTTTAATGTACATTTCTCTCATTACAAATGAGGTTGAGCACCTTTCCATGTTTAATGGCCAATTGAATTGTTCCTTTTGGGAAGTGCTTGCTTAACCCTTTTATACATTTTTCTATTGAGATGTCTGTCTTTTTTTTTTACTGATTTGTACAAATTTGTATGCATGCTTGAAATACATTCACTTTTCACCCTATGTATTTCCATATTATTTGAATTTTAATAAGCACATACTATATACTTATAAATTTCAAAACAAAAATGTAAAAGATCTTTAGCAGTTTTACTTTCTCCCTACCCACACTTTGTTTAAATCATCTGAAATGTTACAGAATGTTAGATATAATACACACACACACACACACACACACACACACATATATTAATACTAGAGGCCTGATGCACGAAATACATGCAAGAGGCTCCGCCCTTGCAGCTGTGGCAGCTTGCCTCGGCCCTCACAGCCCCAGCTTCGTCAGGAAGGTCATCTGGAAGGATGTCCAGAAGGTCGTTCGGCTGCCCAGTCTAATTAGAATATTACACTTTTATTATTATAGATTATTATTCTATATATTTAGAAATCTTTTATTTTTTTAAGTTTTTGTTGATTTCAGAGAGAGGGAGAAGGAGAGGGATAGAAACATCAATGATGAGAGAGAATCATTGACTGGCTGCCTCCTGCACTCCCCCTACTAGGGATCGAGCCCACAACCCAGTCATGTGCCCTGACCGGACTCCAACTATGACCTCCTGATTCATGGGTCCGACACTCAACCATTGGGCCACACCAGCCAGGCTAGAACGCTTTTCTTAACTTTTATACTAGGCTTCACAGTTCCTTCATTTAGATGCAACTCTAAGTTTTATTGTTTGTTCCTTTGCACACTACTGCTTCTTATATCCAAAACTTACTCTTTCTTAGATTTTTCATTTTACCAGGAATACCTCTTTAAGTAATTTTCTCAAAAAGAGTTTATGTCATAAACTTTCAAAGTTCTTATTTATTTTGAGCCCCATTTAAACATTAGTGAGATTGGGTACATTCTGCCTTCAAAATAATTTCCCCTCAGAACACTGAAGGCAATTGCTAGCTGGTTGCTCAGTGGTTAGAGCGTCAGCCTGCAGACTTAAGGGTCACAGGTTCGATTCTGGTCAAGGGAACATACCTCATTTGTAGGCTCAATCTCCAGCCCAGTCAGGGCACGTGCAGGTGGCAACCAATTGATGTATCTTTCTCACATTGATGTTTCTCTCTCTATGTCTCTCCCCCTCCCTTCCACTCTCTCTAAAAATCAATGGAAAAATATCCTCAAGTGAGGATTAACAACAACAGAAAAATAACACTGAAGGCAAACTAGTTTGCAGGTGAGAAATGCAACACCAGTCTGCTTCTTAGACTTGAGTCTTTCTATATATCTGCATTTTATCTCTGGAATCATAAATAGTTCAGTAATGTATAGACAGATGCTTTTGTTTGTTGTTGTTGCCTTCCAGCTTGTTCCCTAGTGGGCCCTTTACACTTGAAAACTCAGAATCTTTATTCAACGTAGGAAAATACTCTTTATTTATTTTCTCCCTTCTTCTGTCCTTCCTTTTGTAATGCCATGAATGGATACTGGATCACAGAGAATGGTCATCAAAGTATACTATTCCTTATGTACTTTCTTTTTTTGTCTTCTTGCTTTATGGTCTGAATATTTCCTTTGCTTTATTTTCATAAAGATTGGCCTTAAGCCTATATATTATTTAAGCCTCCAACTGCATTTTTATTTCAGCAATCAAGTTTTCAATATAGAATTAATTCTTTAGTCATTCCTTTTTCTCCACGGCATTGGTTTTTTATTTATGGTTCCAATTACTCTTGACTCTGAGGAAACCTCCTATGATCAGAACTTCCTAAAGTTCCAATCTGCTTCATCATTACCTCTGCTTTCAACACAGCCATCTATTTTATTTGTTCATCTTCGTCACCCTCTTTCAAGTCTAGTTTCCCTTAAATATCGGGTCATCTATTCATATTAATAAATGAAGGACTACATTGGTTGACAATTGTAAGAGATACAGGTTTCCTTAACAGTTGTGTTACTGTCTCCAAACCTCCATGATGAGAGAGAAGGAGTGGGGGAAATAACTATTTTAGAGACAGTCCCTTAATTATTTGCCCTAATATTTCATCTTTCTCAAACCTCTCCTTCCTTCTACATTTGCTGACTCTAGGCTTAGAGTTTCAGAAAAGGGGCCCAACTAAGAAATTCTCCTGACTTCCAGCATGCACCAGAACACTCATTGAGGTTGCATTTTATTCTGTTCTCGTTTCTCAATCATTATAATTACAACTACTTTCTATTACTCTGAAATTCCACCAATTTTCTGGTATAATAACAGATAGAACGATAGCAGCTAACATGAATTGGCTAAATGGAAAAACTTTCTTAAGTGTTCTTTGCTCATATTCTCTCTCTTGAGTCTCACAACAACTCTAGGAAGTAGGTACTATTATCATTATCCTAATTATTTTTGTTGTTGTTAATCCTCACCCAAGGATATTTTTTCACCCATTGATTTTTAGAGAAAGTAGAAGGGAGGGAGGAGAGAGAGCGAAGATGTGAGAGTGACATATCAACTGGCTGTCTCCCACACTCACTCTGACAGGGGCTGGGGATCAAACCTGCAACCCAAGTACACGCCCTTGACCGGGAATTGAATCAGAGACCCTTTGGTGAGCAAGGTTGATCACACTAGCCAGCACCATCCTAATTTACAGTTGAGAAAATTGAGCCCCCAAAAATAAGCAACTTGCCCAAAGTCACACAATAGGTAAATGGCAGAGACTGGATTCAGACCTAGGTAACCTGGCTTCAAAGCCTCCCTTTTCCATTTTTCAGTACAATTATGATTTCTTTTTCATATGTCAGTTTTGTCATTTTCAGTAATATCTGAAATGTATGGAAAGGTAAATGGGTATGTTAGGTCCATCAATGGAAACTCATTGTTTCCACTGTATCAGTATTGTTTTCACACCACACAATTTTAATTGGTAGAAATGTATTTTAGAGATGATACAGGATTGAGTGAAGCAATCTAGTGGTAGAAAACAAGCCGTACGCACTAGTGTTCAATCAGTATCAACACAGGTAATGTGGAGGATTCCCAAAATGAGAGACCTAAAAGTGGAAATTTCAACAGCATAGATAAGGTATATTTAATCTAAGTAAACACTAAACAGCAGCATTTTCATATTCTCATTTATTTACTGTCAGCACCACCAAAGATAAGTTGAAACGTACTACATTTTTAGTTCCATTCTATTCCCTGTCAGTGGCCTTATAAATAATTCAATTCTACTCAAAGGCACTGTCCCTGCCCTTATAGAGCTTACAGTCTATGGCAGGCATAAACAAGTAAACAACTATAATTCAGTGTGATAAGTGCTATGATACAGGCGGGTACACAGGGTGCCATCAGAACAAAGAGATGGGCCTTCAAAGACAGTTTCCCAGGAAATAACTCTTAAACTGAGTGTTTAATCTAAGAGTTAATCTCCCCAAACCACTATTATTGGTTTGGGGAGATTAAATTAAATGTGTCATCTTTCACCTCAGTCTGCTCCTCCATCCATCTATATAACACCTGTGACAAGCACAATGGTCCACACAGAAAGCTGGAAGCTTTCTTGGCTTTTCCCTCCTCCTCTTCAATAAGTCAAGTCTCAAGGAATTCCACTTCCTTAGATTTCAAATCAGTTTCCTCCTCTCTATTCCTACTACAACTGCCTTACTTGTAGCTGCCATCATTTCTCACCTTAATAATTACATAATAACCTTGTAACTGGCCTTTCAATTAAATTTCTTCACTAATTGAAAAACAAACAGATCCTAAAAACTCGCATTGGGTGGTACCCCACTTGATCTGGGCCCTCTCCAATTTCTCTCCACACTCTTTCCCACTAAGCTGAACTTCCTGCAGTTCTCTGAAAGACCATGCTGTTTTGCCTGATTGCCTTTACTCCAGCTGGTTGGTCCTGTGGTTTGAGATGTTCCAACACTCCCTTCCTAACACCCACTCAGCCTTTAAGTACATCTCTTCTGAAAAGTCATTCTAATGGCCACCCTCTCTCCATCCTCCCATGAGCTGGGCCAGGTACCTTTTCTGTATGCTCCCATACCATACGACCTCATCAGGACACTTATCACAAAGAATTGCACTCAATTTATTCTGTAACTGTTTCTTTCCCTGATTCTCTATTATCTAGATCATTGAGCTAGCACAGTGCCTGCTAGTTAGGAGGCAATCAAGAAATACTGAACGAATGAAAGAATGAACGAACGAACGAACGAAGATAGTTAAGTCTGTGAAAGCTGATGCGATAACTAAAGGAGATAATGGAGAGGACAGAACGTTGAAGGAATACCACCTTTAGTGGGTAGGAAGAAAGAAGCCAGTGAAGAAAACAGAATGAACAATCAAAGAAGTAGGAAGGAAACATCTGGGATTTACAGTAAAGTAACCCAAAAGAAGAGAAATCTAAGAAGGTGCAAGTGGGTCAACAGCATCAAATACTACGAACAGGTCAAAGAAGGTGTGAACTAAGACAAGGCCACTGATTTAGAGGTGGTCACTGGTGACCTTGATATTGCTAATACTGAGTTTACTCCTGCCTCACTCTTAGGACTGTCAGAGACCGTCTTCCTCAGCCATTGTTTGAGGCAATTTAGGGCCAACAAAATAATCAAAGGTATAAAACTTACCTGTGCTAATCTCCTTTTTTCCATGATTAAAAAATTGAAAAACAGAGAATACACAAAAGTAAATCCCACCATCCAGATATAACACTACTTCCTTTGTATTTTTTATGTTTATTTTTGTACAAAATATATTAAATTGTATATCCTAATTAAACAATTTCTTAATTACATTTTAAATTTAGTCAGCCTAAGTTAGCTTTCTCATTGTAAATCAATAAATTAACATTCTAATTTATAACACAAAACAAGAAAAAGATGTTACAGAGTTAAACGTGTCTGCTTGGCCACTAGGTTCTTTTTGCCACATAACACTAAAATTACCTCTTAATTTGTATCAATAATTTATTGATGCTAAAGGGTAGCACACCATCCTAAGTATCTTATCTTGACCCATTTAAAGTAGATTTTATTATTTTCAAGTTCTGGAATTTGGCTGTTAAAAATAGGTAGGTACTAAAAACATCTATAGTGGCTGCAAAGTTGTTTGTTTTTTTTTTTTTAGTTTTTAAAAATATAATCTCTTCAGTTAAAATCAGATACACTGATTTATAAATAATTTAATAAAGTCTAAATTACAACATTAAGCATGCTTAATTACAACATCTGACAATTTGTTAATCTAGAAATAGTGTGAACCAGAGTTTTCAATTCTCTTCTAAGATTTTCTTTTTTCACTATAGAGTATTTTTTTGTGGAAAAATATTAAAAATAGAAGGTATGTGGGGGAAAATGGGAGACATCTGTAATACTGTCAATAATGAAAATTTTCAAAATTAATAAATAAAAATAGAAGTAAGGATTACAAGGTCAAAGAATGTGAACATTTTTAAGGCTTTTGATACATATTGGCAAGCTGAATTCAAACAGGCTGTGTTAAATTTACACCTTCTTAAATATATGAGCTTCATTTTCCCATAACTTTGCCAACACTGGGTATTCTTATTTTTAGTCTTTGCAAATCTAACAGGTGAAAATGACATCTATTATTTGAATTATCATGCTTATAACAATAGTGAAATAAATATTTGTTCATATTTATTAAACTTTCTTTTTTTATCAACTGATATTCTTTTACCTATTCATGTTGTTTTACCTATTTTTCTAGTGGGCATGGGTATTTGTTTTTAAACTGTTGATTTATAAAATCTCTTTATATATTCATAATATTAACCATTTGTTACAAATACTTCCCCTTATATCTTTTTATTGTTTTTTACCGTAAGAGGTTTTTAATATTTTAGTCACATAAATTATTTCTTCCTTTGAATCATGTTTAGAAAACTCTTTCCCACAGCCGTATTTTATAAATTATTCAAAGTTCTTTTTAATATGGTTATAGTGGAATAATAGTGATATCAGTGAGATCAATTATTTCTATCATCTAATACACATTAAGTGATTCTAACTCACTAAAACTTAATTACAATTCCAACAGTGGTCAATATGAAACATAGGCTTAAATTTGCTCTAGACTTATCTTATTTCAATCTTGGCTGTTTAGACAATTTTTAAAAACCAGAGTTTTGAGTTTATAAAATTCATTCCAAGTTCCCTTCAACCCATATGAAGCACAGATCTCTTGCTCGTCACACCCACCTCTCAAAAACCTGTTAGGGATCCTTATGATGGGACAGGACTGAATGAAGCGCCTCCTAACAGGGTCCCATCGTATTTTCTTCTTACCTGTTACCACAATTATCAGCAATAAGTCAGACACATACAACACATGGCAAATAATACATAGTTACTGTAGTTATAAAGACAGAAAAACAGGAAACAAAACAATACTTGAATACAGAAAGAAGTGATGTAAAGTAGCATTTAACCCTGTTTTAGGAGTCAAAACAAAATTAAATTAATATATAAGCAGTGATGAAAGTTTTCAGCTCATCCCCAAAAGAATACAATTATGTGCACCATTTTTTCAGAATTCTGGGTCAAAAGAACATGCATTCAATAATCACCAATGCCATCTTGTGGCAAAAATTCACCATGAGCTTTACAAACAGATTAGAAACTAAGACATTTTAAAAAGTCATTGAATGTAAAAAAAGTACTGATTAAAATTAATGTAGGCTCCTGTTCTCTTCCAGGTTTGGTATCCTTTTACAAGTTATATGGTTAAGAGGATAAAATAAGGGGCACCATTCTTTAAATATGAAATAATCTCTTGGCACTTCCACTGGCGAGGGGTGAGGGGATTCATCTGCCTTCCCAGGGAGCAAATTAGCTCCATCTTAATCCAATTAAAACTTGTTTTTTTTTATAAAATAAAAGAAAAATAGGAAACATTATAGAACTGTGAAATGGGTAATTTTGTTTCTACCCAAAATTTTGATAGCTCCCAAAGACAGCTCTTATTAGCAATAAAAATAATTAACATTTGTATAGAATTTAAAGTTTACAAAGAGCTTTCACACATTACCTCATTTGATCCTCACAACAATCATGTACAGATTCAATGGCCATTTCATTAAGTACCTGCTATGCCTTGAATCCTAGGTGAGGCTCTAGCATAGGGAAAGAAAGCTATGACTCCTCCCCTCAAGAGCTCATGGTCTTGGAGGAAGGCAGATGTCTAAACAAATAATTTCATTACAGTGAAGTAACTGCCAGAACTGGAGCTATAGAAACTCTTGGAGGAAGATATCTTATTTTACAAATAAGGAAGCTAGAGGGAAATAAGTGGCAATGCCAGAGTCAGGATTCAAACCCAGGTCGTCTGACTCAAACATCTGCCTTCTCTCCATTATACCACACTTAACCTGTCTCAAATTTCTTAGAAAGCACATAGTTTTTTGGTTTGGGCGATTGGAATATATTTAAATGCTCATCAGCAAGGTCTGGTTTGTTTAGTGCAGTACTTGTACATTGAGATACACAAATTCTGTGTAATTAAAAAATGGCATTACCTGCACTTGTGTCCTTATTGTGAAAAAGACAGGCTTGTGGGCAAGAAGAAATTTATTTTGCAAAAAGGGTTATCTTTTAATCCTCTAAGTCTTTTAAATCAGTAGTTCTCAAATGTTGATCTACAGAGCACTGATTGACTAAGGTGAAGACTCAACAGTCCAATACAAAATGAGAAAAATATGGATAAGGCAGTGAGTTTTTTTAAAAGCTAAAATGTTCCATTTAAAAACCTGTCCATTTTTCAGAGATTAGAAACATTTTGTTATTAAGCATTCTTTATTTTATGAGATGGAGGTTGTAGGAAATGGTAGTTGGTTTTGTTTTTTAATATCCTTTCTTGGAAAAACAGAAAATTTGCAAGCCTTGTGTATCCCCAAAATACATATATTTCTAAATTTACAGGTTTATGACATTCAAAAGCCTGTAAAACCACAGGTTTAAATCAATACAATATTTTTTGATTACTCATAAATCCAACATTGTAAACCACAGACTGTCAAAGGATACGTAAGATGTATAAGAAACTTCCCTTGACCTCAAGAAGCTTATATTCTAATTAGGGAGACAAGACAGACACATAAAACAATTATATAGCAATACAAGACAGAATATAACAAGAGATTAGCTTAAAACTTGACATTTTTATGTACCAAAAGCATTAAAATGTACATACCCTTTTACCCAGCTATTCCACTTCTAGGAATTTATTCCTAAAGAAACAGTCATAGATGCATGGAAAAATGTAGGGACAAAGATATATAATATAATTTGTGATGGTAAAAAATTAGAAATACTTTCAATGTCCAATGATAGGGAGGTGGTTAAGTATGCCAAATAAACATACTTAAATATGTTCATATTCTATGTAACACTAAAAAGTATATACAAGAATATTTACTAACATACAAAAACATTCACAATATACTGCAAATGAAAAATGCAAAGTACAAAATAGTACTAGATTATGACACCATATTAATAATGAAAAATTATTTGTATATATTCATAAAAAATACAGGAAGGATATACACCAAATTTCAATTGTGGTTATCTTTGGGTGGTTATTATGAGTGCTTTTTGTTTTTTTCTCCTTAGTGCTGGTCTTTATTTTCCAAGTTTTCTTATTGAGTAGGCATTACTTTTGGACTGGAAGAAAAACAATACCATATTACTTTAATTTTGTTTTAAAGCTATGGTTTAAAAAAAGATTATAAAGAAATATACTGAAGTGTTAACAGTGGTTGTGACTGGGGTTGAGGGTTATCACTTCTTTTATATTATCCAAAAAGTCTATGACATTATTTTATACTGGAAGAATATTTTTTAAAATTTAGAATAACAGTGAGGGAATAACAATGGAAATTATTGAACCAAAGCTGTAGTAAAAATCCTTTTATGATGTTTCTCAGAGCTCTGTCAGACATTTTTGGCCTGTTTCTCCCTTAGCAACCAACGTAAGTCTCTACAGGCATAGGCTAATGTTGACTCTATGGAGCTTATTCAAACAAGGTAGACACTGACTTCGGAACCCATGTTTTCTTCCTTCTCCCAAAGAGCAGAAAACAAGAAAAAATAGCAACATCACAAATATATGCCTTTCCAGTTTCATGTAAATATATTCCTGGTCTGAAGTTTTGTTTACTGAAGTTTTCATTGTTATGTATTTAAGCTGCCAATCTTCATTTATGATTGCATCTACTCTTCAAAACAAAAACCATAATTTATTCAATCATTTTATAAATATTTCATTTTTTGCTAGATTTAAAAAAAATTTTTCTTTATTAGTTTTATTTCACTAAAAATATAATTGTTGACTGAATCAAGATGGTAGGCTAAGAACACTGCAAGCAAACTTCCTTTCCCCATTAACCCCACAAATAACAAAAATGCCATTTTTAAAAAAGTCAATCATCAAAAGAAACCAAGAAATGTCCTTAGTGAGCTAAAACTATAAGGAGTCACTGAAAGATGAAAAGCTGATAGAATCAGTTTAAGGAGGAAACCACAATCTAATATGCCCAGAGTGGAGAGCTATTGGAAAGGTTGGAGTCCTCAGTATAAACTAAGCCCAGAGGTGGAAGATAGCAGGAAGAACGGAAACAATTTACAGAATTTACAGCATAACTGGCTGGAGGATAGCACAGAAGTCACAAAGCAGGTCAACCTCTCCCACCTCTTTTACCTCTTTGGGTCAAGCATTATAGAACAGAGGTATAAAGGTGTCACCCTGCCAGGAAAAACACTTGGATGAGAGAGAGGACAGAGCCCTGGGTGGACATTAAGCTTGAGGCAGAAGTGGGGACACTCACATTAAAGAAGACTGGAAATTGGTACACTCCATCTCACTGCCTATTTCATCACTACCCACAATCAATGGAGACCTGCTGCAATACACACTATCATATTCATGGGAGGCTAACCAGGACACTCAAACAAAGATGAATGAGCACAAAACCAAGACTCGAACATGAAAAAGAGGCATTTGTGTCACAAGTAGAACGCACACTTAAAGAGTCAATACATTAAATAGAATAAGACCTTAGATTAAGTACAATTAATATCTTCAGAGATAGGCAAGATAACATTTATTTAAAATAAAATCAATTGGTCCTGGCTGGCGTGGCTCAGTTGGCTGGGCGTCGTCCTGTGCACCACAAAGTTGCTGGTTCGATTCTGGGTCAGGGCACATGCCCCGGTTTGCAGACTCGATCCCAGGTAGGGGGCATGCAGGAGGCAGCTGATCGATGTTGTGCTCTCATATCAATGTTTTTCACTTCTCCCTTCCTCTCCCTCTAAAAAGCAATAAACTAGTCCAGTGATGGCGAACCTCTGACACGCGTGTCAGTGCCATTTCTGATGACACGCGGCCGCTGAGGCGGCCGCATGCCGAGGATGAAACATTTATGTTATTTAAACTATAAATACCGCGAAATAATGTTTTTTCCTCAAAGGGACACACTACCCGAGTTATGCTCAGTTTTTTGGCGAAGTTTGAAACACCAAGCTCAAAAGGTTGCCCATCACTGAACTAGTCTTTAAAATAAATAAATAAGTGAAATCAACTGGAACTCTTCGAAGTTAAGTTTTGATCACTGAACTAAAAAACGTAAATAAGGACTGAAAAAAAAAAGAACAAATTAAATTAGTAATCTGAAGCCAAGAAATTCACCAGAATACAGTATAGAAGGAAAAAGAAGTAAAAATCGTTTTTAAACTTAATATATAAAATATAATTAAGTAAGTTCTATCAAAAGTTCAACTGCCTTTCTTGCAGAAATGCTAATCCTAAACTTCATATGGAAATGCAAGGACCCCAGAAAACCAAAACAATCTTGAAAAATAACTAAATTGGAAGACTCACACTTCCTGACTTAAGTACTATCTTAATCAATAAAGAAATTTAAAAAAATACATTATCCATCAATAAAGTAATTAAAAAAAATACATTATCCAAAACAATGTAGTACTTTCATAAAGATGGGCATATATCAATGGATTAGAATTGAGAGTCCACAAATAAACCCTATGTCTATGGTCAATTGACTTATGACAAGGGTGACAAGACTATCCAATGGGAAAAGAATAGTCTTTCAACACGGTCCTGGGACAACTGGATATACTCTTAAACCTAGAATTATATATCCACTCAAACTCTCACTCAGTGTGAGAGTACAATTAAGACATTTTTGAATCTACAAGGACGCAAAAATTTTGCTTCCTTCGGATTTCTGGTGAGATAATTGTTCAAAGATATATATTGGGAATAAAAAAAATTAATCCAAAATAATAATCAAGGTATAAGAAGAGTAAAGCAGAGAAACCAGCAAAGCCTTTAAGTAAGTGTTGATTTGAAATAAAAAACAAAACACAAACGCTTACTAATATTCAAAACTACAATATATGATATTGACAGGAGTAATTGTGAGGGTAAGAAGAGGGGTTGGGAGAAGGGAAAGCAGGTGAATTATAAAGTCCTTGTCTTATTTAGAAGAAAGAAATAGAAATGGATTAATATAAATATCAATAGAAAACATAAATTTAAATATTATGTAAAAAAGATTAAGAATATTAGATGGCTTCACTTTAAACATTTAAGAAGATATAATGCCTACTCTACACAAACACTTTCGGAGAATACAGAAACTCATTTGTGAAACTAGAAGAACTCTGATATCAAAATTCGGTACAGACATAAAAATAATTGCAGGTCAACATCCTTATAAACATAGGCACAAAAATTCTAAACAAAATACTACCAAATCAAATCAAAGTTACGTAAAAAGGAGAATACATCATGGCTAAGTGAAATTTATTCTAAGAATGTAAGGCTGATTTAACATTCAAAAATCAGTATAATTCACCTCATTGGCAGAATAAGGAAAAGAAACATATGATCCTCTCGATAAATATAGAAAACGCATTTGATAAAATTCAACACCAAGCAAATTGGGGGAAAAATAAACTTATGCTCACACAAAAACTTGTGCACAAATGTTCACAGAAGGTTCATTCATAATAGCCAAAATCTGGAAACAACTTTCCAATGGATGAATGGTTAAACAAACTGCGGTACATCTATACAATGGCATTACTACTCAGTATCAATGAACTACTGATATGTGCAACAACTTGGATGGCTCTCAAGGAAATTATGCTGAATAAAAATAGCCAATTTCAAATGTTATATATTTTATGATTCCATGTGTATAACATTCTTGAGATGATAAAATTATAGAAATGGAGAACAGATTAGTAGTTGCCAGGGGTTTGCCAGGGGTTTGCCATAAAAGGGTAACATGAGGGAGCCTTGTGATGGATTTGTTCTATATCTTAACTAGGTGATCACACAAATCTGCTCCTATGATAAAACTGTTTAGAACTCAATATATACACAATTCTCTCTCTCTCTCTCTCTCTCTCTCTCTCTCTCTCTCTCTCTCTCTCTTGTAAAACTAATGAAATCTGTGTAAAGTCAGTGGATGGTGTATCAAAGTTGATTTACTGGACCTGGCCAGGTGGCTCAGTTGGTTGGAGCGTCGACACCAAAAAGGCTGCGGGTTTGATTTCTGGTCAGGGCATATGCCTAGGTTGAGATGAGTATGGGAGGCAACCGACTGATGTTTCTCTCACATCGATGTATGTCTCTCTTTCCTCCCACCCCTTCCTCTCTCTCTAAAAATCAATAAAAACATATCCTCAGGTAAGGATTAAATACATTTTTTAAGTTGATTTGCTCGTTATGTTCACTGTACAATAGTAACAAGATGTTATCATTTGAGGAAACTGGATGAAGAACATATAGATCTCTCTGTATTATTTCTTAAATTTCATGTGAATCTACAATATCTCAAAGTAAAAACTATAAAAATTTTAAATAACTAAAAATCCCCAATGCACCCATAGCATTTATGTCTACCTGAAAAAGGCATTTTTTAAAACGTTGCACAATGGTACACTTTGGGCTAACAGTGACCCACTTGTTAAGTAAATAACTTTCTTTTAAACATAAGAGAAATAATGTTTATTGAGTGCCTATTCCTAGCACTTGTATATACTCATTTTTAAATTTCTGCCTTTCAAAACAAGGAAATCTGAGCCAGTATCTTAGTTCTGTTGTGCTACATGGGTATAGGTATTCCTTAGGAGGCCTCAGTTTTTTCTCAAACCTTTTTGAAACAAAGTGTATAAATCAATACAAACTAAAATATGAGTTACAGTACTATATTGTTCTGTTATGGTTTAATTAGTCATGGCATAGTGTGTGTGTATGTGTGTGTGTATGTGTGTGTGTGTGTGTGTGTGTGTGTGTGTGTGTGTGAAAACAACTGCATTTCTTAATAATACTCTTCCAAGAACTTACTTAATCCTCACCACAACTCTATGAGGTACATACTATGATGATTCCCAATTTACAGATCTAGAAATTAACACATAGAGAGATTAAGTAATTTGCCCAAGGTCTCTTAACTAAGTGAAAAATCTGGGATTCAAACCCATGAAGTTTGGGTCCAAATCACTCTTAACCACTCTACAATAATGCTCTTAGTCACAATTCAAGTTGGCACCTGAAAAACTGTCTAATAGAGGCATCTGATAAGATACTTGTTGAATAAATAAATACAAAAATAATGATTCTCAACCAAAGGTATAACTCTCCCAACCCCATAATGAAGTTGCTCTCATCTCCCAAGATTCTGTCTGGTTTTATCCCCCAATATACCATCATATTGCCACTTTATTAAGAATAAAAACTATAAGTCATTGTAACTAATTAAATAACTAATATTTCCCATCCTTTAAGTTTTTAGGAGTCAAAAAATGGTTAAGAACAACAGTGCTGGCAAAGTGAACATGCACTCTGATTCCTTTAAGGGCCTTCAAGCTAGGGTGTGAGAAGCTGTTGACTGCTTACTGGCTTCTACTGTACCTCCCCAATGCACACACACAGGAAATGTATCTTTAGGGAGTTACATTATTGAGAGAAAGGCAATTATTTGCACCCCAGATAACAGATATACCGTCTGTTTTTAAACACGCCCATATTTATTTAAGCATTCTATTTTCATACATATCTCTGTTTATAAACCAACTCAAATATTTTTGGCATTAAGAGAGGAATAAAAAAATGAAAATAGCTGGTTCTCGCCTTCTCTGTTGCTTGCCATTTCTATTGTTCAATAAAACATGTTCATTTCCCCTGCCATATTTCAATTTTCTGTTTTCTTTCACTTTAGTCTCCTGTCTCTTCTGATATTACCCCTCTGACATTTGTAGCAAAAAGTGAATCTACTGCCCAATCCAGTTTGGCTCAGTGGATCAAGTGTCGGCCTGTGGACTGAAGGCTCCCGGGTTCGATTCTGGTCAAGGGCACATGCTGGGGTTTCGAGTTTGATCCCTATAGGTGACGTGCAGGAGGCAGCCGATCGATGATTCTCTCATCATTGATGTTTCTATCTCTCTCTCTCTCTGAAATCAGTAAAAAATATATATATATTTTTTTAAGTGAAACTATCATAGTCTTCTTTCCTTCTATAAAAGTGAAGTAATCATAGCCCATTGAGAAGTATCTTCAAATCTTAAGCTGTGCTTTGTCATTTTGGTTTATAAAATTAATTATTCAAATATTACTTTACTGAAAAAAGCAGGTTTGTTGGTTGAGCAGTTCTGTCCGTGATTAAAAGCAGGTGCACAGGAGGAGTTGTATCAGGCTCAAACTGTTTCAAGTGTAGATGTGGTATTTGACTTTTTAAAATTATTGATTTTTAGAGAGAGAGGAAGAAAGAGGGAGAGAGAGAGAGAGAGAGAGAGAGAGAGAGAGAGAGAGAGAGAGAGAGAGAGAAGCATCGATGTGAGAGTGAAACATTGATCAGCAGCTTCCTGCATGTTCCCTACTGGGGAGAGGGGATCGAGCCTGCAACAGGGGCAGGTGCCCTGACCAGGAATCAAACCTGTGACCTTTCAGTGGACAGGACGACACCCTAACCAACTAAGCCACACCGGCCAGGGCTAGATGTGGTATTTGAAACCAGTATTCATAAATGACTGAATTATAAGTTATACTTTTCTTCCTTAGAAATTGTTTTAAACAACCTATAAACTTTACAAATTAAAAATCCAAAAGTATTATAATTTATAAACCTGTGTTAGATTAAAATATTAAGTCTGAAACTAACAAACAAAAATCCTGGGAACACTCTTGATTTAAAACATCATCAGCCCTGAGTGGGTAGCTCAATTGGTTATAGCATCATCCCCATAAGCCAAGGTTCCGGTATCCCTGGTCAGGGCACATACAGGAGTCAACCAATGAATACATAAATAAACAGAACAACAAATCGATGTCTCTCCCCCCCTTCTTCTCTCCCTCTAAAAAGTCAATAAATAAAAAATTAAAATAAAATAACATCATCACATTTTTTTCTTTTTGTTTTTATTTACTGATTTTTTATTTATTTTTTTTTTTTGAGAAAGAGAGAGAGAGAAATATCAGCTTGTTGTTCCACTTATTTATGCATTCATTGGTTAATTCTTACAGGTGCCCTGATTGGGAATCAAACCCACAACCTTGACATATTGGAATGATGCTCTAACCAACTGAGCTACCTGGCCAGGGTCTCATCACATTCTTAATGTTTGTGATGACTGCCAAGACTGAAATAAATTTTTAAATAAAACCCCACCCTTTGGACCAGTTGATTTTTAGAGAGAGAGGAAGAAAGAGGGAGAGAGGGAGAGAGAGAGAGAGAGAGAGAGAGAGAGAGAGAGAGAGAGAGAAAGCATCGATGTGAGAGTGAAACATTGATCAGCGGCCTCCTGCATGCTCTTTTGAAAGACTAACTATAAATATACCATAAATTATATGTATACCAGACGGTCTCTAAAGCTCTAAAAATTATACAATTCTCAATGAAATCAGAAATGTTCCAAGCCCTAATTGGTTTAGCTCAGTGGATATAGCGTCGGCCTGTGGACTGAAGGCTCCCGGGTTCGATTCCGGCCGAGGGTACATGCCCAGGTTGCAGGCTCAATCCCCAGTTGGGGGTGTGCAGGAGGCAGCCGATCAATGATTCTCTCTCATCATTGATGTTTCTATCTCTCTCACCCTCTCCCTTCCTCTCTGAAATCAATAAAGAAATATATTTAAACCAAGAGTAATTCAAAACTTTGGAAAACATTTAGAGCAAAACCATCTTCTCTTTAAAAAAAAAAAAAAATGTTCTGAGAATATAAGAACTCATCTAGTGAAATGGTTCCAGAGATGCTAGACTAGCCGACTTATTGAAAGCTTGTTAAAAATAATAATAATTAGCCCTGGATGGTGTGCTCAATGGTTAGAGCGTGGTCCCTAGCACCAAAGGGTTGAAGATCCAATTCCCAGGTTTCAGGTTCCATCCTTGGCCCGAGTCGGGATGAATGCAGGAGGCAACTAATCAATGTGTCTCTCTCACATTGATGTTTCTCTCTCTGTGTCTCTCCTCCTCCCTTCCTCTCTCTCTAAAAATCAATGGAAAAATATCCTCAGGTGAGGATTAACAAAACAAATAAACAAAAAAATCAATGAAAAAAGTATCCTCGGGCAAGTAGTAACAAAATAATAATAAAAACAAAAAGCAGATTTCTAGGCCCATCCCAGTAGGCCTGGCATATTAACTTTGGTGGGGAATCGGGTTCCACTGAGACTAGTAAAAATTATTGGCTCTCTCTCCAGAAAAATGCACATATACTCACAATTTTACATATGATAAACCAGCCCCACACTCATGAATTGATGGACCCCAGGTTAAAAAATAAAAAAATAATTTAGACCCAGAATTTTATGGTTATTTTCAAAAGGGTAGTTAAATGGAAGGAATACATTTATTCCATATTCTACCAGACGACAAAGCTGGGAGAAACTCGTAAAAGTTGCAGTTGAATTTATGGCAACTCTTTGTAATAATTAAAGCCAACAAATAATCTGACAGTTCTCTTAACAAAGCAATAAGCAGGTTGAAATAAGTAGACCTCTTTAAAATGAAGGTTTAGCCCCTGGCCAGGTAGCTCAGTTGGTTAGAGCATCGTCCTGATACACCAAGGCAGTAGGTTCGATCCCAGGTCAGGGCACATACAAAAATCAAACAATAAATGCATAAATAAGTAGAACAACAAATTGATGTTTCTCCCTCCCTTCTTCTCTCTCTCTCTAAAATAAATTTAAAAACAAAATGAAAGTTTAAAAACAAAAAGATTAGAGCTATTATGGAAAGGATTCCCACACTGGATAGAAGTGGGGCAAGATGACTTCCAAGATCTTTCAATTTTAACGTTTTATAATCCTAAGGAGTTTTAGAAGAGGAAAAAAGGAAAAAGATAAAAATTTAATTGTAAGCCTTTTTTACTGCTTAAAGGTTGTTTTGTATTTTAGATTTTAAAAAAAGACTGCCTGCATTTGTACTCTGTGTGTAGCTATGTCAGTGTGCCTGTCTTGAAATGTAAACTATTGCCAAAAGATGTTTTTAATTTAATATCACCTCCTTACTTTTTATCCCCAGCAAAACTTTATTCTTTAAAAGAATAAATATAGAAATCATCCTACAACACTACAAAATAACCCAATCAGTTTCCTTACTAACAACTAAATTTTGTATCCTAATTATACTGAAATAAAAATTTATAGTAATAATCCACTCAAGAATCAGAGTACATTGTTTGGTCTTTTCTTGCTTCTTGGATTTCTTGCACTCTGATTTTAGTATTCAGAGAATAACCTCTCTCTTAAAAAACATCCCTGAGGGACAGAGAAAGAGAGAGAGGAAAGACTATGTACTAGGTAAATGTAGACATAGAAGACTAAATATGAAAAACAGATTTTTAATCAATACATTTTAACAATGCCTGATGAACTAACATTTTGCAACCTCCCTCCTTGAAGGAGCACCAAAGATGGGTAGCTCTCTAGATACAGAGCCTTCCCTATTTCTGTAAGTAAAACTAAGAAACTCAGCAGAAGGAAATCCTCAAATTCTTATGTTAAATGATTATACTGAGAAATGTCATTTATTACTTTTACTACTCATTCTGTTCCTTGATTAAAACTAGAAAAGTAATGTTTTGAAAGTGAAAACACAACTGTTCTTTATGAACTCACTTCCCCTTCTCTCAAGTCACCATTTTCTGTTGGCAAATGCAATATCTTCCAAGGCAATATCTAGACTTAACTAAAGGTAATAAAAGCTTGTGTTAGACTAATTCTAGCAAAAGGCAACAAGGCATTCACTAAACAACAATTTTTTAAACATTTTTTTGTAACTGATTTTAGAGAGGAAGGGAGAAAGAGAGAGAGAGAAACATCCGTGATGAGAGAGAATCATGGATCGGCTGCCTCTTACACGTCCCACACTGGGAATCAAGTCACAACCCGGGCATGTGCCCTGACCGAGAATCGAATTGTGACCTCCTGGTTCATGGGTCAGCGTTTTAAGCACTGAACCACACTGGCCAGGCTCAAATTTGAATGCGTGATATTTTAAAAACTGTTTTTAAAACTCTAATATTTAAAAACAAGATACTCTAAAAAATGGATAATAATTTTTAATGTAACAAGCAGAGAGCCAATAAAAATATCTTAAATGCAAAACTAAAAAATGTCAGATACGAATACTGCCAAAGTAGACATGATGTCTAGTAAGACATCAGTAGGAAGCATTATATTCAGAAAGAACAGCTATTCAAAGGATAACATTTGTCAAAGGATAACATTTCACATCTATAGATGGAGAGATGTTTCAAACTTCAAATCACAATTGATCAGAAAAACTGATGTAGTTTTAAGAAGTTATTTCTCTTCCTGAAAGGTTTCCTCAATATTTTGTTTTGTATATGTATGTGTATTTAAAGCTAAATATATTACCTCTTTCTAAAGCACCAAGTTCAGAGTGCACTTTAGAAATTTCATACTCCTCCATCAGGTTTGTGGGGTTTTGCATGTTTCAAGGAATGTGTTTTATGTGACACCAAGATGTTTGTGGTTAGCGTTTGATCAATAACACATCTGATTTAAATTAACTGAGTTGACAGTTTGTTGAAACCATATGGCAGGAGCTACTATGGGTAAAAAGGGAAACAACTCAAAAAAAGCACCATTCAACTCCAAAGATTACTTGCTTCACTTTTTTTGCTAGTTATCATACTTCTAATTTTATTATCTAGTCTTATAGACAATTCAATTATCATATCTTACATAAAGCTTGGAGCAAATTCACTAACAGAATAGCAACTATAAACGGGAAGAATATGAGATCAGGCTACAGTCTAAATGCAACAGGAAGCCCCTTTTGAGCTGGGAAGCAATGATCCTAGCTGTGCTTTTGAAGATTAATCTTTTTCAGTACATAGGAAAAGGAAGACTGGGAATAGGAAATGAACACTGGGAATGACAAAAACATTGTTAGTATATTCCAGTTTAAGGCAGTGGAGGCCTGAATTACAGTCATATCAGAAAGAAGTGGGAAAGACAGGCAACAGAGAAGAGCATGGACCTTAGAACTACACTGACCATGTTCACATCCTGGCCCTCAGCCTCAGCTTCCTTCTCTATAAAAAAGGGACAATAAGTCAGTCATGAGTAAAGGTTTATAGCTAGTAATATTATTATGAGGATAAAACTTAAAGATTAGCTGGATGGGAAAAGTTGTGTAAAATAAAGGAATAAATATAAATGTGAGTTTTTAAGTTCTATAACTTGAAGAAAACTTTAAAAACACAAATATTAAAAGAGTAAATTGGCAATACTTATCACTATGTATCACAGCAATGTTTTTAAATGGAAGACCAGAAACAATCTAAGTAAATTACTGTACATCCATACAGTGCAATACTTTAAGCCATGAAGAAAAATCAGATCAATCTAATGTGCTAATAGAGATCAATCCCCAAATTGTATTTTTAGTTTAAAAAAAAAAGAAAGGTTCAGAAAAAATACTTTATGTTGTACTCTAATTTGTTTAAAATTAAAGATATCATATACCTACATGCATATATATGCACATTCTATTTCTGAAAAGATACGCCAGAAACTCTAATAGATGATATCTCTGGAGTGAGACTACAGAACTAGGGATCTAGGGCAGTGGTCGGCAAACTGCGGCTCGTGAGCCACATGCGGCTCTTTGGCCCCTTGAGTTTTTAGCAAAGGCCAGCTTAGGAGTACCCTAATTAAGTTAATAACAATGTACCTACCTATATAGTTTAAGTTTAAAAAATTTGGCTCTCAAAAGAAATTTCAATCGTTGTACTGTTGATATTTGGTTCTGTTTACTAATGAGTTTGCCGACCACTGATCTAGGGTATAAAGGAGATTTTGTCTTCCTGGTATACTTTTTTAATGAAAATACGTTTTTATTGACCTTTAGAGAGAGAGGAAGGGAGAGGGAGAGATAGAAACATCAATGAGAGAGAAACATGAACTTGCTGCCTCTTGCAGGCCCCCTACTAGGGATTGAGCCCACAACTGGGCATGTGCCCTGACCAGGAATCCAACCTGCAATTTTCAGTAGACAGGACGATGCCCAACCAACTGAGCCACACTGGCCAGGTCAAGTTTTTTGTTTTTGTTTTTAATCTCTACTAACCTATCTTATTCAAAGAATTTAAGGCAACTATTTGTTACAAATATTTCTATATAACTGGAATATAAAATGAAAGAAATAAATTATAAGGTTGGAGAGGTAAAAAGTGGTAAACAGGAGATATAGGGTAATGAGGAAAAACTGACAAGATTTTGGGACCAATTAGATAAGGGATAAGCAAAAAGAAGAAATTTGACCACATTTTCAAGTTTGTGGCTTGAGTCACTAAATTGATGAGATAGACATTAAATCAGTCAAGATAAGAAGCACAGAAGAACAGATATGGCAGAAAAGAGGATAAAGTTGTTTTTGGACATGTTGAATTTAAGGTACTCATCAGTCACTTGGATGACAATGTCTAGTAGCCATTGGCAAACAGGCCAGGAAAAGAGGTCTGGGTTGGAGACAGATTTGGGCATTGCCAGGATATTATGATGACAGCAATGGAAAATAGAGTAAGAAAGAAAAACAAACAGATATACTCTTGGATACCAATATTAAGGGCAGATAAAAGAAAGCTCAAGAAATAAAAGTTCAAGAAATAAAAGGATAACTAAGAGCTCTTTTAAAACAGACTGTCTAATCTGTGGATTGCCAGGCTCTACTAAGGAGGTAGTCAAAACAAAATCTAGAGAGGTTGGATAGGATGAAGACTAAGAGGTCTCTAAAGGATTTAGTAATTAGGAAGTTATTACCTTAGCAAGAGCACTTGAATAGAACAATGGAGGCAGAAATGAGACTACAATAGATTGAAGAGAAAAAAATAAAAAGAAATTAAAATAAACCACAGACTATTTTTTCTGAAAGCTTGGCTGTGAAGGCAAGAAGTAAAATAAGACATTGTCTCGGGGGAAAAACCTTACTCATGTGATAAGCTGAGAAGAAACAGATTCTACCTGATAAAATAACAAAAAATATAAACACATGTTTATGAGTAAAGCATTTAAATATAGAAGTTTTAAGAGAGTCCCGTTGCTACTAGTTATATGTAATTTTTACATAGTATTAAACAAAACATTCACTGATAAAGAACTAAAAAGAAAACAATATCAAAATGTTGATATAGTTGTCTTTAAGTGGAATTACTATAGATGATTTTCCCTTGTTTCAAGTTTGCAACATTTTACAAATTTTAATGAGCTTATATTCCTTTTATAGAGGTGGTTATAGGGGTTGGAAGACAACGAGCTTTACCAAAATTAATGATGCTTCAAGGGCAGAAAAGATGTAAGATATTTTCACTCAAGGAAGATAGACAATAGAAAGAGATAAAATATAAGCAGGCAGAAAGCAGAAAAGAAATAGAAGGGAAAAATAAAACCAACACAGAAGTGAAATCTTCATTGCAGGTAATACAAAGGAGGACAAACATTGCTGAAAACATAGTAAGGGATATGGACGACAGGACTAAGAAAGGCAAACAAGATATAAATGAACTCTGAAAACCATAAAACATTATTGAAAGAATGAAAGAAGACCTAAATAAATGGAAAAGCTTCCCATGTTCAGGTATTGGAAGACATAACATTATTATATTCCTGAAAATGATATGCATATTTAACACAATCCCTATAAGAATCCTAGCTGAGTTCTTCAAATTGGCAAGCTGATTCACAAATTTAAATGGAATTGCAAGGGACCCAGGATAGTCAAAATAGCCCTGAAAAAGAATAAAGTAGGAGGACTCACACTTTCTGATTTCAAAATTTTCTACAAAGCAATGGTAACTGAGGCAGTATAGTATTGGCACATGGATAGACATAGTAGTATAGAGCAATGGAATAAAACTGAGAGTCCAGAAATAAACTATGTTTATGGTCAACTAATTTTTTATAAGAATGCCAATGGGAAAAGAACAGCATTTTCAACAAACAGGGCTGGGACAATAAGACAGTAGGTTGAGATAGCCCTTACCTTACAAAAACATGAAAACTAACTCAAAATGAGTCAAAGAGATAAATGTAAGAGCAAACTATCTACACTAATAAAAGAGAAACATGCAAAATTGACCATCACTCCGCTACACCCACCAGCCAATCAGAAGGGAATATGCAAATTAGAAGGGCAAAGATGACAGCCACCCAGCTGCTCCAGGTGCGGAGTGGCCAGGTGGGGCAGGATGCCTGCTATGAGAGGGAGGGCAGGGGGCAAAGGGATCTACAGGAGCGGCACTCCAGCCACAGCGAAGATGAAGACTGCACACTCCAGCCGGAGTCTGCAGCAGACGAAGGCGGCAGACTCTGGCCTGAGTCTGCAGCAAAGATGGCAGACTCAGGCTGGAGTCTGCAGCAAAGACGAAGAAGGCAGACTCTGGCTGGAGTCTTCAGCAAAGGCGGCAGAGTCTGGCCAGAGCAAAGGGAAGGAAGGCCTATTGCACGAATCTCTTCATGCAACAGGCCTCTAGTAAAACTCTAAGAAAAACCACAGGTAGGTCTTCATGACCTTAGATTTGGCAAAGGATTCTTAGATCAGGCACCAAAAGCAAGAACCACTACCACAAAAGTAGATAAATTGGACTCCATCAAAATTTAAAACTTTTGTGCTTCAAAGGACACAATTAAGAACATGAAAAGACAACCATGGAATGGTGAAAATATTCACAAATCATTTATCTGATAAGGGACTTATATCTTGAATATATAAAG
Source organism: Eptesicus fuscus (assembly GCF_027574615.1). NCBI lineage: Eukaryota > Metazoa > Chordata > Mammalia > Chiroptera > Vespertilionidae > Eptesicus > Eptesicus fuscus. The sequence continues at coordinate 62,000,427 of NC_072486.1, forward strand.
AGCCCTTACAGTTCAATAATAAAAAGACAAGTAATCCAACTAAAAATTAGCAAAGGATCTAACAGACATTTCTCCAAAGAAGACATAGAACTAGTCAGCAAGCACATGAAAATATGCTCAATGTCAATTACATCTCAAAAAATCTGGAAAAGCCTAGCCGGATGTGGCTCAGTGGTTGAACATTGACCTATGAACCAGGAGGTTACTAGTTAAATTCCCAGTCAGGGCACATGCCTGGGTTGCAGGCTCAATCCCTAATAGGGGGTGTGCAGGAGGCAGCCGATCAATGATTCTCTCTCATCACTAATGTTTTTATCTCTCTCTCCCTCTCCCTTCTTCTCTGAAATCACATATATATATATATATATATATATATATATATATATATATATGCACGCTGGAAAAGAAAGAAAAAACAAAAGATGTTCAACATTATCAGTCATCAGGTAAATGCAAATAAAAAGACTACAATAAGATGCCACTTCATATCCACTAGGATGGTTAAAATGAAAAAGTCAGATAACAACAAGTATTGACAAGGATGTGGAGAAATTGGAATCCTCATAACACTGCTGGTAGGAATGTAAAATTCCAGCTGTTTTGGAAAACAGATTGGCAGTTCCTCAAATGGTTAAACATTGCATAGAATTACCATATGACTGAACAATTCTACTCCTAGATATATACCTGAGAAATAAAAACATATGTCCACACAGGAATCTGTACACAAATGTTAATAGCACCATAATTCATAATAGCCCAAAAGTGGAAACAATCTAAATGTCCATCAGTGGATAAATGGATAAATAAAATATGGCATATCCATACAATGGAATATTATTTAACCAAGAAAAGGAATGAAATACTGATACTTGTGATGAACTTTGAAAACATTATACAAAGTGAAAGAAGGCAGTCACAAAGGATCATCCTAACTAATAAAAGAGTAATATGCAAATTGACCATACCTCTGCTACACCCATAAGCCACACCAAGTCACGCCCACCAGCCAATCAGGAGTGAATATGCAAATAAACCCAACCAAGATGGCTGCGGCCACAGAGAGAAAGAGGGAGGCTTGGGTTTCCCCGGCAATGGAGGAAGCCAAGCTTTCCACTTGCCCTTGCTGGCCTAGGCCTCCACTCAAGGCTACAAAGTTTCAATGATAGAAGATAAATAAATCCAAACAGAAATGGCGGCAGCCACGGAGCTGGAAAGAGAAGGAGGCTAGGGTTGCCCCTGGCAATGGAGGAAGCCAAGCTTCTGAAGCAATGGCCTGCCTTGGCCTCCACTCCAGGCTACAAAGTTTCAATTATAGACGATACATAAATCCCAACAGAAATGGCCTCCACCATGGAGCAAGCAGGAGGCTTGGCTCCACTCTAGGCTACAAAGTTTCAATTGTAGAGGATAAATAAAACCCAGATACCAGGGCCTCCGCTTGGGTCACTGGGGGGCGTGGCTGGCCTGCAAACCACCACAGGCCCCTTGCCCAGGCCTCCCATGCCCCAAGGGAACCCCCACCCTGATCCGGGACACCCTTCAGGTCAAACCAGCTGGCCGCCACCCATGCACCAGGCCTCTATCCTACCTAATAAAAGAGTAATATGCAGATTGACCATCACTCTAACACACAAGATGGCTGCCCCATGTGGTCAAAGATCCTGTCCCCATGTGGACACAAGATGGCCAGCAGGGGAGGGCAGTTGGGAGGGACCAGACCTGCAAGGAAGGGCAGTTGGAGGCGATCAAGCCTGCAGGGGAGGGCAGTTAGGGGTGACCAGGCTGGCAGAGAGGGCAGTTGGGGGTGACCGGGCCTGCAGGGAAGGGAAGTTGGGGGGGGGGACCCAGGCCTGCAGTGGAGAGCAGTTGGGGGGACCAAGCCTGCAGGGGAGGGCAGTTAGGGGTGACCAGGCCTGCAGGGGATGGCAGTTAGGGGTGACCAGGCATGCAGGGGACGGCAATTAGGGGCAAACAGGCTGGCAGGGGAGCAGTTAGGCATCAATCAGGCTTGGAGGGGAGTGGTTAGGGGGTGATCAGGCTGGCCGGCAGAAGTGGTTAGGGGCAATCAGGAAGGCAGGCAGGCAAGCAGTTGGGAGCCAGCAGTCCTGGATTGTGAGAAGGATCCCAGATCGGAGAGGGTGCAGGATGGGCTGAGGGACACCCACCCGCCCCCGTGCACGAATTTCGTGCACTGGGCCTCTAGTATATATATAAAAGCCTAAGCGACTGTTTGTCTGGTAGCTATGATGTGCACTGACCACCAGGGGGCAGACGCTCAATGCACAGGCATGGAAACATGGAACAGACTAATGAATCTCAGAGGGAAGTGAGGAGGTGGGAGGGCGGGAAGAGATTAAGCAAAGATCTTATATGCATAATAGAGGCCCAGTGCACAGATTCATGCACCGGTGGGGTTCCTCAGCCTGGCCTGCGGGGATTGGCCGAAACCAGCAGTCCGACATCCCCGAGGGGTCCCAGATTGCGAGAGGGCGCAGGCCAGGCTGAGGGACCCCATTGGTGCACGAATCCGTGCACCAGGCCTCTAGTTTTAAATATATTGCTTGGGTGTGGAGAAAATGGCGACGGAATAGAGTCGGGTTTGGAGTCTGTTCCTGGGGCGGAGAGTCGGAGCAGCAGAGGCTCGCAGAGGGAGTGTATGTGGGCAAGCCAAGGGACAGCTAAACTCCAGGAGAAGGCGGGGGAGTGCTGGGCAGTGTTCCTCTGACCGCGCAGCACCCACAGGGGCTGGGTCCCCTCCTGGAGCTGCGGGCTCGCCGGGCGCCTCGCCATCTTGCAAGGAAAGGAGGATTTTAGTGGAAACCTGACTTTCTGCGACAACTGCAAACACTGAGCTGCTGGGAGCAACAGACCACCGGTCCCCTATCAGCGCAAACACTCGGATTCAAAGAAACTCTTCACTGCACCACGGAAAGGTCAGATTTTGTCTGAAATAAGCTGCGGTTTCTAATCCCCGCGGTGGGTGAGGGAAGCGCTGGGTGAGGGAAGTGCGGCAGCCGCAGGACCGGCAGGAGCCGGGAGGTCTGTGCCTAGAAAAATCGGCGGCAGTTGGAGCTGCCGTGATCCGTGAATGAGGAGGGGGGCCTTCTGAGCTGCTAACAGAAGTGACCTCTTGAAAGCAACTCATTTTAATCTGAGGAGGAGGGTCAGACTAAGAATTTTCAAAGGAGTGCAGGCTCCTTAGTCTGGGGCACAGACCCACGGTCCGCACACCTGGGCTCTTTCCGACTCTGATTGCTAAGCCCAACACATAGAAAAACCCAGGTGGAAACCCTGAAAGACTGCAGGGGGAAGGTGTTTTTTCGGAACCTGGGGACCAGAGCTGCGTGTGACCATCAGAGAGGCAGCTCTGAGGCACATACCTCCACAAACCGGTAGTGAGTGCCATAGAGGGGAAAAAAGAAAAAAGAAAAAAAGAGCTAGAGAGGCCCGGAAGTCAATTCAGAAACACTGCCACCCAGGGGCTGAAACGCTAATTGTCTCTGGTGTAATTAAAAATAAATACGAGAAATTAAGACAGGGCTGGCTTAAAAAGCAGGACTGGCTTCCAACACTGAGGAGCCCTGGAATGAAGCTGAACTGAAATACCGCCCAGACTGGGAAAAAGGCGTACCAAACAGAATAATAGAGGAAGTGAATGACAGCCGCTACTGCACATTTTAGTCTTCCTATTTTTTAATTTTCAATTCTTTTTTCAATTTTTAAAATTTTTTATTCTCATATTTTTTTATTTTCATTTTTTGCATCTTTTACTTAAGAAACTATTTTTTTTTCTTTTTCCTCACTCGATTTTCACCTTTTTAATTATTACATTTTTATTTTCAATCAATACTATTATTACTATTATTTTACTTTTTTTTTTTTTAATGTCATTTGATTTTCTCTTTCTTTTTTTTTTGGATTAGTGTCCTACATTCGATTTGCATCTTTCCCTTACAATCGCTTTACCCTATCTCAAAGCTAACATTATGCCATCACTCTCCTCCTAACCTTTCCCATTTTGGTCCCCAGTTTATTTTAACCCTTTCTGGCTTTAGATTTTCCCTACTTTTTCAGTTTACTCCCTGCTAAAACTTCACCCTACTTATATATCTAATTCCCAACCCCCTGCTCCAAATCCATACAAACCTCTCTCTACGCTACCTTAAAAAAATTATTTTTCTCTCGGGCCTTTTGTTGTTGTTTGCTTGAATGTTGATTAGATTGAATTTTTAAGCTTTTTCATGAGATTGTTTTGATTATTCTTTTTGTTGGTTTGGTTGGTTCTTTTGTTTGCTTTGTTTTTGTTTGTTTTTTACTTTTGTTTTCCCTTGCCTCACTTGATATTAGCTGCTGTTGCAGTTTGTATTAATCTCCAGGCTCGTGTTGCTGGAATTTGCTGGGAATAGTGGTTGTTCTAGTGGAGTTTACTCCCCATATATATAGTTTGTTCCCCTTTTCTCTCTTAGTATCATTCTTGTCTCTCTTACTTTTTTTTCCTTTTATTTTTCTTTTCTGTTATTTCTTTTTCTTTTCTTGCTTTCTGCTCTTTTCCCAAGTTCAGATTCACACTCGTTGTTTTTTTTGTTTTGTTTTGTTTTGTTTTCGTTGTTGTTCTTTCTTTTTACTCTCCCTCTTCCACTCCTATTCCCTAATTTGTCTTTCTCTGGTGGTTACCTTTATTGGAGGTTATTAATATCGTGAATACAATTCTGTTCAGTGCCTTGTCTGTTGTGCCTGGTTGTGTTGTATTTTATACCTTTAAATCAACGCCAGAGAGAGAAATCTATATAACCAGACATCCGGAGAAGAGAGACCATGGGGAGACAAAGAAACAGCCCCCACAGGAAAGAGAAACAGGCATCACCAGAAAAGGAAGTAAACGATTTAGAGGCAAACAACCTATCAGAGAAAGAATTCAGAGAAATGATCATAGGGTGGCTGAAAAGGATGGAAGACAAATTCGACAATATGAGTAAGAACCAAGAAGAAATGAAGAAGAACCAAGAAGAAATGAAAAATGACATCGCTGCTGTAAAGAACTCAATAGAAAGCATCAAGAGTAGACTAGATGAAGCAGAGGACCGCATAAGTGAGCTAGAAGACAAGATGGAAAAAAATACCCAATTACAACAGCTTCTAGAAACAAAAATTAGAAAGATTGAGGAGAGCGTAAGGGAACTTCGGGACAATACAAAACAAAACAACATCAGGATAATAGGGGTGCCAGAAGGAAAGGAAACTGAGCAAGGAATAGAAAACCTGTTTGAAGAAATAATAACAGAAAACTTCCCTGATATAGGGAAGAAAAAACCCACACAAATCCAAGAAGCTCACAGAGTTCCAAGCAAAATGAACCCCAAAAGACCGACGCCAAGGCACATTATAGTTAAGTTGGCAAACACCAACGACAAAGTAAGAATCTTACAAGCGGCCAGAGAGAGACAGACAGTTACATACAAAGGAACCCCCATCAGACTAGCAACTGATTTCTCAACAGAAACTCATCAGGCCAGAAGGGAATGGAATGAAATATACCAAGTCATGCAAAGGAAGGGTCTAAATCCAAGAATACTGTACCCAGCAAGGCTATCAATCAAAATTGAAGGTGAAATCAGGAGCTTCACAGACAAAAAAGGACTAAGGGAGTTTATCACCACCAAACCAGCAATGAAAGAAATGCTAAAGGGTCTGCTGTAAAAAAAAAAAAAAAAAAGAAAGAAAGAAATAGGAAGCAAAGAAGGTACACAGGGGTATAGAATAAAAATGGCGTCAAATAAGTACCTATCAATAATAACTTTAAATGTAAATGGATTGAATGCCCCAATCAAAAGACACAGGGTAACAGACTGGATAAGAAAACAAAACCCAGATATCTGCTGTCTACAGGAAACCCACCTCAAAAAAAAGGATGCATACAGACTGAGAGTAAAGGGATGGAAAAAGGTTTTCCAGGCAAATGGAAATGAAAAAAAAGCTGGGGTTGCAATACTTATATCTGACAAATTAGATCTCAAAGTGAAGGACATAACAAGAGATAATGAAGGCCACTTCATAATACTAAAGGGAGAAATCCAACAAGAAGAAATAACTCTGGTAAACATATATGCACCCAATACAGGAGCACCAAGATACATTAAAAAACTCCTGGAAGATATCAAAGGAGAGATTGACAGTAATACAATCATAGTAGGAGACTTCAATACCCCACTATCACCATTGGACAAATCCTCTAAACAAAAAATCAGCAAAGAAACATCAAACCTAAATGACTCACTAGAACAGATGGAATTAATCGACATCTTCAGAACATTTCACCCCAAAGCCACAGAATATACATTCTTCTCAAGTGCACATGGGTCATTTTCAAAGATAGACCATATGTTAGGACATAGGCAAAGTCTCTACAAATTCAAGAAGATAGAAATCATATCAAGTATCTTCTCAGATCACAGTGGCATAAAACTGGAAATCAACTACAATAAAAACAACCCAAAGAAATCAAATACTTGGAGACTAAACAGCATGTTATTAAACCATGACTGGGTTACCAAAGACATCAAGGAAGAAATAAAAAACATCATGGCAACAAACGACAATGAAAACACAACAATCCAAAATCTATGGGACACAATGAAAGCAGTCCTGAGAGGGAAGTTCATAGCTCTACAAGCCTACTTCAAAAAACAAGAAACAATGGTAATAAATTACCTAACCCAACAACTCAAAGAGTTAGAGAGAGAGCAACAAGATAAGCCCAGTGTAAGCAGAAGGAAAGAAATAATAAAGATCAGAGCGGAGATAAACGACATAGAGACCAAAGAAACAATACAAAAGATCAACAAAACCAAGAGCTGGTTCTTTGAAAGGATAAACAAGATTGATGGACCTCTAGCCAGGCTCACCAAGAAGCAAAGAGAGAGGACCCAAATAAACAAAATCAGAAATGAAAGAGGTGAAATAACAACAGATCCCACTGAGATACAAAGGATTGTTACAAAATACTACGAACAACTCTATTCCAACAAACTGGACAACCTAGAGGAAATCGACATATTCCTAGAAAAATACAACCTTCCAAAACTTAATCAGGAAGATTCTAAACAGCTCAACATGCCAGTAACTATGGAAGAAATTGAAGCAGTCATCAAAAAGCTTCCGGCAAACAAAAGCCCGGGGCCAGATGGCTTCACAGGAGAGTTTTATCAAACTTTCAAGGAAGAACTAAAACCTATCCTCCTCAGACTATTCCAAAAAATTCAAGAGGAAGGAACACTTCCAGGCTCCTTCTATGAAGCCAGCATCACCCTAATACCAAAACCAGATAAAGACAACTCAATGAAAGAGAATTACAGGCCAATATCCCTCATGAACATTGATGCCAAAATCCTCAACAAAATTCTAGCAAATCGGCTCCAGCAGTACATCAGAAAGATCATACACCATGACCAAGTAGGATTTATTCCAGGAATGCAAGGATGGTACAATATCCGCAAATCAATAAACGTGATACATCACATAAACAAATTGAGAGATAAAAATCACATAGTCATATCAATAGATGCAGAAAAAGCATTTGACAAAATCCAACACCCTTTCTTGATAAAAACTCTCAACAAGGTGGGAATAGAAGGCTCGTACCTCAACATAATAAAAGCTATTTATGATAAACCCACAGCAAACATCATACTCAATGGGCAAAAACTAAAACCATTTCCCCTAAGAACAGGAACAAGACAGGGATGCCCACTCTCACCACTCCTGTTTGACATAGTACTGGAAGTATTAGCTATCGCAATTAGGCAAGAAGAAGAAATAAGAGGCATCCAAATTGGTAAAGAAGAAGTGAAGCTGTCCTTATTTGCAGATGACATGATATTGTACATAAAAAACCCAAAAGATTCCATCAAAAAACTAATAGACTTAATAAATGAATTCGGCAATGTAGCGGGATACAAAATTAACGCCAAGAAATCTATGGCTTTTCTATACACCAATAATGAACTTACAGAAAGAGAGACTAAAAAAGCAATCCCATTTACCATCGCACCAAAAAAATTAAGATACCTAGGAATAAACTTAACTAAGGAGGTAAAAGACCTATACGCAGAAAACTACAGGACACTGAAAAAAGAGATAGAGGAAGACGTAAACAGATGGAAGAACATACCATGTTCCTGGATTGGTAGAATCAACATCATTAAAATGTCCATACTACCCAAAGCAATCTACAGATTCAATGCACTCCCCATCAAAATACCAACAGCATACTTCACAGACCTAGAAAGAACTCTCCAAAAATTCATCTGGAATAAAAAAAGACCCCGACTAGCCTCAGCAATCCTCAGAAAGAAGAATAAAGTAGGTGGGATCTCAATACCAGATTTCAAGCTGTATTACAAAGCCACTGTTCTCAAAACAGCCTGGTACTGGCACAAGAACAGACATATTGATCAATGGAACAGAATAGAGAACCCAGATATCGACCCAAACCACTATGCTCAATTAATATTTGACAAAGGAGGCATGAACATACAATGGAGTCAAGACAGTCTCTTCAATAAATGGTGTTGGGTAAACTGGACAGATACATGCAAAAAAATGAAACTAGATCACCAACTTACACCATACACAAAAATAAACTCAAAATGGATACAGGACTTAAACATAAGACGGGAAACCATAAAAATACTAGAGGACTCCACAGGCAACAAAATCTCAGACATATGCCAAAAGAACTTCTTCACTGACACTGCCCCTAGGGCAATGGAAGCTAAAGAGAAAATTAACAAATGGGACTACATCAAAATAAAAAGCTTTTTTACAGCAAAAGAAACCATCAACAAAACAACAAGAAAGCCCACCGCATGGGAAAACATATTTGCAAATGCTATCACTGATAAAGGTTTAATCTCCAACATCTACAGGCAGCTTATGCAACTTAATAAGAGGAAGATAAATGATCCAATAAAAAAATGGGCAACAGACCTAAACAGAATATTTTCAAAAGAAGACAGAAGGAAGGCCAAGAGACACATGAAAACATGTTCAAAGTCACTTATTATCCGAGAGATGCAAATCAAAACAACAATGAGGTACCATCTCACACCTGTCAGAATGGCTATCATCAACAAATCAACAAACAACAAGTGTTGGCGAGGATGCGGAGAAAAAGGAACCCTCGTGCACTGCTGGTGGGAATGCAGACTGGTGCAGCCACTGTGGAGAACAGTATGGAGTTTCCTCAAAAAACTGAAAATGGAACTCCCATTTGACCCAGTAATCCCACTCCTGGGAATATATCCGAAGAAACTAGAAACACCAATCAGAAAGGATATATGCACCACTATGTTCATAGCAGCACAATTTACAATAGCTAAGATTTGGAAACAGCCTAGGTGCCCATCAGCAGATGACTGGATCGGAAAACTGTGGTACATCTACACAATGGAATACTATGCTGCCATAAAAAAGAAGGAATTCTCATCATTTGCAGCAACCTGGATGGAATTGGAGAACATTATGCTAAGTGAAATAAGCCAGTCAATGAAAGAAAAATACCACATGATCTCACTCATTTAGGGATAGTAAAGAACATTATAAAGTGGTGAACAAAAAGATAGATACAGAGACAGTAAAGCATCAAACAGACTTTCAAAGTACAGGGGGAAAGTTTGGGAAAGGTGGGGGAGTTATGAAATCAAACGAAGGACTTGTATGCATGCATATAAGCATAAACAATGGACGCAAAACTCTGGGGGGGGAGGGCATGTGTGGGTGTGGGGTGGGGGGTAATAGTAAGATATGTACACATATAATACCTCAATAAAAATATTAAAAAAAATAATAATAAATAAATAAATAAATATATTGCTTGGTTCTGTTTGCTAAACTTTATTCAGTTTTGCCTCTCTCCTCAGATAAGTTAAATTGCTTGTAGTTTTCTGTGTTTTATCTTTGTTGAATTATGCCACTTGCATAAAAATAACTTCAAACTTTTCTATGCTTCTTTTTTTCTTTTCTTTCCGTCTCTGGTTAAATGGTATTGAAGTTAAAGGTTTGGTTGAATTGCCCATGAAATCATTTGACCTTGAGTATTTTGGGGAGATAGTAGCTCTTTGGCAATATCTCTACTTCTATGATAATTTAACTGCTTAAAGTTTATATTTTTGGGGGGAAGCTTTGATAATTTATATTACTAGTATCCTAGAAAATAATCTATTTCATCCAAGTTTTCAAAATTATTTGTGAGAAGTTGAGGAAGATATCCTTTTATGAGTTAAAATTCTTGTGTCTTTGATTACATTATCACTTTACTCATTATCACTTCTTATTTTGTACATGTGAGGCCTTGCCCCTTTTTCTTGTTTAGAACCAGCTCTTGGATTTTTAAAATTAGTTCTTTTTATTTATTAATTTTTCCTTTCATTGTTTTAAATCCTTCCTTTATTTTTTGTTTTGTGATTGTTTTTCTCTCTTCTTATGATGGATGCTTAGTGTTCTTTTCATTCTTTCCAAGTGTTTAAATTACAAGATTTCTTTTGTATGGTACTGTAGTTGTGTTCTGTGAGTTATAGTTGTAGTTATTTTATAAATGGTTTGTAATTCCATTTTTATTTGTTTTCTATAGCACAAGAGTGGTTAATCCTTTTAAACTTTTTCTGAACATTTCCATTTATATTTTTAATAGATTTATAGAGATACTAGAGGCCCGATGCATGAATATTCATGCAAAAATGGACTTTCCTTCCCCTTGCTGTCAGCACTGCCTTCGCTCCGGCCAGAGCCGTCTTTTCGCTCCGGCCCAGAGCCGTCTTCCTGCCTACCCACACTGCCCAGAGGCCCGGAGCGGCTGCGGGCGGGGCAGAATGCCAGCATCAACGCCACAGCGATGATGCAAGCATCCTGCCCTGCTCTCAGCTGCTCAACACCTGAATATGCAAATTAACCCATCATCTTTGTTGGGTTAATTTGCATACTCACTCCTAATTGGCTGGTGGGCGCTGTGAAGGTACGGTCAATTTGCATCTTACTATTTTATTAGTATGGATAATTCACATACCATCCAACTTACCACTTAAAGTGTACAATTCACTGGTTTTTAATATATTCAGATATGTGCAATTTTATTTTATTTATTTTTTCAATATGTTTTTATTTATTTCAGAGAGAAAGGGAGAGGGAAAGAAAGATAGAAACATCAATGATGAGAGAGAATCATTGATTGGCTGCCTCTTGAACAACACCCCACTGGGGATTGAGCCAACAATCCAGGCATATGCCCTTGACCGGAATTGAACCTGGGACCCTTCAGTCTGCAGACCAATGCTCTATCCATTGAGCCAAGCCAGCTAGGGCAGATATGTGTAATTTTAAAACATTTTCATCACTTCAGAAAGAAACCCCATATCTTTTAGCTGTCACTCCCTTATCCTCCTGCCCACCCTCCCACCTACCCCCCTCCCCAGCCTTAAGCAACCACTAATCTATATTTTGTCTCTATAGATTTCCCTATTTATCGTATGAATGGAGTCATATATTATACTAGAGGCCCGGTGCACGAAATTCGTGCATGGGGGGCAGGGGGTGTCCCTCAGCCCAGCTTGCACCCTCTCCAATCTGGGACCCCTCAAGGGATGTCCGAATGCCCGTTTAGGCCCGATCCTACCGGGACTGCTGGCTCCCAACTGCTCGCCTGCCTGCCTTCCTGATTGCCCCTAACCGCTTCTGCCTGTCAGCCTGATCACCCCCTAACCACTCCCCTCCCAGCCTGATTGATGCCTAACTGCTCCCCTGCCAGCCTGTTTGCCCCTAATTGCCCTCCCCTGCAGGCCTGGTTTCCCCCAACTGCTCTCCTCTGCAGGCCTGGGTCCCCCCCAACTGCCCTTCCCTGCAGGCCCGGTCACCCCCAACTTCCCTCCTCTGCCAGCCTGGTCACCCCTAACTGCCCTCCCCTGCAGGCTTGATCACCCCCAACTTCCCTCCCTTGCAGGCCTGGTCCCTCCCAACTGCCCTCCCCTGCTGGCCTGAGTGCCCACAACTGCCCTCCCTTGCAGGCCTGGTCCCTCCCAACTGCTCTCCCCTGCTGGCCATCTTGTGGTGGCCATCTTGTGTCCACATGGGGACAGTCATCTTTGACCACATGGGGGCAGCCATCTTGTGTGTTGGAGTGACAGTCAATTTGCATATTATTCTTTTATTATATAGATAATACAGAATGACAGAGTGAATGGATTAAGGAATACAAGGATGGTTCAGTAATAGTAAATCTATTAGTACAATTCACTACAATAGTAGATCAAATGAGAAAAATTACCTTAGTTGTCATAGGGGCAGAAAAGGCCTTTGACAAAATTTACTTCCATATTAAAAAATCTTAATAAAATGGTAACAGCTGACTACTTTCACATGATAAATATGTATACTTTAATCTAAAGTCAGGTCAAAGCTTAATAGGAAAACACTAACAATATGCCATTAAAGTCAAGAATATGACAAAGATCCACTACTATCTTATTGTTTAATATTTTTGGGAAGTACTAGACAAATCAATTTGATAAAAGAAATAAGTATTAAAATTGTTTAGGAGGAGATAAAATATCTTTATTTGATAATTTTATAATTATTTAACTATAAAACCCCAAAAAAAGAACTCTCTTATTTTTTCTTAAAGATTTTTTAAAAATTGATTTTTAGAAAGAGAGGAAGGGAGAGGGAGGGGAGAAAGAAACATCTATGTGGGAGCAAAACATCTACTGGCCAACCCTGCATGCCCCCTCCTACCAGGGATCATGTGCCCTGACCCAGAATTAAATTGGCAACATCTCAGGCCAGCTGGTGGGGTTCACTTTTTTAATGTCGACCCAGGAACCAAGAGGTCACTTGTTCGATTCCTGGTTGGGGCACATTCCCAGGTTGTGGGCACAATCCCCAGTAGGGGCATGCAGGAGGCAGCTGATTGATGCTGTTCCTCTCTCATCGATGTTTCTATCTCTCAATCCCTCTCCCTACACTCTCTCTAAAAATCAATAAAACATATTTAAATAAATAAATAAATAAATTGGCAACCTCTTCATGCATAGGAGGACACCCAACCAAATGAGCCATACTGGTCAGGGAAACAAATATCTTTTTGTTACTATTTACAGAAAGTATTATAATTCCAAAGGTGTCTATGTACAAATTAATACTCAGAAATTAATAGCATTCCCATATTCAAACAAGATAAAAGACATAATAGAAGTAGAAACTCCATTTACAATAGCAACAAAACAAAAAAAAAGAGGGAAAATACCAAGGAATAAACAAAATAAGAAATGTGAAACGTCCATATGAAAAAAATTTAAATCTTGAGGGATGCAAAAGAAAACTTGAACATTTAAAAAATGAATATATACCCTGTTCTTGAACAGAAGATTGAACCTCAAGTAGATGTCAATTATATCTAAATAAATCTATAAATATAATGCAGTACCAATAAAAATACTAACAGGGTAGGGTAGCTTGATAAACTAATTTTTAAGTTTTATGGAAAAATAAACAAACAAGAATATCCCTGGAAGTAGAATGAGCGAGGACTATAATCAAAGAATGAAGTCATTAGGTATAAATAGGTAAACTAACCAATCTACACTAATAAAAGAGAAATATGAAAATTGACCGTATCTTTGCGACACCCACCAGCCAATCAGGAGTGAGTATGCAAATCAACCCAACAAAGGTGGAAGGTTAATTTGCATACGCAGGCGCAGAGCGGCCAGGGGTGGGGCAGGACGCTTGCGTCGTCACTATGGCAACGACGCAGGCGTTCCTCACCGTCCCAGCAGCTCTGGGCCTCTGGGCAGCATGGGAAGGAAGAAAGGTGGCTCCGGCCAGAGCAATGGCGGTGCCGGCAGCCAGGGGAAGGAAGGCCCATTCTTGCACGAATCTTCGTGCATCGGGCCTCTATTGAAACAATAAAAGTCCAATAGAAACCAAAATTATATGTAGGAACTAAGTACACCTATAGACAATATTTCAGTACTGTGATAAGTGGGTAGTCACCTGGAAGAAAAATAAAGTTGGATTCCTATACACCTCTCTATACTTTACATAACTTATATTTTGTATGGATAAGTATATTTAACTTAAAAATAAAATTATAAAAGTATCAGGGGGGAAAACGAGAATTTTAATTTTAGTTAGAAATAATGTTGAAATAGGGAAGACCCTATCTTATGACACAAAACTTAAAATCCAAGAGACTGATAATTACAACTATAAAAATGTTTTCATTTCTTTTAAAGTCATACACTATTAAACAAAGTCAAAAGCCAAGTGACAAACTGTGAAAAATGTCTGCAACATATAGCAAAGACCCCAAAAAAATGTCCTAAGAACAGAGTTCCCATAAACATGCCAATAGAAAAATTAACAAAAAAATACATATCCAGATGAATAAAAAATACAAGCAAATGCTATAAAGGAAAGAAATAAGGTTCTTATACCTATTGAAAAGATGAAAAAAACATACCTATTACATTGGCAATTTAAAAAATTTTGATAACCTACTCTGATACCAAGGGTATGGGAAGTCAATATTCCAACACCAATAGTGGAACATAAACTGGTACAACCTCTGTGGAGGGCAATTTGACAAAATCTATCAAAATTTAAATAGTACAAACAACAACAACAAAAATAGGGGAAAAAATGTAAATAGTACATATCCTTTGACCTGCAATTGAACTTCTAGGAATATATCCTAAAGACAGACTCACTCAATGTACAAAGTTATATATGCACAATATTCATTGTATCATCATTTGCATTAGCACAACTGTACACATTTTAAATGCCCAGCCAAACAAAGAAATGCTACCCTCCTTCCTCCCCTCCTCCCAACCCCACATCTCTCTGGCAAGGATACACAAAAAATTTATCACTGGTTGCTTCTGGGAAGGAAGCCAATTAACTGAAATCAAAAGTAGAAGGAAAACTTGCCTTTTAACACATGCTCTTTTGTATCATTTGGATTTTATATCACAAACATATATCACATTTTAAAACCTTAAGATTTCAGTATTATTTTTACCCTCCTCCTTTTTTTATCCCTTTTCTAATTCCTACATTAGCAATAATGTTTTAACTGTTTTCCTGGCTAATACTGTACATGGTATTTAATAAAACTCACAATTAATCTTAACTTGGGTTCCATTATCCCCAACATTTCCTTACTCCTGAGCTCTACCACTGCATACCTCCTCTACAAAAAGCCCTGTTCCCTATTCTTTGTGTGTATGGAAATTATGAGTTAGTCAAAATCCAGGACCAAGAAGCTATGAAATTTCTTGGCCTAGGGGCAAACAGTCACTACTCTATTTCAGGAGACAGCAAAAAGAAGAGGCTGCTCAAACAAGGTTTCACAAAATATCATTTGTACTGTCACTATGGAGAGTCCAGTCCACTATTTTCATGTTTAAGAACTTGATTTTTACCCAATTGTCCAGAGTCAGTGGAGCTTATAGGGCAGGGGTGGGGAATGTCTGGCTCAAGGGTCATAGAAGGCCCTCAAAATCCTTTGGCCTGGCCCTGCCAAGGCATTAGGGGTGAGTTAATTAAATGTTTGACCGCAGGCTCATTTTTAAGTTGATAATTTTGTATGGCCCTCGAATGATGTTATAAATATCAAATGGCCCTTGGCAGAAAAAAGGTTCCCCACCCCTGCTCTAGAGGAATGAACCACATCAATTAAATTTAATTCACAAGAAATTAATTGCTTACATATAATGCCAATGTATTAATTTAGAATTTAAGAATATACATGTATATAAGTAGTTATATGTATATACATATATTACTTGAAGTGGGTACATATACAGGTGTGTTCCCCAAAAATGTATACACATTTTAACAGCTGATAGCTCAACTGATGTTTCTTTGTTTTCAGATTTAACCCATTGGAATTAATAATGGCATCCAAAGTGTGTATACATTTTTGGGACACCGTGTGTGTGTGTGTGTGTGTGTGTGTGTGTGTGTGTGTATGTGTGTGTGTGCGTGTGTGTGTGAAGAGTATCAATTCATGCGTATCAGGGAATCACACACAAATGGAAAATATACCCAGGTAACCACATGGTGCTATGCGTGTGTATAAGGAGAAAAGAATAAATCAGAGGTCTGAGAAGACTTCCCTGAAAAAAACAGTGTGATCAAGCTGAGATCCAATGGAAGAAAAGTAAAAAAAGAGAGAGAGAGAAAAAATGGTGAGCAAGAGGGTTCCTGAATGATGGGATAGCAGGTGCAATGGCTCCATGGCAGAAGGGAGCATGATATGTCTAATTAGGTGGGAAAAGATCAAAGGGCAAGACCATATGATATAGAATTACCTAGAGAGTTAACCACAAACTGTGTAGTGCCTTTTAGGCCATATTAAGGATTTCTGCCTTATCCTAAAAGCAATGAAAAGCTAGTAAAGGGATGTAAACAGCGATGGGAACAGATTTGTGCTTGCAGAAGATAAGCATGCTTACGAATTGCGGGCAAGAGTAGAATCAGAAGACTGCTTAGAAAGCTACTGCAGGAGACCTACGTGATAGATGACAGCAGCATGGACTGGAGTTGGAGCAGAAATAAAATAAATAGGACTTTGTGATTGATTATACCCAAAATGCAAGGGAAGAGAAAATGTTAAAGAGGATGCCCAAATTTTAAATTTGCATAACAACATGGGTCAGGGTGCTATCACTGAAAGAGAGAATGCTCCAGGAAGACCAGATTGTTCTGTTTTGTTTCGATGAGAGATAGATAGAGGGGAGATGCACAAAATGTAAGAAAGGGACCTGGGTGCTCAGAATCTGGAAATCTTTGTAGAAAAGGATGAAAAATGGAAAATGGGATTAGATTCAAAGGAAAGAGAATATTAGCTGCAAAAACTTAAATATCTATTTATATTTGTTGATTTTTTACCTCCAGGGTCAGCCATAAAACAGGCCTAGACATTTCTATCCCTCCCCATCACCTAAAATCTTTTTAAACATCTCAAAATAAGGGGTAGGGTAAGCTTAAATGCAATACTTAGGAAAAGAAAGCCTTGGTGTGAAAGAATTTCAAAGTATGTATTGCGGTATCAGATGTTTCCAATTCTGAGAATAAAGAAAAGACAGAGGCTGCCTACTTGGGGAAGAAAGAATTAGAAAAAGAAAGAGGCTGATGACCCCAAGGCATGAATTCTCACGGTTTAAACACGTTTATCTTTACCTCTGGACAAAAAGCCGTTCTTGGCCTTTCGTGCTAAGGGAATACAAAAATAATAGCTCCACACTGAGGCCCCTAATCAGAAATCATGGCTTCCACTGCCACCTAGTGGTAGCATTGAGGGAGTGCATCAACCAGGTTCTTGAAGCCCGGAAATACCTCTATGAAGCCCAGGGTATAATTAATCTAAGATCAAAGACCTAAAGATTTCAGTAGTAAAGGGAAAGCTGGTGATAGGTTTTGGTAAGAGATTTATCTTCTAATCTGTCAATACACAAAAATGTAAGTTTCTAACTTGGGGTGAGGAAAAAAAGACTCCTATTTTCTTTTTCATGTTAAAGATCAAATACCATTTTTGTGATTGTAAAATACCCAATCTGATACTATCAACTCAAAACCAACTCCTGGTGCATTATACATTTGACTATTTAATAGTACTTTAATGTTAATATCAATGGCGCATTAAAAATGGGCTAACATGTATTTCTACCACACATCAATAACTGTATCACAGACATAAGCAATTGTCTCATTGAATGTGCAAAATTCCCTTTGTTGTCTTCAAATTAATCCAACTAACAATTTTTTACTACTTAAAAGTACAAGGCACGATAATAAACACAATGCAAAAACCACCATGTTCTCAAAATTCATCGGCTAAATATATCACTGATAAAATCAACTTCAACATTATTCACACAAAAAACATGGTGCATGATTAACACATCATCCTGATAGTTCTCTTCATGGTAAAAGAAGGTTGCCCAATTAATGTTTGACCTTCTGTGTGGTATTTACTTCCCTGCCTTCCTTCTACTACACTGATTATTTACTTATAAATGTATAGTTTTACAATGGCCTGTACACACATATCAATTTGATTTGTCTTTGTTTTTTAAGACATCTGAACCGAAGGATATGGAATTGTGGGCCAAAACGTGAAACAATCATATTTGGGTACATTTTTCCAATTCTTAGCCAGCTGTTTTTATAGAGTAGACACGGCGTAATTTTGGCAGTATATTCTTGATCTTCGTTTTCTTCCCTTAAAATCCAGTCACACCATCCATTCTGTCTCTGGACATTCTCTAATATGAATAATGTAACTAGTTTTCCCTAATTCTCTTGGTTCTGTTTCCCACCCACCTCCCAACAACCCGTCCACGCCTAATCCTCCTTTCTTGGTTCAGAATGCCTAACTTTTTTTTTACACACTCGAGACGGCTTTTCCAAAATCACTCTTTGGAATGCTCTTCCCTCTTCTCTCCTCAATTCAGCACCCCCTGAAATCATAATTTCCACAGCTAGGAGCCAATGTCTTTCTTTTACAAGATCAAACTGCGGGAAAGGACGAGACTAGGAACCGAGTGAGCGAACCACTGGGGAGTGTCAGTGAGACAGCGGGCTCTCCTTTGAAAAGAAAACACAACTCTCAGCACAAAGCTTCTGAACAGAGCAAACACAGCCCCCCCGCCCCGTGTGTTCCTGTCCCTCCCTGACCTCAGAGACACCTTTCCTTTTCTCGAAGCCCCGGTCCCTCTGAGATGTGCGGGGCCTGCCTTTCCTCCTCTCAAGGGAAAGAAAGCCAGGGAGAAAAGCAAGGGTAGCCGTCACCGGCCCGCCGCGCCCGCAAGCGGTCAGGACCACGGGACCCCGTCCCACGACTCACCTGGCAGGTGCGGCCGTCCGGAGAGTTGCACGAAGCGGTTGAGCTGGCCAGTCCCCCGACCCCCGCTGCCCCCACTGCCCCCGCCGGCCCCGCTACCTCCGCCGCCGCCACCATTGCCCGCGGCGCCTCCTCCCCTCCTGCGGTTCCTGTCCCAGCCCTGGGCGGCCGACATGACCCGCTAGCGATTGCCGCAGCCCGGTCCCGGCAGCCCTTGGCCCGGCAGCACTAGCCGAGCCTCCTTGCAGGGCTCCTCTAGAGACCCAGGAGACAGGGAAGGGGGAGCGCCCGGTTTCACCAGGGACCAATGACTGGCCGACTTCGTGACAGGCAGCCAATGGCCGGCCGTCTTCTTGGCAGGTGGAGGGAGGCGGGGAGAGACGTGGTAACCATAGCTATGGTTAAAAAAAAAGTGGGGTCTGAGTAAGGCAGAAGCAGCCGCTCCCCGCTCGCATCCACCGCGGAAGCCAATCCGCGGCGACTCCTGCGGAGGCAGGCGGGCCAATCGAAGGCCGAGTGAGCGAGGCCACGCCTGCGGAGAGAGCGGGCGACCGCTGGTCAGGGGTGTGCAGGGCTCGGCAGCTCTTCCCGATGAAGAGGGAGTAGCATGTGCACATATACGCACAGGTGGAGACCGTAGTATTCCTCCAGCTTTACCGACGGAGATCCCTTTCCCTGACCTAAGACACACAAAAAGGGCTCTTTTGGAGAGGAAAACCCAGGGGCGGAGGCAAAACTTAAACGTCAGGAGGTATTCCCGGGTTCCATTTCTCTTGTCTTTCAGTGGACTGACAACTCCCTAATTCAATATAAGCCACGTCCCAAGCAAACAATTTTAAACCTGGTTAACAAACATGGGAAAATGTTCAAGCTCACCAGTAATTATAGTAACACGAATTAAGACGCCCCTCCCTTCTCCCCAATGAGAAACCAGCTCTGGATCATTACGTTAGTAAAGATTTTTTAAAATAACACCCAGCAGTTGGGAGGGGGGAGGGATGGAAATGGGGGGACGAGGACAAATATGTGATATCTTAATCAATAAAGAAATTTAAAAAAATAAAAAATAAAATAAAATAACACCCAGCAGAGAATAGAGTGCCAAGAAAAAGGAACTTTCATAGCTGACTGATGGCTATGTAAACGTTTTTGTTCAATCAAACACCTTTTGCTCATAAAAAATTTTAACCAGCTTAAAGACAGGAACAGATCGAGATCGAAGAATATTGTAGATGTACCGGTCAGAAGTTCCTATTGTTCCAAAATTAAACAGAAAAATGTGTCTTTGAACTTACTGGGCGCGGTGCAAAGTGGGAAAATACAGATTGTTCACTGATGTCTATCAACGATGAGGGAAAAGCATATAAATTGCGCAAAGGAAACAAAACGTTTCAAGGTTTTCTCCCTGATGGTGTGTGTGTGTGTGTGTGTGTGTGTGTGTGTGTGTGTGTGTGTGATGCTTCATATGAGAGAACCTCATGTGATGCTGAGAAAAAAGAAAATCTGCTAGAGCTGAGGATGCATACCTCTTGGTGTGAATTTCTTGTGCCTCTAATTCCACCTTATTATTCTACTTCAGTCCCTGTTGCCAGGTATTTTACCCATTGAGCACTATAACGCACTGCTTATGAAAATATTGTAGACCTGGAAAAAAAGTTTATGGCTCTAAAATATAAAAATCAAAATTAATAAATGTTATTTTTCTAAAGAAACTGTACCAGTCAGTGACCAAATAGCAGATAAAGTAAATTTTATTTTTATAGAAGTACATATTCCAAGTAATAAATAAAAAGTGAATGATAGAATGTTACCATTTTGCAACCCCTAATGAATTCAGAAATCAACCCATTGA
Organism: Eptesicus fuscus; assembly: GCF_027574615.1. Classification (NCBI taxonomy): domain Eukaryota; kingdom Metazoa; phylum Chordata; class Mammalia; order Chiroptera; family Vespertilionidae; genus Eptesicus; species Eptesicus fuscus. The sequence continues at coordinate 62,021,180 of NC_072486.1, forward strand.
GCATTAACCATCCTAGCATCACAAAATGAAAGATGAGACTTGTGTCTCTACAACATAAAGATGACAATGACGTGTCTTGTAGGAAGAAATTTGAATCTTAATCTCATCATACATCTATAGCTAACTACCAATTTATAGAAAACACAGAGGACAGGGGGAAATACTACAGTGGAACATTTTTTAAAATGCTACAGAGATACAAACAGCAAAATCCAGGTTATTAAAATTCTACAGGATAAACAAACAAGTTTCTTCAACAAATAAATTGCAAAGGAAAATGATTTGGAGGGAGAGATGTGTAGGTTAAAAGGAAACTTGTGAAGGATGTATAACTGTGAATACACTAAAAATCATTGAACAGTAATGGTTGTACAACTTTGTTAATATATTTAAACCACTGAGGTGTACACTTGAAAGGGGGAATTCTATGGCATGTAAATTATATCTCATTTTTTTTAATTTAATAATATAGGAAAGGAGAAGTGGATGGAAAGCTCGATGAAAGAACATTAACCATTAGCTGAAGCTGGGTGATGAGTACATGAGAATTGTCATTATATTGTTCTGTCTACCTTTTGTATGTATTAGAAGGTCTTCATAATAAAAAGGAAAAAATAGCCCTAGCTGGTTTGGCTCAGTGGATAGAGCGTTGGCCAGCAGACTGAAGGGTCCCAGGTTCGATTCTGGCCAAGGGCACATGCCCGGGTTGTGGGCTTGATCCCCAATAGGGGGCGTGCAGAAGGCAGCCAATCAATGATTCTCTCTCATCATTGATGTTTCTATCTCTCTATCCCTCTCCCTTCCTCTCTGAAATCAATAAAGAAATATATTTTTTAAATAAAAAATAAAAAGGAAAAATAGTCTAGAAAAATAAGATTATATTAACAATCAACTGAAAATTATCTCATAGTTTTATGTTTATATCAATGTTAAATTTCAGAAACAAAATGAAAGATTTATTCTTGACTAAATTTAAAGCATTACATTATTTTAAAAGCTTTATTAAAAGGTTAGAGCCAAATTCTTTTAGCTTAGAATGTGAGTACACTTTGCTGAGTATTGACATGATTTGGAGAGGGACCTTCAAAATAAGTGCACACAGACAATATGTACCTGCTAACACAATGTAATAGCATGTACACAATATCGCCTATAAAGTAATAATGCCAACAATATTGACTTCAATATAATCAAGATTTAAGCTATGACATCCACTTACAGGAACTTTCAGGGGGAAAAGGAACAAGTTAAATGACATGTGAAACAATCAAATTCAGGGGGACAATCTCCACAATATCTAGCCTAGTCTCATCAATATCATGAAAAACAAAATGAAATAACACAAAAACAAAATGGGATGGTGGTAACCCCTCATGAAATAATAGATCTAGGCAATGATAATCAATAGCTCCTAGCATAACAAAAAGAAACAACCAGACATTATGTGTCTGCTGACAGAAGTACACATAATCGTCTTTGAAGGAGTCTTACCAAAAAAAAAAAAAAAAAAATCTGAATAATATCAAACCATTAGTGTTAACTACCAGTTTACAAGAAATAAAAGGGACAGAAAATATGTTCAATGGTATCTTGAGGATGTAACCTCCAAAATATATAATGTGGAAAGCTATAAAACAAACAGCCTATTTTCTTCAACATTATATTTCAATGAAAAGAGAATCAACAGATTAATAGTTTTAAGAGACATATCAATCAATGTAGTGTTTGGTCTTGTTTGCCTTTTGATTAGAATGAGCCGACTGTTTTTTTAGTGGGAAAATTTGATTGGGTATTGGATTATATTCAGGAATCATTGTTAACTTTTTTTTTAGGTATTGTGGATATGTCTTTTTAAAAGAGCTATTTTAATATAAATAGCAATTTTAATGGAATCAGTTAAATAAAAAATAAAATAGAAAAACAGCCTGGCTGGTTTGGCTCAGTGGATGAGCACTGACCTAAGAAACCAGAAGGTCAGAGTTCAAGTCCTAGTCAGAGCACATGCATACTGAAATATTTACAGGCAAAATGCTATGGTGTCTAAGATTTGCTTCAAAATAATCCAGGAAGGGGGCATGGAAGACAAAATGAGAATGTAGATTGTACTGGCTAGTGTGGCTCAGTTGGTTGGAGCATCACTTCATACATCAAAAAGTGGTGGGTTTGATTCCTGGTCAGACTCCTGGTTGATGTTTCTTTCTCTCTCTCTCTCCATTCCTCTCTCTGGAATCAATTTTAAATATATATATTAATTAGAATGTAGATTAAACAAGGATGGCCAAGAGTTGATGCTTAGTATAGCTGGGTGATGGGTACTTGAACTTAATTACACTACTTTCTCTCTTTTATAATTTAAATTTTTCCTTCATAAAAAGTTTTTTTGATAGTTCTTTAAAAAGCAATTCCAGATTAAAGGGAATTTACAACAAATTGTATGTAGTTCTCTTGAACAAATAAACATAAAAGATATTTTAATTTGGAAAGGTTATTAGAGAATATTAGGAAATCAATGTTATATTTATTAGGTGTGATAATGATGTCAAGGATAGATAATACAATCTCTTTATTTTTTTAAAAGCATAATAAAATAATTAAGAATGTACTATCATGCCCTGACTAGTGTGGCTCAGTTGGTTGAGTATTGCCCCATGCACCAAGGTCACCTGTTGATTCCCAGTCAGGGCGCATGCCTGGGTTTCCGGCTCAATCCCCAGTAAGGGGCGTGCAGGTGACCAAGCATACATCTATCTCTCCCTCTCCCTTCCTCTCTCTCTCTAAAGTCAATAAAAACATATTTAATTTAAAAAAAAAAAGAATGGACAATCATAATGCCTTAAGACAGCAGAACCATCTCTACTCTCCTGGGGTTTACCCAAGAACATAGTGTGACAAGCAGTAAGAACTCTCAGTTCACCCTAACTCAGAAAAAAAAAAAAAAAAGTCAGTCGGAATTAGCAAGAAGTCTATATTGAGAATATTTCTAGGAAATTATATTTCATAAATGTTGAGTACATACAGTGATTTAAATGAATTTCAGGAATCCCTTCCCACAGAGATACTATCATTACAACTTTTAATGTAGTGGGGAAGTGGAGGATCGGGGGAGTGGTAAAAAGCACTTACTATATTATGAAATCTAGTTTTATTTGTCAAATTGGCATCTTAAACTCAGCACTGTGTAACCCAGTGGCTTTCAACTCTCACTGCACATTGGACTAACCTGAGGACATTTTGGAAAATACTGATGTTCAGCTCCATCCAGACCATTTGGATCAGAATCTCTGGAGCACTGGCATTGGCCATATTTTCAAAGTTCCCTGAGCTATTCCTATCTACAGCCAGGGTTGAGATCACAAGTTTAACCCTCTGGATCCCAGTGTTATCAAGTGCAAAATGTGAGTAATATCTTCTGTTTTAGCCGCAACTGAGAATTATTGTGAGAGGTCAATGAAGTAGCATATGTGAAAATACATGGAAAAATATAATGTTTCATGTAAATGTAGGGTCATATTCCCATGTTAGCAATCAATGTATAGCAATTCTTTAACAATGTTTACTTCTTGGACTGTTGGTTAGTTTGTTGTAGATTAAATATGACCCAGGATCATATAAATTCCTTGGTGAAGAGTCACATGTGACTAACTGCTTGTCATCAGCCCAGATCAAATTAGCATTGATATGGAGAAGCCCAAAGTAATGAGTCTTTAGTTTACTTAATTATGAAAAGTATAAGCATTTATACATGTAAGCATTACACACATAAGCATTACACATATAGATGTAATAGAAATGTAAAATATATAAATTGCAGCTAAAGTTAAGTTTGGCTGCCCAAAGAAAAGAAAAAGAAAAATGAGGGCTCACCTGTTGTGAACTAGACACTTCTTTGTGTATTGACATTTTAAATGGGCACATTAGCGCTGGCCAGGTTGCTCAGCTGGTTAGAGCGTCATCCCAATATTCCAATTTTGGGGATTCGATCCCAAATTAGAGCACATATAAGAGTCAACCAATGAATCCTATATAATAAAAGGGTAATATGCAAAATGCTCTACAGTACATGAATAGATAAATAAACTGTGGTATATCCATACAATGGAATATTATTTGATGCTAAAAAGAAATGAGCTATCAAATCATTGAAAAATATGGAGGAAACTTATAATCATACTACAGTCCTGGTGCACGGGGTCCCTCGGGCTGGCCTGTGCCCTCTTGCAATCCAGGACCCCATCGGGGGATGTTGGAGGCCCAGTGCACGGATTTGGCCCAATTCCCACAGGCCAGGCTGAAGGACCCCTCATGCATCAGGCCTCTAATATGCATATGAGATCTTTGGTTAATCTCTTCCCACCCTCCCCACTTCCCTCTGAGATTCATCAGTCTGTTCCATGTTTCCATGCCTGTGCATTGAGCGTCTGCCCCCGGGTGGTCAGTGTGCATCATAGCTACCGGTCAAACGGTCGGAAGTTCGGACAGTTGCTTAGATATATAGATTACTTTTATATATATAGATTACTAAATGAAAGAAGCCACTCTGAAAAGGCAACATACTATATAATTCCAACTATATGACATTCTGGAAAAGGCAAAACTATAGAGATAGTAATAAGATCAGTGGTTGTCAGGAGTTTGGGAGAAGGAAGAAAGGAATAAATTAATAAAGATGGGGAATTTTTGGGACAGTGAAACTATGCTGTATGAAACTATAAAGATGGATATATGTCATTATGTTTTCCAAACCCATAGAATGTACAACCCTAAGAATGATACCTAATGTAAACTATGAACTTTGGTAAGTAATGATGTAGTAAAGTTGGTTTAGCTGTTGTAATAAAGGTACAACTCTGTTGCAGGATATTGATGGTGGGGGAGACTGGCTAGATGGGAACTCTGTACTTTCCAATCAGTTTTGCTGTGAACCTAAAACTGCTCTAAAAAATAATATTTTTATTTTATTTTTAGAGTTTAAAGTGAAAGGAGTTTATTAGTGAAGCAGTGACACAGAGAGGAGGCCACAGACAGGGCAGCCTAAAGTCTTTTAATATAAAAGTCTTTTAATGTAAAAAAGTGGGGCCCTAGCTGGTTTGGCTCAGTGGCTACAGCGTCAGCCTGCGGACTGAAGGGTCCCGGGTTTGATTCCAATAAGGGGCCCATGCCAGGGTAGTGGGCTCAATCCCCATTAGGGGGCATGAAGGGGGCAGCCACTCAATGATTCCCTCTCATCGTTGATGTTTTATCTCTCTTCCTCTCCCTTCCTCTCTGAAATCAATAAAAATATATAATTTTTAAAAAGTGTGAGGGGGAGGCGGGGGATTGGTGCAAAGGGACCAGGATTATCTTGAAACACCTTGTCTGTAGGTATTCAAGTTAAAAGGCCCTTTTCTGGAGGACTGCTTGAACTAGAGAGCATGTAAACTCTCCTCTCATGATTCTCCGGCAAGTATTTGATTGGCATTAGAGCAGGCAACTAATGTGTTTAGCAAAGGGTTAGGATCCCAGAAGTCTTGAATCTTAGGATCAAGATTCTTGAACCTTGTCTAAGAAATGGATATGGAAATTTTTAAGGCAATTCTTTGCCCCTCTCACACCCCCACTTAAATAAAATAAATTAAGTTCAAAGCTTCCATGTTTCTTTGTATAACTCTGGATTTGAAGGCCTGACTTTGACTTTGATATTCAGAAAAAACACTTTGGCCCTGTCTGGTGTGGCTCAGTTGGTTGAGTGTCTCCCTTGCACCAGAAGGTCACCCGTTCAATTCCAGTCAGGGCACATACCCAGGTTTTGAGTTCTGTCCTGGGTCAGGGTGTGTATGGGAGGCAACCCATTGATGTTTTTCTCTCACATCAATGTTTCTCTCTCTCTCTCTCTGACTCTGTCTCTCTCTCTCTCTCTTCCCCCACCCCCCCCTACTTCGTTCCTCTCTCTCTGAAAATCAATAAAAACATTTTTTTAAAATACTTGGGCCTTGCAAGGGTAAAACCAAGATTTCATTCCAGAGTAGGGAAGGAATTAAACAACTCTGAGATGACATTGCAAAGGTAAGCCTCATCAAGGAGCTTAGGTTGACTCCTAATGGATTGAGGAGCCATTGAAGAGTTGAAGCAGAGAGGTGACATGATCAGATTTGTTTTCAAAGATCACAGCAGTGATTGGGTTGAGGATTTGTATTGGAGGCTGCCCGATCCCATGGGTGAACCTGCTATAGACAGCAGCTTCAGGGAAAAGAACTCTCCTCCCAAATATCTTCTACCTGCCGCCTAAAGATCTATCCTGTCACAGTATGCATGTTTAAGAGCAATATAACGAAAGATGGATATTCTTGTTTAGGCTATGATTTAAATGTAGTACTGTCCCAGCACTGAGCCACGTAATCTTACAACCATCAATTATAACAACAATGCTCTTGTAGTGGTGTTTTATAGCTGAAAGATTAAAACAGAAGTCAACTGTAGTTTATTGTTATTTAACAAGTTTTCTTTTACACTTGACATCAGGAAAATGACATGATGTTACGCAGTAATATATTCCATTAGTTTTTGCAGGCTAATGAGAAGAGGACAAAGGCTCCATATAACACGTAAACATGTACTCATATCAAATAAAGGCTGTATGATGTCACAGCAGGAAATCTCAATAAAGTTTCATAGTGGTCCTAATGTGCCAAGTTCAATGAAAAGTGGACGTTTATCTTTTAAAACTGAATAATGGTCCCACATTTTTAAAGTTATGTGAATGAGTCGTTTGTTTATTTATTTCATCCAATAATCTAATAGAAATTCTGGGTTAAAACTCGACACTTTTTTTTTCCAAAATCTGCAATATTGAACTTGAAGTTCAGATATTTTTTCCTGTTCCCAATTCCAATAATAATTGGCTTATATACTCATTTGATGTGGCTTTATGTAACACTAACTTAACTACAAGGGAACAAGACAGTTTTATGAAAATATCAAGTGACATCTCGTTAAATTGGCATTAGAGGAATGCTCTCTGGCAAACATTTGTGAAGTATAACATCCAATTATCCCAAACAAGTAAACAGAGCCTTACAATTATTAATATCATTTTGCATTTTTGATGTAACAAGCTTAAATGAACAGGCACTCTCTGCATGTGTTAATATTATTAAAACTAAATTGCACAAGCAGATTAAATAGAGAAACTAAATGGGGACACATTTTTCTACTTTTCTCCAACATTGGTAATTGTAGTTTAGCAAAGCAACATCATTCATCAGAGTAAATTAATGTCACTAATGTGATGTTTTGAGTTTATAGTTATTTAACTTATAAGTTTATTTTAGTTTATGTTTTATAAGCACTGTAAGCATAATAAGCTTATAAATAATTTATGCATTTAAGTAACATTTTGATAAAAATAACTTGTCGACATTGAGGAGCCTTTTTTTCTGTTTAAAACAGGATGAACAAAATTAAAAAGTGAAATGAACATTACTCAATTTTAAGAAATACTGTTCTACCAAATTCTTGCTTAAGTTAAATTAGTTTTGTTACGTGAGGCCAATAGCATTCTAATTAATATACTACCTGTAGAGTTGTAAGTTATAGATGCAAACCATAAAGTACAATTCCAATGTAATATTTACTATACAAAGAAGATTCTTAAGAAATGCTTTTTAATTACTCAGATGGGGGAGGTAAAATAATATAATAATATATAAAGTTGTAATAGTCCCAAGATTACAATAGCCATATGGGTAACTACACCACTATGTCTTTAAATTCAATTCTGATTTTTAAAATAATGACTATGTCCGTATTATGTAATCGTCCATAAGTAGAGGAATAAATAGAAAAAGTAAAAATCAGCCGAAACCGGTTTGGCTCAGTGGATAGAGCGTCGGTCTGCGGACTGAGGGGTCCCAGGTTCGATTCCGGTTGGGGGCATGTGCATTGGTTGCGGGCACATCCCCTGTGAGGGGTGTGCAGGAGGCAGCTGGTCGATGTTTCTCTCTCATCGATGTTTCTAGCTCTCTATTCCTCTCCCTTCCTCTCTTTAAAAAAAAAAAAAAAAAGAAAGAAAAGAAAAAGTAAAAATCTCCCCTTCACTCTCCACCTGGTCCTACTTTCCACTCCAAAAGACAGTTGGGTGCCTATCCTTCCAGATCTCTTTCTATGTATTTACATACCCTTATGTGGACCTATGCAGCTATACTATTTTAGTTTGTTACATAAATGGGATTATACAGAATGCATACTGCAGGTGGCTTTTCTTCTTTTCTACACCATATCTTGGACGTGTTATTATTTTTTAACAGGACTTTTAAATTCTTTTTTAAGCTGCAGCCATTCTTCTGTCACCTTTGGTGGAAACGGTAAGAGTGAAGACCTCTTAGGTTTGCCTTTCTGCTGGTGGACTCCGCTCTGTAAGCATCGTTGGAGTCTCCCCTCCACAGTCCCCATGTCTAAGTCAGAGTCTCCCAAAGAGCTGGAGCAGCTGCGGAAGCTCTTTATCGGAGGTTTGAGCTTTGAAATTGCCGATGGGAGTCTGAGGAGCCGTGTTGAACAATGGGGACCCTCACAGACGGCGTGGTGATGAGAGATCCCAAACCAAGTGCTCCAGAGGCTTTGGGTTTGTCACGATGCCACTGTGGAAAGAGGGGGGTGGGAGAGTTGTGGAACCAGAGAGGGCTGTCTCAAGAGAAGATTCTCAAAACCCTGGTGCCCACTTAACTGTGGGAAAGATTGTAGTTGGTGGTATTGAAGAAGACACCGAAGAACATCACCTAAGAGGTTATTTTGAACAGTATGGGAAAGTAGAAGTGATTGAAATCATGACTGACCGAGGCAGTGGCAAAAAGAGAGGCTTTGCTTTTGTAACCTTTGATGACCATGACTCTGTAGACAAGACTGTCATTCAGAAATACCATACTGTGAATGGCCACAACTGTGAAGTCAGGAAAGCCCTGTCGAAGCAAGAGATGGCCAGTGCTGCATCCAGCTGAAGAGGTTGAAGTGGTTCCAGAAACTTTGGAGGTGATTGTGGAGGTGGTTTTGGTGGGAATGACAACTTTGGTCATGGAGGAAACTTCAGCTGTCGAGGTGTTTTGTCTGTTTTCAATTTTATTGATTTTTAGGGAGAGGAAGGGAGAGAGGGAGAAACATCTGTGTGAGAGTGTAACATGGATTGGCTGCCCCCTGCACGCCCCCTACTGGGGATGAAGCCCCAGCCCAGGCATATGGGAATGGAACTGTGGCCTCCTGGTTCATGGGATGATGTTCAACCAACTGAACCACACTGGCTAGGGCAAGGGTCAAGTCTTATAGACATTAAATTTTCACTAAAAATATAAACTTAGCTGTTTGACATATTTTTTCTACTTCATGAAAGAATTATACTAGCATACATAGTATGTTTGACTCATTCTTAGCATGAAAGTTTACATACATCAATTTCTGTATATTCTCACATCAAAAAAACACACATACAATAAAGACAGTCCGGCAGTTGGGGCTCTCAGCAGAGCTGTCTGCTTCCTTGGGATAAATAAAATGGATAAGCTGACCCCCAGAGGAAGATTAGCATGCCAGAGGTTTGCAGGGAGGGCACTTGGGATCAAACACCAGGGAGAGGAGGGAAGGAAGCAGGAGTGGGCAGGGGGAGAAGCTGGACTGTGATGAAGTCTCAAGGTTGGCCCCTGGAAACTCGAAAGCTGACTGGCTCTTCAGCATTGTCCTGATTTGGGGCAGGGTGTCTGGGCCTTTTATATTTCCATCTTGATTAGTCTCTGGATGCAGAGTGCCTTTGGGAGGGTGGGGGTGGCAAATGGTTCTCTTCAGTCAAGAAACTCCCAGAGGGCCCTGGCTGGTGTGGTCAGTTGCTTGTCAACCCCTAAGGGCTTCCTGCTGATGGCATTCCCAGTGGCTGTGAGAATTAGTTCTTCATTCCTGAAAGGGAACCTGAGTGGATGCATCTCTGATTTCACCACCTATACTAAAACACTTAGGAAAAAACTAGCACCCGCCAAAACCTACTATGTGCCAACCACTTTCATAGACATTATCCTATTTAATCTCATAAACAGAGGTTACTTGACCCCAAAGTCACATGGTTAGTGTTAGAAGTGGGAGGAGTGGCCATCTCTTTCCTCCAAATCAAATTTGCCAAGTAACTCTGAAAACTGGTAATTTCAGAAGTATTTATTGATTCATGTCTTAAAACTGGTATCTTCTGAACATCTATGTGCCAGGCACTGGGGAATTCTAGAAAAGAGACAAAATGTCTGTCACACACAAACATGCACACAAATATACATATATATGTATGTAAATTTATAAATATACTAGAGGCCCAGTGCACGAATTCGTGCACGAGTGGGGTCTGGCCGCCCAGCCCCAATTGGGGTGGATTGGGGCTGGGCCTGTCAGGAGGAGGAGATGGCGGGAGGTTGGCTGGCCAGCCCACCCCGATCGGGGCCTGATCAGGGCCAGGCCGGCTGGGGGAAGGGGCCTCGGGCGATTGGCCGGTGGGCCTCGCCCCCAGTTGGGGTTGGGGGGCCGATTGGGGATGGAGCATGGGGAGGGGCTGTGGCCAGTGGGCCTGCCAACCCTACCCTTGAATGGGATGGGGGTGCTGATTGGGATCCAGCGGCCTGGGGGAAGGGCCATGGGTGGTTGGCCAGCGGCCCTGCCCCTGATGGGATTGGGGGGCTGATCTGGGGTGGGACCAGACAGGGGGAGGGGCTGCAGGCCTGTCGTGGTGGGGCAGGCTATTCGGGAGCAGGGCTGGCCGGGGGAAAGGGAGGAGGTGCTTGGCCAGCAGTCAGCTCTTGATCAGGTTGGGAGAGTTTGATCGGGGGCAGACCAGCATGGGGGAGGGGCTGTGACGTTGGCCAGCCGGCCCCACCCCCTGATCAGCTGGTTCACTGGCCACAGTGGGTGTCATAGCGATCCGTCATTATGGTCGCTGGCTTTTTATATATATAGATAATGTATGTATGCACACACGGTTGTTCAGTCCTCCTTGAAATCCATTCTCTCACCTGCTATGCATAACCTTTCACCAAGTCCTGTTGTTTCTGGCTCCAAAATATATCTTGAACCTTCCCATTTCCAGCTATCTCCACTCTAGTCTTGCGCCATCATCGCTTTCTGCAGGGGTTTCTTTAGCAAGTTCCTAATGGTCACTCTACATCCACCCTTGGCTCCAATCCATTCTTCACATAGTTCTCAGAGTGATTTTTCCTAAAATACACAACTATTCATGCTACGGTGCTGCTTAACGTCTTCCAATGGCTGTCTTGGGCTTTAGGATAAAGTCTAAGTCCTTTAGAAGGTTTACATACATTCATTTGATAACTATTTATTGAGTGCCCTGTTATAAACACTGGGGACACAGCAATGAACAAAAAGACAAAGCTCCTACTTTTGAGAAGATTATAAAAATTACATTCTAATAATTTAGAGGACAGGGAGAGACAGACACTCACATAAGATAATTATATAATGCGATATAAGAAGATAAGCACTATAGAGAACAACAAAGCACAGTAAGTGGAAGAAGAATCCCAGGTGTCTGGGTGGGAAGAGGGGAAGTTGAAAGTTGATACGAAGTGGTCAGGATAGATTTCTTTGAGAAGTGACATTAGAGCAAGGAAGTCACAAAGAATTGAAGGATGTGAGGGAGTGAGCCATGTGAGTTTCTGGAAGAGCCTTTCTAGGCAGAGTGCCAACGCCCCAAGGCAGGATTATGGCTGCCATGTTAGTGAGGAGGCCAGTGTAGCTGGAGCAAAAAAAAAAAAAAAAAAAATGAGGGGTGGGGTGGGGAACAGAGCTATTAGAATCAGAGAGAATACATCGTTTCCTTCAAGGAGTTTTGCTGTAAAGAGCAGATAAATGAAGTGGTAGCTGAAGAAGGAACTGAAATCTGAGAAGGTTTTTGTTCTGTTTTTAAGGTGGCAGAAATAATATCTTGATGCTGATGGGAACATTCAGTAGAGGGGATAACGTGGGCAATGTCCTTGAGTAGGCAGGAGGGGATTGTTAGGTCCAATGTGTAAGGTTGGCCTTAGAGAGGAACACAGACTATAGCAGGGCATCTCAATTCCTACACTTTTGACAGTTTGGGTGAGATAGTTCTTTGTTGGGGGAGGGAGGCCTGTCCTGTGATTGTGTTAAAATCGTTTGCAGCATCACTGACCTCTACCATCACACCAGTTTAACAACCAAGAATGTCTCCAGAACTGCCCATATCCCCTGGGAGGCAAAACTGTGCCCAATTGAGAACTACTGATCTATAGTAACAGGAGGGAAGGTAAAGTACTATCAGAGAATGATAAGACAACCACTCAATATATGAAATAAAAAGACAAAGCTGAGTTTATTGCTTATACTAGAGACAGTCATAGCCATGTGGGTCAGGCATGGCTTCAAGCAGACGAACCAGACGGCTAATCTCATACTGGATTTTGAGAAAGTGGGTAATTCAGGGATTGGTGAACTTTCAAGGGTCTAATTGTGTTGACATCATCGTAGAAGTGATAACTTAGGTGAAACTATTGCTCACTGGCTGGCACTCAGGAGCATGTTTAGTGAAGTGAGTCTTTCTGATTGGCTTATTTTCAGAAACAACAGATAGTTGTTGACTTGGCTTGCTTGCAAAAGCATGTTCACTCGGGTAAGTTATTGATCAACTGAACTTAAAACTGGCTCTGAATTCTGGTTGTTCTCATGGGAGTGTGGGGAGTTCAGAAATTCTCAGTACTCTGTGTGCTAGTGGATAGATGTGGTGGTGGAAGTTTGTGGAAGTTCTCTTCTGCTTTAATTTTTTTTTTTTTTTAAGTAAAATAGGAAGTAATGCCCTCAGCATACAGGGAGAATGGCTAGGTGTAGGTGTTGAAGGTTTAAGGAAAGAACAATAAAATAGGTATGAAAGTGGGAGACGAAGTGGACTAGAGAGTGGTCACCATCCGGTGGTCCGTGGACCACTGGTGGTCCGTGAGGTCCAAAAGGTTGGCAACCACTGGACTAGAGAAATGTAGTATGATTACTGGGCAGAATTAAGGACCCATTGAGGTCAAGAATATAGAAATAAATTAGCATGTCATGCATTTTTCTTTCATATTCAGTTGACTGGATGCAGGAGACGTGAACTTAACTGTGATTGAGGTTTTGCCAAATAAGCACTATAAAGCAAGAAAGGTTCCAGGAACTCGAGAGGATATTCAAGATAATGTATTATTTTGAACTTATTTTGCTTTTTATTATGATATTGTCAAATATCTCAATAGTAGAAAGAATAATATAAAGAACCCTCATGAGCCTGTCACCCAAATCCAACAAATAAAACATTTTGCAATCTTCTTTTTTTCAAATTGATTTCAGAGAGGAAGGGAGAGGGAGAGAGAGATAGAAATATCAATGAGAGAGAATCATTGATTGGGTGCCTCCTGCACCCCCCCCCCCACAAGGGGGTTGAGCCCAAACCCAGGCATGTGCCCTGACTGGGAGTTGAATCATGATCTCTTGGTTCACAGGTCGATGCTCAACCACTGAGCCAAGCCAACTGGGCTGCAATCTTCTTTCATCTATTCTGCCACACATTTTCTTTTCCTCAAGAATTTTAAAGCAGCCAGTTCTTTAAAAAAATTTTTTTAATTTAAAAATAAAAGAATTTTAAAGCAAATCCCAGACTGGTTCACTCATAAATACCTCAAGATGTATCTCTTATAAATAAGGACTTAAAAAAAAACAACCCACCATAATCACAATGCCATTATCACATGTAACAAAACTAACAATAATTGCCCTAACTGGTTTGGCTCAGTGGATAGAGCGTCGGCCTGTGGACTGAAAGGTCCCAAGTTCGATTCTGGTCAAGGGCATGTACCTTGGTTGCGGGCACATCCCCAGTAGGAGGTATGCAGGAGGCGGCTGATCGATGTTTCTCTCTCATCAATGTTTCTAACTCTCTATCCCTCTCCCTTCCTCTCTGTTAAAAAAAATCAATAAAATCTAAGAATAATTACTTAATACTAGAAGCCCAGTGCACAAATTTGTGCAGGGGTGGGGTCTGGTCGGCCAGCCTGATTGGGACTGATCTGCCTGGCCCGCTAGCTTGGGGGAGGAGACGTGGGAGGTTGGCTGATTTCCCCCTCTCTGATTGGGGCGAGGCCAGCCTGCCAACTGCCCGTAGCCCCTCCTTCCCCCCCCCCCAAACCCTCCACCAGCCCACTTCCTGGTGGAACTGCTGCAGAACTCCCGATGGAGGGGACAATATGCATATTACCCTTTTATTATATAGGAGGATTAACTAATTCTCAGCTCATATTCAGATTTTGCAAAGTGATGATAATGTTTGCCGACCAACTTAAGCTAGCTAAGGAGAGAAGAAATAAGAAAGCTGATGATGTTTGGTACAATGGGAGGTGGTTAGATCAACAGGTTAAAGGTCCTGGTGGGTGGAAAGATAATTGAAGTTAGGAGCCCATAGGGAGTTAGCTGAAGAGGTGGGGTGGGGAGGTCCCATTTTCATCTGCCCATTGCTCAGTCACAACAGTCTTCTTTTTCAGTTTATTATATGAGACAAACTCCTTCCAATCACTATCTCATCCATTTTTAAAAAATAGATTTTTATTGATTTCAGAGAGGGAGAGAGAGAGAGAAACATCAAAGATGAGAGAGAATCATTGATCAGCTACCTCCTGCATGCCCCCCACTGGGGATCAAGCCTGCAACCCTGGCATGTGGCCTTGACCGGAATCAAACGTGGGACCCTTCAGTCCAGCGGTGGCCAACCTTTCGCACCTCACTGACCACCAGTGGTCCACAGGCCTGCGCTCTATCCACTGAGCCAAACAGCTCCGGCTATCTCATCCATTTTAGCTCCAGCACCCCATACTCTCAGGAGACTGCAAACTAAATTAGGTCCTCCTTTTATACCTTTCTTCTTTGGAGCACTTACAATTTCAAAACTATGGAAAAAAAAAAAGTGTTTGTTTGAAGTCGAAGTCCACTAAGAACTATGTCTCCTTTGTTCACTACGGTCATTGCAAGCTCCTAGGGCAGCGTCATAGGACACACCCACTAAATGTATTTGTTGGACAAGGGAAGAGGTGTTCAGTAATGCCAAATGCCACAGACTTCTAAACCCACCCGTAATACGGTTTCTAAGAAGGATTCTAAATTATTTATTCTCAGGTGACCGTCGCCAATTCCTCACTTGTAAAAAGATAGAATTTAGGCGGGCCATTTAAGTTAATTACTTGAAGACTAAATTGGGCCCTTCGTTCCTGCTTAACTTGGAGAGACAGAGCTCTAAACTCCCCTTTATCAGCCCCAAAATGCTCTTGCATAAAGGAAACAATTAATTAACACCAGAGGCTCCCCCGCAACCCCGCCCCGTGGTTTACCAAGCCCTAAAATGGCCAAGAAGGGGTGGGTCCCGTGGGCATGCGCAGAAGGATACCTGCAGAAGGGGATCTTAACCTCCCCAGAACGGAAGTCCCCGAGCCTTCAAAGCCGCGGGGAAGTAACTCGGCAACGGACCAAGATGGCGGCGCCCAGCGAGGGGACGGCGTTTGCTGCGGGGATTGAAAAGACTTGGGGTGCAGTTGTTCGCTCCCCAGAAGGGACTCCCCAAAAAATCCGGCAGCTGATAGATGAGGGGATTGCCCCGGAAGAAGGAGGCACTGAAGCGTGAGTTCGCGAGTCCACCCTGGTCCAGCTCCGGCTCATTGGAGAGGGTTGCCCGGCCTGTGGGGATCCCCTGGGTGGGCGACTCTGGCGGCGTGGATGGCTTCGTCCCGTCATCTGAAAGAGACTGGGGTCACTATCGGCTTTACTCTTCTCGGGGTGTACGGGATTGCCATAGTCAGGTTTGGGGGAGAAGGAAGGAAGAAGACCGCTATGTGCACCTGACTGCTCTTAGTCGGGCTTCTTAACCTTTTTTGAGCTGTAGGCAGCTTTGGCAGCGTGGTAAAACTTACGAGCCCCTTCTCAGCATAATATTTTTAAATGTACAAAGTAAATCACATAGGATTATGCCGGTGTGGTCCAGTGGGGCAGCGTCGAACCATGCACCAGGAGGTCGCCAGTTGGGTTGCGGTCGGGGCACAGCCCCGGTGGCGGGCTCCATCGGGAGGCAGCCCGCGGTGTTTCTGCCTCCCTCTCCCTGCCTCTGTCTGAGCTAATGAAGTAAATAATTACCTAGGATGCTACAGGAAATCTATTCTGTTGGAATTCAGTTATGAAGGTAGTAGAAAAGGGTGATGCAGTCACGTACTTCATTATTAACGTGTTAAATACTATCTAGCCATCGGTCTTTTAGCTGCCCTAATTTTGAAGTAGTGATATCAGCATAAGTATTTCAAAACACCATATTGCAGCCACCATAATGTGACAAAATGTCTGTAATTTCCATTCGTCACAAATTCGCAGGTATTGCTGATGCTACTATGGTTTTATTACCTTCATTCGTAATTGAAAGAATGCCAAATTTCAGTTAGAGGTTAGTAAAATAAGTGTCATTTTTTTCCCTTCCAAGTTTATGAATCCTCAGGTTTATCCCAAGAACCGCACCTCCCTGAGGCTCTCTGAATCTCTGGGAAGAATTCTTACAATAAATTCCTTTCGGTTGCAATAGTAGATGTAATCCTGTTTCTATTAAAATGACTTTTGTCTTCAGCAGTTCCGCCCAGTACCCCTCCCTGGGCGCTGTTGAAATACCTTTCCCTGCAAATAAAATAATTGTTTTTTGCTGGGGGTTTTTTCTCACTGAAATTTTTTTATGAAATTGCCTAAAGATCTTTACTTTGATTTGACTTTTCAAATTAGTACGTTTATGGGCGGAGTGGGTATCAGTGATTGATCTAGGTAGGAATGCCAAGATTGTTTTCTTCTACTGTTCAACGAATTAAATGTCTAAGGTGGTCCAATTATATAATGCACAGAAGCCCAGAGTCTTATTTTGTGTTTCCTAAAGTTATGCAAAATATGATTGGGAAGCATGAGTGAACTAGAGGAATGGTTAGCCATGGTAGAGGTAGGGATTGCTTGGAACCTAGGTATGGCCAAACGGAAAAGAGACAGAAGGATTGGGATTCTATTTAGTAAGTGCCATCGTCCAAAACCCCCTTCGGGTACCCAGACCCTCAGGTGCTCAAGTCCTTTATATATAACTAGCGGCCCAATGCACGAATTTGTGCACAGGTGGGGTCTGGCTGGCTCGATCGCCCCAGTAAGGCCAGGGGAAGGGGCCGCGGGCGGTTGGCTGGCCAGCCCCGCCCCCTGGTCGAACTCCCGGTGGAGGGGACAATTTGCATATTAGCCTTTTATTATATAGGATGACATAGTGTTTGCATATAACCTGTGCACGTCCCCCATATACTTTAAATAATCTCTAGATTACTTATTATGCCTAATATCTATCTATCTATCTATCTATCTATCTATCTATCTATCTATCTAAAAGCCTAAGCCACCATCACAACCGAAACAACTGAACAGACGACTGAACAGGCTGAGTGGGGCAACCAGGCCGGCAGCAGGGGTTAGTGAGGGCCGACCAAACGACTGAGCAGCAGGCTGCGTGGGGCGACCAGGCCGGCAGGGGGTCAGTTAGGGGTGATCAGGCCGGTGGGGGGAGGCAGTTGGGGGCGACCAGGCTGGCGGGGGGGGGGGCAGTTGGGGGCGACCAGGCTGGCGGGGGAGGGGGGGCAGTAGGGGATGACCAGGCCGGTAGCGGGGGGCAGTGAGGGGCGACCAGGCCGGCAGGGGGGGCAGTTGGGGGTGACCAGGCCATCACGGGGGGCAGTTAGGGGTGATCAGGCAGGCAGGCAGATGAGAAGTTAGGAGCCAGTGGTCCCGGATTGTGAGAGGGATGTCCGACTGCCGATTTAGGCCGGATCCCAAACTGGCAGTTGGACATCCCCCGAAGGGTCCTGGATCCCGGATTGGAGAGGGTGTAGGCTGGACTGAAGAGACCTCCCCCCATGCACGAATTTCATGCACTGGGCCTCTAGTAATGTAAATAGTTGTTTACTGAGTCGTTAGGAAATAATGACAAGAAAAGGTCTGTACATGTTCAGTGTAGACACAACCATCATAGGCCTAACTACATAGTTCACGTCAGCAAAAACATAACATTTTCCCCCAAAATATTTTATATCTGCAGTTGAATGAATCTGCAGATGTGGAACCTGCGGATGCAGAGGGCCGATTGTATTGTGAAACCACTGAAAATGTTATCAGAGGAATTGCATGACTGAAATGATTTTTAGCAAGGTTAAAATCCAGTCCAGTATGGTTGAGGATGTGGAGTGCAGAGAAGCTAGATACAAAATGTTTAAGCAAAGTGATGCCATGATGCCACGGAAAGATTACCAGTAGTTCTGCCATTTTATTTTAGGAAAGAGACATCTGCCACATTCCAGTCAGTTAATGGATCACCCCAAACAGAACAGCCACCATTGGAATCTACAAGCAAAGAAGCCTTCTTTAACAGAGTGGAAACATTTTCTATATCCTTTTTTAGTTCATGTGAATTATACTTCTGCCTGCTCCTGGAATTGTTATTCCCCAGGAAGAACACTACTTAACACTACTTGCTCTGATGTTTTAAATTTAAGAATTAAACTTGATAAGAAATCTTTAAAAATATTTTTTTACTAGAAGCCCGGTGCATGAAAATCATGCACTGGGGGTGGTGGGCTCAGTCCGGCCTGCACCCTCTCGCAGTCTGGGAGCCCTTGGGGGATGTCCGACTGATGGCTTAGGCCTGGGCCTAAGCCATCAGTCAGACATCCTTAGTGCTGTTGTGGAGGTGGGAGAGGTTCCTGCCACTGCTGCACTTGCCAGCCGTGAGCCTGGCTTCTGGCTAAGCAGTGCTCCCCCTGTGGAGCACACAGACCACCAGGGGTCAGCTCCTGCGTTGCGTGTCTGCCACCTGGTGGTCAGTGCACGTCATAGCGACCAGTCGTTCCCCCATTTGGTCGATTTGCATATTAGCCTTTTATTATATAGGATTGATTTCAGAGAGGAAGGGAGAGGGAGAGAAAGAGAAACACCATGATGAGAGAATCATTGATAGGCTGCCTCCTGCATGCCCACTACTGGGGTTGGAGCCCGCAGCCCAGGCATGTGCCCTGACTGGGAATCGAACTGTGACCCCTGAGCCACACCAGCTGGGCTTGGTAAGAAATTTTATAGGAAAATTAGTATCATAAAATGTTTTCTCTCAAAGGAACATTTTAGATGATCCAACCTTTTCCTTTTACAGAAGAAAAAACTAAGAGCCAGAGAGGAGAAGGAACAATAATTAACATTTTTATATGTGTTTTCACATATATTATCACATTTGATCTTTACCTTAAACCTATGAAAATAAGGTATTATTAAACTCACTTTACTGAAGAGGAAGCAGTTCAGGTAGGTTATGTGACTTGCCAAAGGTCAACCTGCTAGCAAGTGGCAGAGGCGGGACTGTAGTGTAAGGCTCTTGGCAACCAAACCTAATGTTTTTTTGAGACTACTATACTTTTTGTCTTTTTCTAGATTTTCCTCCGTATATTAGTTATCTATTGTTGCATAACAAATTACCCTAAAACTCAGTGGCTTAAAACAACAAACACTTATTATCTCACAATTTCTGTGGATCAGGAATCCAGGCACAGCTTAGCCGAGTCCTCTGATTCAGGGTCCCTCACAGACAGCAGTGAAGGTATAGTCTGGGGCTGCAGTCATCTTAGGGCTCGGCTAGGAAAGGATCTACTTTCAGTCTAATGTGATTGTTGATAGGGTTCATTTCCTTGTAGCCATTGGATTGAGGGCTTCAGTTATAGACTAGCTGTTGGCTGGAGACCTCCCTATGTTTCTTGCTACATGGGCCTTTGCACAGCAGCTGGCTTCCATCAGAGTGAGCAAGCGAGAGAGAGCAAGACAGAAGCTAGACTCCTTGTAACCTAATATCAGAAGATATCCCATCACTTTTGCCAGGTTCTATTCACTAGAGTGATTTTCTTTTTAGATTTAAATAGTTGTAGACTTACAGAAAGGTTGCACAGGTTACAAAGAACTTTCTTTCTGAGCTACTTGAAAATAAGTTGTCAAAGTGATACCTTATTGTCCCCAAGTATTTCCTACAAACAAGAATTCTCTTCTACATACTCACAATGCAGCCATCAAAAAAAAAAAAAATTCATGTAATAAATAACTATCATCTAACCCTCTGACCCAAGTTATTTCATCTATTGTCCCAATAATGTGGTTTTGTGTGTGTTTTTTTCATTTTATTGATTTGAAAGAGAGAAACATTGATTTGTTGTTCCACTTGGTCAAACCTGAAAGTTTGCCCTAGCTGGTTTGGCTCAGTGGATAGAGCGTCGGCCTGAGGACTGAAGGGTCCTGGGTTCAGTTGTGGTCAAGGGCACATGCCTGGGTTGTGGGCTCGATCCCCAGTAGGGGACATGCAGGAGGAAGCCAATCAATGATTCTCTCATCATTGATGTTTCTCTCTCTCTCCCTCTCCCTTCTTCTCTAAAATCAATAAAAATATATTTTAAAGAAATAAAAACAAAACCTGAAAGCTTGGTGTATGAGGACGACACTCTAACCAACTGAGCTACCCAGCCAGGGCCCCGTATTGTTCTTTATAGCAAAAGGATACAGTTGAGAATTCTCTCAATTTTTCCTTGAATTTCATGATCTTGATACTTTTGAAGATTGCAGGCCAGTTATTTTGCAGTGTATCTCAGTTCACATTTGTGTGCTATTTCCTTGTGATTAGAGTCGGGTAATGCAGGAGCATCACAGAAGTGGTGCTGTGTTCTTATTGCATCCTGTCAGGTGGCACATGATTTTGATTTATCCCTTTCCTGGCAGTGATCACTTTGATACTTGATAAAAGGGAGGTTGTGTCAGTCTTCTCCATTATAAAGTAACTTTTCCTCCTTTGTAATAAAAGAGTGTTTTGTGGCTGGCCTGCATAACTCAGTGGTTGAGTGTTGACCTATGAACCAGGAGGTCACGGTTTGATTCCAGTTCAGGGCACATGCCGGGTTGTAGGCTTGATCCCCAGTTGGGGCATGCAGGAGGCAGCCAATCAATGATTCTCTCTCACCATTGATGTTTCTCTCCCTCTCTCTCTTTCTTCCTCTGAAATCAATAAAAATACATATTTTTTAAAAAGTGTTTTGTGAGGAGGTGCTTTGAAATTAGGTATTAACCTCATCAAACTTTATATAATTTCTTTATTTATAGCAGCATGGGGTCATGATTTCTTTTAGTTAATAGGTTATAATCCATTACTACCATTATATGTTTGGGTACTTCAGTTGTCCCTGGACTAATTTTTTATTTTAATATAGTATTTTTTTATTTTATTTATTGATTTTAGAGAGAGGAAGAGATTCAGAGAGAGAGAGAGAGGGAGATTGAGAGAGAGAAACATCTATTTGTTATTTTACTTATTTATGCATTCTTTGGTTGATTCTTGTATGTGCCCTGACCTGGGATTGAACCTGCAACCTTGATGTATCAGGACAATGCTCTAACCAACAGAGCTACTCAGTTAGGGTCCGATTTTAAGAAAGTATTTAGAACCATTTCCTTTTATTCTCTTTTGTTCTCATTGGATATAAATTGATTACTACTTTGGATATGATAATTATTTAAGTTAAGCTAGTTAAGTGATTCTATTACTTTTATTCTAGATAATCCCAGCTCCTTTAACATTTACATCTAAATTCTGTTTTCTAGCCATTGGTCCTCCTTTTGCTGATACTGGAATGTTTTCAAATTCTCATATTCCTTATAAAAATATAGAACTTTCCTACATCTTCTTTCATGTTTTATCCCTTTTTCTCCCTGTGCTGTGAAAAATAAGAGCTCTTTAGGTAAAATATAAAAAGCTGAGTGTTGACTATTAAAGATCAGTAAGTGTTTCAGACATTTTCCCAAGCACATACCTATAGATGCTCTTGATGCTCTCAACCTATTGAAAACGCATAGACTAGACCACACACATTAGTACATAACAATCAAATTTGGGGCAAGGGGTCCCTGGCCAGTATGACTCAGTTCGTTGAAGCGTCATCCTGTACATGGAAAAGTCAAGGGTTTGATTCCTGGTCAGGGCACATACTCATGTTTTGGGTTCAATCCCCGGTCAGGGCATGTGCAGGGGGCAACTGATTGATATTTCTCTCCCCCGTTGATCTCTCTCTCTCCTTCTCTCTTCTTCTCTTCCATTCTCTTCCTCTTCCTTCCTCTCTCTCTAAAATCAATTTTTTACAAAAAGCATGTCCTCGGGTGAGGGTTTTAAAAAATTGGGGGACAGGGGGAATAATGAATAATACTATTAATTTTATTGAATATTCTTTGGAAGGTGAAAGTGGATGTGGTACAATAGGGGAGCATAGGTGAGTGGTGAAAAATATTTCTGCTTGTTTGGCTTTCACTATGCCTTATTGCTTAGGCACATCCCAGTGCTTTTGCTAGTGTTTATAAATCCCTAGTAGGTGCATGTGAATGGCTTCTACATGCCACCCCACGTTTCATTTTATTTTACTTTTTAATCCTCACTGGAGGATATTTTTCCATTGATTTTTAGAGAGTGGAAGAGAGAGGGAAAGACAGAGAGAAATATTGATGTGAGAGAAACACATTGATTGGTTGCCTCCTGCATGAGCCCCAACCAGGGCCCAGGCTGGGGAGGAGCCTGCAACTGAAGTAGATGCCCTTGACCGGAATCGAACCCAGGACCCTTGGGTCCGCAAGTCGACGTTCTACACACTGAGCCAAACCAGCTCGGGCTAAAATAGACATTATTTAAAGTATTACACATTTTTTAAATCCTCACCCGAGGATATATATTTTTTTTTTTTAAATATATTTTATTGATTTTTTACAGAGAGGAAGGGAGAGGGATAGAGAGCTAGAAACATCGATGAGAGAGAAACATCGATCAGCTGCCTCCTGCACACCCCCCACAGGGGATGTGCCCGCAACCAAGGTACATGCCCTTGACCGGAATCGAACCTGGGACCCTTGAGTCCGCAGGCCGACGCTCTATCCACTGAGCCAAACCGGTTTCGGTGATATATTTTTTTATTAATCTTTTAGAGAGAGGAAGGGAGGGAGAGAGTGAAACATCAGTGTGAGAGAGAAACATTGATTGGTTGCTTCCCGTACATGCCTTTTCTGGGGATTGAACCTAGAACCTAGATATGTGCCCTGACCAGGAACCAAACCTGCAACCCTTCAGTGTACGGGACAATGCTGCAACCAACTGAGACACACCAGCCAGGGTTAAAATAGATGTTTTAAACAAAAGAAATACATAGGGCTTCCTAGAGAAAAAGTTAATAACTTATTTCCTCTGCTTATTACTTAAATGACCTGTATGTGTCTGTTCTTTAAAAATAGTTGTTTTTGTTAATCCTCACTCAAAGATATTTTTTCTGTTGATTTTTTTGTTTTGAGAGAGTAGAAGGGAGGGAGGGAGGGAGAGGGGGAGGGGAGAGAGAAACATTGATATGAAAGAGACACATCAATTGGTTGTTTCTCAAACACATCCCAACTGGAGCCAGGGATGGAACCTGGATCTCTGGTGTGAAGATCAGCGCTTTAACCACAGAGAAACACCAGCCAGCGCTAAAAATAGTTTTAAGCCCTGACCCCTGTGGCTCTGTTGGAGCATTGTCCTGTACACGGAAAGGCTGAGGGTTTGATTCCTGGTCAGGGCACATACCTAGGTTGCAGGTTCAGTCCCTGGTTGGGGTGTGTACGAGAGGCAACCAGTCAGTTTCTCTCTCACATCAATGTTTCTCTCCCTTCCTCTTTAAAATCAATTAACATATCCTCGAGTGAAGTTTAAACCCTGGCCTTGAAGCTCAGTTGCTTGTAGTGTCATCTTAATACAATACACCAAGGTTACAGGTTGGATCCTCAGTCAGGGCACATACAAGATTCAACCATTAAATACATAAATAAGTGGAACAATAAATTGATGTCTCTCTCTTTCTCTCCCTTCCCTTTCCTTCTCCCTCTCCCTTCCCCTTCCTCTCTCTCTCTTTCTCTCCTCTATAATGAATACATAAATTTCTTTATAATGAATACATAAAATTTTTTAAGTAAATAAAAATTGTTTTAATACTTTTTTACTGCGTATTCCCTCAGTTTAATATATTTATTTCTGTATACATAAAGAATAAGTGAAAGGTTTAATTTCTGACTTACTCAATTTAATGTACTTGCAGTGTTGTTTTTCTTAACACGAATACTCTTTGAAATGGGCAGGTAAGCCCCCTGAGCTGTCTCCACTTGTCTGTGCAAAATACGGCTGGGTCACAGTTGAATGTGATCTGCTCAAGTGCTCCAGCTGTCAGGCTTTTCTCTGCGCCAGTTTACAACCAGCTTTTGATTTTGACAGATGTAAGTATAAAATACAAATTACGTTTTTCTCCATATTCAAGATAGACTCTGCTACTTTTTCTGAAAAGACTGGCCACTTGTTTGATTAAAGAATGTATACTACTGTATGTATATAACAAGGTGAATTTGTGTTAGTCTTCACTGTATGAACTTCAGTCATTCCTTTTTTTTTTTCAGTCATTCCTTTTTTAAAAAACTAAACTAGAATGAACTTGGTTTTATGTATTCTGGGAAACTAACAGTAATATGTTTACTTTATGGTTCCAAAATTTATACTTAGGCAAAGAGACAGAAGACTTGGTGAAGGCTCACACTTTGGAATGCCTGCCTTATAAGATACATGATACTCTCTTTGTTATTGATCTTAGGATCTTGATTTAGAACTTGTTTTGTAGAAAATACTAAGATGTTGCAGTTGCTAATATTTCATATATTTTGTAATTTTCTTAGTTATTTCTATGTTTGGGTCTATACTCTTAAGGCTTTGAATCTCTATAGTGTTTTTAAAGCTTCGTTTCCTCTGTGGGTTTCAGATAAGGAACGATGCGCTGAGCTGAAGAAAGCCTTGTGTACTGCCCATGAGAAGTTCTGTTTCTGGCCAGATAGCCCCTCTCCAGGTACTTATTTCCAAGATTTCCCATTTACCATCTCTTCCTGGTCATTGCATTTCTAATATTGTATATTTATTTGTGAAAATATAATATTTCAAGTTCTTGGTCTTTATATTTGTGCTTTTCAAGAACTGACTTACATTCATTCACTTATTATGTTACTGCTTAACTTTATTAAGTGCGTTTGACTTGCCAAAGGCTTAGCCATGCATACGTTATCCCATTTAATCCTCATAGGGGCCCTGGAATGTAAACACTATCAACCCAGTTTACATATGTGTGTGTGTGTGTGTGTGTGTGTGTGTGTGTGTGTTTATATTGTTGAGAATATTATAGCTATCTCCCATTTCCCCCCCCCTTACTCCCCCTCTTCCAAGACCCTACCACCCCCTAGGTTCAACCCAGTTTTTAGGTGAGGAAACTGAGAATCAGAAGTCTTAAAACCAACTAGTGAGGAGCCATAACTAGGGTTATCTACTTTCAAACCCTCTGCCCTTCCTGTGATAGCAAGGAGCCCCATGTTCTACCTTGGCTTCCTTTGGTGCACTAACAGCCCTAATGATGGCAGTTCGGTTGCTAAAGAAGACTCACAGAACCCCAAATAACAGTGATTACAAATCTACAGTTTATCACAGTAAAATGGCACAATCTAACAACAGCCAAAGACTGCCCCCACAGTGGTCTGGACCAGCCAGGGGCAAGCACCTGTTCTCGCTGTATAAGGGCCATGGCAGGATACACTCTTTCGAATCAGGAACCACTGATATGGGTGCAAAACACTGTAGAACAAGAGAGCCCAAAAGGATATTTCAAACGTGATTTTTTTTACATATATGTATTTTGCTGGTTATATAAACCAGCCTTAGCTGCAGCCCTCTGGGTACAAAACTCTTTGGACCAATGGTTACAGAACAACACTGTTAATCCATATATTTCATCCTTGACCAGAAATTAGTGCCATGTAGATATCTTTTTTTATTTTAGTAGGATAGCTGAGGCTCATTTCAGGGTCACTGATGACTAGGAATATTCCACAAGTGACCACAAAGAGGAAAGAATGGATAGAAGGTGACTAGAGTGCCATCTACTGATAAATGAAGAGGTGATAGGAAAGGGATTATTAAGAAATAATATTTTAAAGTGAAAATGACAACACTTTATAAAGTATATGATTGTTTAACTATATGCTGTACACCTGAAACAAATACAAAATAATATGGAATATAAACTGTAATTGAAAAATTAAATTTAAATAAATTGAAATTCTGAGATCCAAATTTTTAGTTTTAAGTTATGGAGAAGACAGTCTTAGACGATGCCTCTGAAATTAATAGGTGATACTATACACATGGGAAACCCCTCAGGCTGTCTGACTACCTCATCACGTGAGGAAGGTTAACAGAAGGAAGTCACTGAAGCACACCAAGTGGATAGTGTAGCTTTCTCCTAGCTGGCTTTGGTCTCTAGACATTCATTTTGTCTACAGTAGATTTAGGAGCACAGATGGTTATGATATTAAAGATCTGAAATAATTTTAGCCCCTTGGAAATTGATACAATATAGCCATGAATTTATTTTAATATTATCTTTATGAAATATGGTACATGAAAAGAGAATGTTATTGGAGTAAATTGTAGGTAAGTTTACCAGGTAGTGTGATTTGGGGAAAGGCTCTTGAAAGATAAAAGCTTCAAGTGCCTCACTGAAAAAAAGGGAAGATGACTGTAAGAAGGATTTCCTGCTGGTGGCCTGGCTATTTCATTGTGCAGTACAACAAAACTCAGTCCTATGAGGATGAATTCATCTGGGGCCAGTGTGCTCAGGCCAAGTTTTTAAGGGTCTGCCTAGAGCTCTGTTGGTGAATCCCAACTCTTCTTGCTATACACTTCTTTCTTGATCCTGTTCATAACTTCAGCAGCCACTTACAAACCTCTAACTCCTATCCAGACCCCTCTCTGGAGCTTGACTTGTATCTTTCTAAACATTTCTACTTAATATTTTGCAGGTACCTAGAACTCAACATAAACAAACCTAAATTTTTCATCTGATACTTAATACTTGGCTCTCTTATATTTTCTCCATGTTGGTAAATGACACTAATCTCCTCTTCCAGTTGTTTTAGCCAGAACCCTGGAAGTCATCTTAGATGTCTTCCCCATTACCACCACCTCCCCTGGTCCAGTCCATTCTCCCTCTTAAGTAGATCTCAAACAGGACCTTCAAATTATACTATCCCTGGATTTGGTTCTTTAACATTCAAGAGACTTGAGTGGAGAAAGGAACACCCACAAGTATTTATACATTAATGCTTAAATTTATTAAGTATATTCAATAAATACAATTTTGAAGGTAATATTTTCCTAACACGTAATAATTACAAACTAAACTAAATTCCTTTAAAAATTTTAAATCACAATCACTAATTTACTAGGACTGATTGTTTTGAACATATTACACACTAAAAGTAGACACATATTCACATATGTTAATTATAAAAGGTATATTTAAACTTATGTTAAAACATTTGCATGATGGGTTTCATTTCTTCCCTTTCACCTTTGTAAGTTTTTATTAGTATGTTATTTTTTTCTAAATATATTTTTATTGATTTTAGAGAGGAAGGGAAAAGATAGAGAGATAGAAACATCGATGAGAGAGAAACATCATCGATAGACTGCCTCCTGCATGCCCCCTACTGGGGATCCAGCCCGCAACTCAGGCATGTGCTCTGATGGGGAATTGAACTGTGACCTCCTGGTTCATGGGCTGACGCTCAACTACTAAGCCATACTGGCTAGGCTATTAGTACTTTCTTAAGTTTGCAGCAATCAGACCAGATCCCAAATTAGAAGAGGATGATCAGAAAGATGTTGGGACCTGGGTTTCTTCTCCCAAGTATGTCAAACCTAAGCCACTGATCATTCAAACAATTTCCTTTTTATTTTTATTTTATTATTTTTATTTTTAAATATATTTTTTATTGATTTCAGAGAGGAAAGGAGAGAAACATCAATGATGAGAGAGAATCATTGATTGGATGACTGCACACGCCACACTGGGAATTGAACCTACAACCTGGGCATGTGCCCTGACCGGGAATCGAATCGTGACCTCCTGGTTCATAGGTTGATGCTCAACCACTGAGCCACGCCAGCTGGGCATCCTTTTTATTTTTAAACCTCACTTAGTTTTTTAAAGTCCATACTTTTTCCATTGTTTTAGTTTTTATAACCTGACTTTTCTAGTAAAATGATGATGCATCATTTTAAATTGATGTCATGTGTTTTGACATATTTAGTTACTTGCAACAACTTTAAATAATTGAATAATATTAGAGACCAAAATTTGGTTGCTAGTGATAGACTAAGTGGTGGACAAAAATGCTACTGTTACTATTTTTTGGGCCCCTTTTAATAAAAAAACTGAAAAAGATTTTTTTTTTTTAAACAGCCTGTTGTATAATTGACATAAAACTGCCCATATTTAGGTATACAATTTGATAAGTTTTGACAAGTTTGTACACTCATGAAACTGTCACTACTAGAATTCTACTTAACTTCATGAGTTTATATTCATTTTCCCAATCTAATGCTGTATATGGTATTATTGTACCCACAATAATGAGGTGGTTTTTTTTGTTTTTGTTTTTTACTTTTTTTTTTATTGAGGTATTATATGTGTATATATCTTACCATTACCCTCCCACCCCACACCCATACATGCCCTCACCCCCCAGAGTTTTGCGTCCATTGTTTATGCTCATATGCATGCATACAAGTCCTTCGTTTGATTTCATAACTCCCCCACCTCTCCCTAACTTTCCCCCTGTAATTTGAAAGTCTGTTTGATGCTTTACTGTCTCTGTATCTATCTTTTTGTTCATCACTTTATAATGTTTTTACTATCCATAAATGAGTGAGATTGTGGTTTTTTCTTTCATTGACTGGCTTATTTCACTTAGCATAATGTTCTCCAATTCCATCCAGGTCGCTGAAAATGATGAGAATTCCTTCTTTTTTATGGCAGCATAGTATTCCATGGTTTTTAATTTTTTTTTAATGAGGTTTCATTCATCATTTAGAGTTTTAAAGTACTGGTTCTCTTTTCTCTATCCTTAGTTCACTGGTATCTTATAGGAATTATTACTTTATATCACTTTGATGTCTGCTAAGCTTATTTCTTTGCATTCAAAGACCCCTTACAATCTCTACTCCTAACTAATGCGTGTTATCTAAAACATCACTTTCTTCTTTAAAATAATCTTTCAGTAATTTCTTATTTTTTTAATTTTTCTTGATTTTAGAGAGAGAGAAACATCAATTTGACCACTTATTTATGCATTCAGTGGTTGATTGTTGTATGTGCCCTGACTGGAGATTGAACCTGCAACCTTGGCGTGTTGGACCAATGCTCTAACCAACTGAGTTACCTGGCCAGGGATTCAGTAATTTCTCATTACATACATTAATGAAGTCGTGGTCTGGCCACTGTCTACATGAACTTTATCTCCTGCTACTCTCCCCATAGGCATACCGTGTTCCAACCCTGTGAAACTACTTAGAATTCCCCAAATGTGCCATTCTTGGGCCTTTGCTTTCATACACTATTGTTGGACTTTCAAATTCAGCTTAGACTTGACTGCTTCTGAGAAACCTACTTTTTAAACATAATCACGGAAGTATCATCACCACCCCATACTTTTTAAACATAATCACGGAAGTATCATCACCACCCCATAAAAAAAAAATCAATAGCCCTGGCCTGTGTGGCTCAGATGGTTGAGCGTCTTCCTGTGTACCAAAAGGTCGTCGGTTCGATTCCTGGTCAGGGTTGTGGGCTCAATCCCAGTAGGAGGTGTGTGGAAGGCAGCCAGATGTTTCTCCCCCTCTTTCTAAAATCAATAAAGACATATTTTTTTAAAAATAAATAATTGTTAATATCATAAAATATCTTACCAGTTTTACATATCCCATATGTTTTTTTATTTGTTTGTTTGTTTTTAATCCTCATCCAAGGATATGTTTTTATTGATTTAAGAGAGAGGAAGGGAGAGAGGGAGTGAGAGAAACATGGATCAGTTGCCTCTTGTACCAGCCCTGACGAGGAATCGAATTTGCAACCTAGATATGTGCCCCAACCGGGAATTGAACCCACAATTTTTTTGGTTTACAAGACGATGCTCTAACCAACTGAGCCACCCAGCTGGAGCTCCCCACAGTGTTATACTTTTTTTTTTTCTTTTACAGTTTGCACCAATATAATCCTCCAATTTACTTTTTCCGCAGATCGATTTGGGATGTTGCCATTGGATGAGCCTGCTGTTCTTGTTAGTGAATTCCTAGATCGGTTTCAAAGCCTTTGTCACTTGGACCTTCAGCTTCCTTCCCTGAGGCCAGAGGACTTGAAAACTATGGTGAGGTTTTCTTGACTAGCCTTCCGTGGCCTCAGTTGTCACCAGCATGTATATATGAAGCATTTCTTTTAATGACAAGAGGACACATTGCTTTGAGGAGAACCACTGGTTTGTCACTCAATTGTCCTTTTTCAGTTTTCATCAGAAAGGTGACTATTGAGCCTGGCCAGTGTTTCTCAGTGGTTGTCGACCCACGAACCAAGAGGTCACAGGTTCAGTTCCTGGTCAGGGTACATGTACAGGTTTCGGGCTCAATCCCCAGTGTGGGGCGTGCCAGAGACAGCCGATGAATCTTTCTCTTTCATAGATGTTTCTATCTCTCTATCCTTCTCCCTTCCTCTCTCTAAAATCAATTTTTTAAAAAACATGTTTTTTAAAAAAAGAAAGGTGACTATTAAGTGTTTAAGTAAATGGGTTCCATTTAAACTTTTAGATATGATTCTTTAAGTGACATAAATTCAATTTTATCCTGATTTGTTACTTAAACTATTTAACAGAAGATACTGAAATGTTATTTCATATGGTTTATTGAATATCATTTCCCAAAGAAAGTGCTAGAGGAGAAGTTATAAACTCCCTTCTCTCTTATGAATAGAAATCTCGAAATGTTCTGGCTCGTCTGTACTTTGAATGTTTACTGTCCCATTTCCTCACCTTGTAGGTACTTTGAAAACAAGCTTCATTGTAGGAACTAGAAGCTATTATTTTGCTTCTTTAAATTGAGAGGTAGTTATGGACTTTAGCATCAAACCTCTGATGCCTATTACAAATTTCACCCTGTCCCTAGCCAAGGTAATTTTTTTTAATCCTCATCAGAGGATATGGGTTTTTTTCAAAATTAATTTTGAGAGAGAGGAAGGGAGAGAGAGAAATTGATGTGAGAGAGAAATATCGATTGGTTGCCTCCCACATGTGCCCCAACCAGGGATCAAATCCGCAACCTAGATATGTGACCTGACTGGGATTCGAACCTGCAACCTTTTGGTGTATGGGATGATACTCCAATCAACTGAGCCACCCAGCCAGGGCCCAAGGCAATTTTTTTCCACCCTGTCATGGTTCTTTAAAAACTGTGGCAAGCTCTGTTGTTCTGTCAAAAAGTAAATCCAGTGTCAAGCCAAGATATAAACAGTGACCTTTTTTCATTATTTGGGTTTGAAGTTTACAGGTTTCAGAGAAAATGTGCAGTTGGTAAACTGAAAACAAATTGGTACTATGAAAAAATTTGGTGGTTCCTTTCTCAGTCAGCATATCCGGGGCAATTCAGAAAGCTTCTGTGTGCTGCCATAGCGCTGTCCCAGGACATCTTCTCTAATGAAGAGAACTGTCTTTGTGTTTGTCATTTCTGTCATGATTTTTGCCTTGAATTATGTAGGTATATCATTATGTATAATTTTCTTTTCATGGTGACTAAAACTTAAAGCTTTTTTGTTGTTGTTCCTTTGTAGTGCTTTACAGAAGACAAGATCAGTCTTCTCCTGCACCTACTTGAAGATGAACTTGACCATGGGACTGATGAGAGAAAAACTGCCACCAAATTAGGCTCAGATATCCAAGTCCATGTCACTGCCTGTATTCTCTCTGTGTGTGGCTGGGTAGCATGTAGGTTAGTCAGCAAATTTGGCTGGGGGACATCATACACCCATATACTTCAGTCACTAATCGTACTTGGAGATCACATGGTGTTTCCTATAAGGAAAGTAGAGACAGAGAGAAACTGGAGAGGTGGGGGCATGGGAGACAGTAAAAATTAGTAACAAAGCCAGAATTAGAACTAGGAAATTTAAACATACCTGAACTTTGTTCCTTTCACTGTCACTTCCCAGCTGGGAATTTGTATTCCTATAAACAATGAAGCTCCTTTCTACTTTCAGAAAGGAAGGAAAATGAGTTCCGTTGATAAAAACTAGCAAAGGAAACACCAGCTGGAGTCTTCTAGGCCCCCATTTTGGTGTTTCCATTCCAGCTGCTCAATTTGGCATAGACTCCCTCTGAGATGGAAGACTGTCAGAACCGATCTTGATTTATTTTAATATGTTTTCTTTGGTAGATGAAGGAATAATTTTCATTTAAAAGGGAAAAGTTTTAAGAGGGATAGGGAAATTTATAAAACATAACTTTTAAAAGTCTTGCCATAGAAGAGCACATCAAGACTCCTAGGTATTTCTATAGGAAATAAATGAGAGATGATGACCTTGGGGGTCCTGAGATCAGAGGATTGGGGCCCTGGAGAGGACGTGTTCCCAGTCACTGGACTGTTTCAGAGATTTGTTGGATGAGATAAAGCATACTTGCAAATCATTACACTTAGTCCCTTGGAAATATTACCCTTTGAGAAAACTCTTTCTTTTCTGTTCCTACCTAGTTCTTCCTTGGAACCCATGCAGCTCTCCCTGATAACGTGTTCACATTGTATGAGGAAAGTGGGGCTCTGGGGCTTCCAGCAGATTGAGTCATCCGTGATCGACCTGGACACATCCTTTGTCCTGACCAGCTCCCCCATCCCTGGCCCTGAGGGGCGGCCGGAGCGCTTCCTCTTGGTGCCCGAGTCTCCTCGGAGGATGGTGACTCGGAGCCAGGATGCTGCGTCTTCCCCAAGCTCAGAGCAGGTATGGACTTAATTGGCTTGTTTTGGGTAAAATTTTTAAAAACAGTATTCTTGGCCCTGGCCAGATAGCTCAATTGGTTAGAGCATCATCTGATACACCAAGGTTGCAGGTTCAATCTCCAGTTAGGGCATATACAGAAATGAACCAATGAATGCATAAATAAGTGAAATAACAAATCAGTGTCTCTCTCTCTCCTACTCCCTATTTCTCCCCTCTCCTCCCCCGCCCTCCGCTTCCCTCCTCACTTCCCTCCTCTCCCTTCCCCTCTCAAATCAATAAATAACATTTAAAAAATAAAAACAGCCGAGACCGGTTTGGCTCAGTGGATAGAGCGTCGGCCTGCGGACTCAAGGGTCCCAGGTTCGATTCCGGTCAAGGGCATGTACCTTGGTTGCGGGCACATCCCCAGTAGGGGGTGTGCAAGAGGCAGCTGATCAATGTTTCTCTCTCATCGATGTTTCTAGCTCTCTATCCCTCTCTCTTCCTCTCTGTAAAAAATCAATAAAATATATTTTTTTAAAAAAACTGTCCAGGGCGGCAGTATGCTTTAAAAAATAAAAAAAATAAAAATAAAAAATAAAAACAGCATTCTTGCCAAAAATGTTGTTGGTGGAAAAGTTGGGAGTTAACTTAGGAGTCAGTTCTAACCACATTGATACCACATAATGGTTTTATTTACCAGTTGCAATGGAAAAGCTAGATTCATTGTTTTGTATAGAAATCTAATATTCTCAGAAACTAAATTTTTACCATTTAAACTCTAAAGTACTTGCACCTGCTTCTAGAAATACTTCTCCTGACCATAGTCACTAAGAACATTGGTGTATTTCCATTATCATCTCCCCTTCCTCAGGCTGAAAGGAGCCCAGGACCCATCTTCTCTCGAACTCGGAGCTGGGACTCTTCTAGTCCTGTTGACCGCCCTGAACCGGAGGCCGCTAGCCCCACCACCAGGACCCGCCCAGTGACCCGGAGCATGGGAACAGGAGACACCTCTGGCCTGGAAGTGCCATCCAGTCCTCTTCGGAGAGCCAAACGAGCCCGCCTCTGCTCATCCAGCAGCTCGGTGAGTCCACCTGCGCATGCGGAAATCCCTGAGCTCAAAGAGCATGCCACACCCTTACCTGCCACACACAGAAGCAGGCGTGAGCTCATCCTGTAGCTAAAGGTTAACTATGTGAATAAGTTTAAAGAGGGGTGACCAAAGGGAAAACATTTAAGGGTTTTGTCATTTGTTTCTTTGGGATGGATTCTGGAGAGGTAATAAATATGTCAGGGGTCGGACAGCAGTGAGGTAGAGGAACAGACCAGACAACGAATAGTGCCTCTGAATTTACGTAGCACTACGCTTCATTAACACGGTTCTCCTCCTCCATCAGGACACGTCTTCACGAAGCTTCTTTGATCCCACCTCTCAGCATAGAGACTGGTGCCCTTGGGTGAAGATCACACTTGGCAAGGAAACCAGGGAGAATGGTGGAACTGAGGAAGATGCCAGCGCCCTGGCAGAACCAGGCTGGAAGGCAGTGCTGAACATCCTCTTGGCCCATAAGCAGTCTAACCAGCCAACTGAAACAGATGCCCTGGTGAGATGAGCCGTTGTCCCGAGTGTGTGAGGCACTTGCCGTTTATGGGTTGAGGAGCAGAGCTCAGTCCTATAATTAGCACCCCGCCTGCCCTCAGCTTTCGTAAGTCAAGTTAGATTAGACTCCATCTGGTTTCATCCTGGAGAACAGGCATGGAACTGGTTCAATCTTTCTGCACTTTAGCATATGGCATTCTATCAGGTTCTGAGAAATTCTTTGTCTTCTCAACTAAAATGTCTCAAAGGGAAAAGGAGTAAAGAAATAGAAATAGATGAATAGGCAGCTGCTCCGGCCTCATGTTGCAGAACAGCTGCTTTTTCCATCTGTTGCTGTCACTGGCACTGGCATTTGGAGCCTGGCCAGTGAACTTAGCTGCCTAGAGCACTGTGCTCTGGCACCAAGACTGCAGTTTCATTCCTCACAGTGGGCAGGTTACTTTGCCCTGAGACACGGCCCCCGACTTGTGCACTGAACGTCAGCTAGCCATCGCAGTCATGACTGCTGCCAGTCACAAAAGATGGGGAAGCGCCAGTCCATCATGACAGCTGAGAAAACAAGTCAGGTGTTTGCTCTGTGCAAAGGCTGGAAGTGATAAGAGGTGGGCATTAAGGAACCATGACAACTGGGTTCTCTTTTCTTTGCTGGCTCATTCCCCAAGTTGCCTTGTAGCCTGCGTGGTATAAATATAATTTCTGACCTCTGTTCCCTCCAAAGACAAAGTAAAATAATACTCGACAGATGTTTACAAGAAGCATTTCCAGACATGGTTCTGTAGGGTCAAAGGATTCCACTGGAAGGAACTAGAGTGATGCTAAAAGCCCAAGAAAGTACATTTGTACCCTTAGTAAATGTACAGATGAAGGTTTTTCCAAGTCTTTGCAGGGAAAAAAATCTGCATTTTTCCAACTTAAAAACTTGAAAATATATAAAGCTATCTGAAGAATAAATATTTGACCTACCTCTCAAATTGGAGAGATTAGATCTATCTTTGCACATAAATTCTCTCTGACTAGAGCTTCATGAAATAATGTACTGCCAGTTTTTATTAACTTCCTCTCTCATTTCAGACTAACAAGAAATCCCATAGGACCCTTTTTTCTTTTTTTTTTCTTTTTTTTTTTTTTTGGTAGTGGGAAAAGTTGGCCTCATAATTGGCTGTGGGTTCCAGGACTTTTGAAATCCTTTTTGGAAGCTTGTCTTTTAACCTCCCCACAGCTGCTATGACTGGGAAATACAAAGTTTAATGAGGCTGTGGTAAGGGATCTTGATGTTGGAAAAAAGTTTACACTATTCTTCAACTTGCTTGTTTCAACTTTGTCTCTTTATTAACTAAATCGCTCTCGGTCTCTAGTAAGAGCTCAAACTTTTCCCTCCTGGGACTTTATTTTATTGAGACACTCATCCACAAAGAAGATAAGAAAACAGTGAAAGTGTCATTATGTCAGAAATCAGGGGGGCGACTTTGTGGATTATCTTGTTAGATATTGTTTGTGCTCTCACTGCTTGTGACTCAAAGATAGAGAGAACCAAGTGTTCCAAATCACTGAGAACTTTTTTATCTTTTAGAGAATTGTGTTGTCTCCCTGTAACACCATTTCTCAGAATCTCAGGTCACTTCATAGGCAGGATCAAGTGGCAATGAGACTCTTCCTATTATTAGCTCTGCTGGCTAAAACATGAAGCTGAGAAGACCAAGGTTATAGTTTAAACTCTTAATGGTCATTTAACTTTGTTTTATTCCTTGGCCTTGGATTATATTATTAACTCCAGCTAGGCATCACGTCAATGTGAATCCTTGTTCAAAAGAAATAATGAACTGGGACCAATTCAGCATCACAGATGAGAAACCAGAGCAAAATGTGAGCTGCACTCTGGTGGGTCAGAAGTGCCATCCTCACATAGAAAGATTAGGACAAATACAGATATTTGGAGAGAAGACATGAGCCATATTTTAGAAACTTAGAGTGTGATAGAAAGAGTTTAACAGTAGAACACAAGCTTCTTGACTTTTACTCTGGCTTTAGGTGTTTATTTATGTATAGCACTATATAAAGTTAACTTGTTTTACTCAATCTTGGTTATATCTAGATCATTGTTGGAGAAATGTACAGACCAAGCCTTAATGCTGTTTGTATCCTTCATCTCTGTGAAAAAAGTTTAATCTCTAATAATGAGCTTTTCTCCCTATAGAGTCTGTCTGAGAAATCAAGGAAAGTATTCCGAATATTCCGGCAGTGGGAGTCTTTATGCTCATCCTGAAGATATCCCAGCCCTTCCTGGAGAGAAGTGGAATGAGTGACGTTGAAAAATAAAGCCTGGATCTCCTTTGAGCAGCTGATGCTAAGTTTTTCTCCGTTCTGGTTTAATCAAAGGGAGCTCCTGCCCTTTCAGAGGCAATGACTGTCACCGTCTGCATCTGACTGAGGGGAAACCCGTTTCCACAGGGGTGTGGACCTGATGAGGCACAGCAAACCGGGTTCTATGAAACCAGGCGGAGGGCCAAGTACATGAGCACTTCCAGAGTCTTTAGTGTGAGGCAGTGATTTAAGGACTCATATATCCCAAGAATATGACTACGTATTAATAAAATTTTTGTTAAAATTTTTATGCTGGACAACTGTTTTCCTCCTTGCCTTCTGGGCTGATGTAAAGGAAGCAGAAACAGAAATTTCAGTGGATCAGTAAACAGTCAAATTTTTGGTTTTTGGATTAGCTGCAAAGCCTAAAATTTATTTGTGGTTCTAGTCAAAGAAGGTATTCCTAAACCAGAGCCAAGATGATGCCCATTATGTCACCAGAAATATCTCCTGATGTCTTCAATGAGTAGTAAGCCGATCATTCTCTCTTCACTTTAATACTAACAATAGGAGAGGAAGGCCCTTCAGAAAAGACCCCTCTCCATGTGCCTTCTAATGCCTGGCTCCCCTGAGTGGGGCTCGCAAGGCTTTCACTGCTGGTGGGGAGCATCAATCACCATGGTGAAGATTGACCCGCCACATCTAAATAAGACTGTTCACTGATAAAGTAACCATGAAGACTAGAAAGTAGTTATTCTCTGAAATGCCATATTTTCTTTCAGTAACTGGTTGGTTGGCTTTATAACCCATGCCATTTATACTGAAATATTTTATTTATTTGTATTTATTTATTTTTAAATTGATTTCAGAGAGGAAGGTAGAGGGAGAAAGAGTTAGAAACATCAGTAATGAGAGAGAATCATTGATTGGCTGCCTCCTATATGTCCCCCATTGGGAATCAAGCCGGAAACCCAGGCATGTGCCCTGACCAGGAATTGAACCATGACCTCCTGGTTCATAGGTTGATGCTCAACCACTGAGCCACACTGCCAGGCTATACTAAAGTATTTTAAAGAAAATTTCACCCATGCTAAACTTTATGAAAAATAGAACATTTTTCTATGTACTGTACCCAACAAAAATTAATCCCCTAGTATCATCTAAGACCTAGTCCATATTCAAAATTTTTAATTGTTCCCAAAATGTTCTTTACATTTGATTTGTCCAAACCAGGATTCAGTCAAGGTCATGGTTTGCATAAATGTCTTTACTATAAAGAGATCTTTTTCCCATGCATAATTTGATTTTTTCCCTCTCTTTTTTTCCCCCCTTTAGAGAGAAAGAGACATGAATTGTTGTTCCACTTATTTATGCATTCATTGGTTGAGTTTTGTATGTGCCCTGACCATGGATTGAACCCAAACCCTGGCACATCAGGATGATGCTCCAACCAACTGAGCCAACTGGCCAGGGCCATGCATATCAGATTTTAAATCTCTCATTTCTAATCCTGACTTTTAAAATGGTAAACAGTGTTGCTATCTCCTCTATCAGTGGGTGAGGCCAGTAGAGGCTGCTTCCAGGTTATTTTTTGAGAGGTGCTCTCCTGCCTGTGGCAGTGGTGATTGCCGTGACTCTTCATCACTGCGTCTCCATGGTCCCTTTAGAGGTTGACTGATGGCGGTGCTAATGTTCCCAAGGTGGGAAGCCATCTGGTGACTGAGTTTGAAGTCTGCCCTCTAGAAGCTCATAGCCTCTAGGGCAGTGGTTCTCAGCCTTTCTAATGCCGCAACCCAGAGGTTGAGAACCGCTGCTGTAGAGCCTAAGACCATCGGAAAACACAGATATTTACATTACGATTCATAACAGTAGCAAAATTACAGTTATGAAGTAGCAACGAAAGTAATTTTATGGTTGGGGGTCACCACAACTTGTGGAACTGTATTAAAGGGTCGAGGCATTAGAAAGGTTGAGAACCACTGCTCTAGGTGATAATTTCTTAGAAAGTGTTTAAATTTTTCCACAATAATCTTTATACCTCCCTCCAAAAAAAATATTCACATTTCTTTAAAATTGGCAAAGTGCCACAGTTTTTTGTTTGTTTTTGTGGGTTTGTTGTTGTTTTTTAACTATAAATGGAAACAGGTTGGGATAGACATGGTATAATTCAAAAAACATTAAGTCTCCTCCATGTGTGAGGCCCTGTATATAATGCAAAAATAAATGACTACTTGGTTTCCACCATCAAGAAGTTTATAGTCCAGGCTGAAAGACACATTTGTACACAGATGTTGCACAAGATAAAGAGTGTTAAATACTCTAGGAGAATTATACGAGAAATTAATTCTCATGTATGGAATTGGAGAGAATTTCAGTCAAGGTGTAGGTTTGAGACAGATGAGTGAGAGGTGTAGGCTCCATGGGAACAGGGATCTTGTCTGTTTTATAATCTTAACACTTAAAAACTGCCTGCACATGGTAGACACTTAATAAAAGAAGAGCATTTGTTGCTGAAGGAACATTGTGAGTAGATAAGCAGTGCCGCAAGCTAATTCCAGCATGTCATAAATGCAAGAGTTTCATCAAAAGATTGATGGAACTTGGGGACTCAGCAAGGGCTGAATCACCTATGTTATTGCCTGTTGGAAATAGCTAAGGGCATTTCCCTAAACCAGAAAAGGATGCATAAATGATTGCTTGCTGCCAGACAGCTGAGGGCATCTTAATCTACATGTTATTGCCTCCTACTGGCCAAATACCTGAACAGCCATAGGCAGTTTCCCCCAATCTGACAATGGATTCTGTATACTAAACCCTGGCCTTTGATATGTATATCTACCTTGGTTTAGGACAATTTGTGTTAATAAAAAGCAAGGGGTCCAGAGAGACAGGAGAACTTGGTTCCTTTAGCTAAGTTTTCTCTGGCTCCCCAAAATGCCTTCCAAAATTATGTTTCGTCTCTGGACTCTTGATTAATTTACACACAGTGCCTTCTCCAGATTCCTGAACTCCTTCTAGATGCTGGGAAAAAAACCCCAGCAAAGCAGAATTTCACATGTTCCTGAAAGAGCAGGTACTCTGCTGTGGCTGGACCTTTGCATTCTAGAGTAGAAGAGAGAGGCTAAGAGAATAGAGATTGGGCTAGACTGGAATCTTGTATGTTATACTGAGGATGAGTTTGGTCGTGATTCTGTGGTAAAAGAGAAGCTGTTAAAAAAATTTTTTAATATATTTTATTGATTTTTTGCAGAGAGGAAGGGAGAGGGATAGAGAGTTAGAAACATCGATGGGAGAGAAACATGATCAGCTGCCTCCTGCACACTCCCCACTGGGTATGTGCCCGCAACCAAGGTACATGCCCTTGACCGGAATCGAACCTGGGACCCTTGAGTCCGCAGGCTGACGCTTTATCCACTGAGCCAAACCAGTTAGGGCAGAAGCTGTTAAATTTTTGAGCAGGGCAATAAACCTGTGCTTAGGAAAGTCATTCTGGTGTTTGTGTATAGTGTGCATTGGGGAGACAAGAAGGCTCTGAGAGAGGTATGATGGCAGGGGAAATGGATAATTGGTAGAAATGTCAGCAATGACTTCAACATGATTATTTTGGGTGTGAGGAAGAGGGGAGGAATCAAGGATGACATTGAGTTTTGTTCCTGATCAGGATAGGGAACTCAGGTGGAGAGGGAAGATAATAGTTATGTTTTTAACATTTTGAGTTCAGTATCTGTCTAGAAATGATGTGCTAGAGACCGGTTGGTGTGACTCAGTGGTTGAGAGTCGACCTATGAACCAGGAGGTCATAGTTTGATTCCCAGTCAGGCCACATGCCCAGGTTGTGGCTCGATCCCCAGTGTGGGGCATGCAAGAGGCAGCCGATCAATGATTCTCTCTCATCATTGATGTTTCTATCTCTCTCTCCCTCTCCCTTCCTCTCTGAAATCAATTAAAAATATATATATTTTTAAAGAATAAATTTTAAAAATTTAAAAAGAAATGATGTGCTTGAGGTCAGGAAAGGAGGATTCAGTGTGTTGAAATTGTATGCTCAGCATCTATAGAACCATGTAAAGTGAACACATCAGCCTTATTGTCTTCTTACAGGATCTTAATGCCAGCCTGTTTAACTGTGTACCTGAGGGCTCAAGGCTACCTGTCAGAGTTTCTGGCAAATATGCTACAAGGCTGGACTGAGTACACTTTCAAACAATGATGGGTGTTCTCAGATGGGGTGATGGTTAATTTTCTGCGGGATGCCCGGA
The DNA here is from genome assembly GCF_027574615.1 of Eptesicus fuscus. Classification (NCBI taxonomy): domain Eukaryota; kingdom Metazoa; phylum Chordata; class Mammalia; order Chiroptera; family Vespertilionidae; genus Eptesicus; species Eptesicus fuscus. The sequence goes on from NC_072486.1 coordinate 62,062,348, forward strand.
TAGCTGTTAAAACATTTCTAGATGTGTCTGTGAAAATGTTTTAGGCGGAGATTAGCATTTGAATTCCTGAACTGAGTAAAGAAGCTTGCCCTCACCAATGCAGTGGGCATCATCCAATCCATTGATAGCCTAAAAAGAACAAAAAGACAGAGGAGGAACCAATTTGCTCTTTGCTTGAGATGGCACATCCATCTTCTCCTGCCCTTGGACATTGGAGCTCCTGGTTCTCAGGCCTTCAGTCTGGGGCTGGAACTATACCACCAGCTTTCCTTGGCTCCAGCTCGCAAAAGGCAAATGGAGCTTCTTAGCCTCTATCATGTGAGCCAATTCTCATAATAAATCTCTACATATCCTATTGGTTCTATTTCTCTGGAGAATTCTTACAATACAGATGGGACTGAGCTCATGAACTTTGTTCCCAAAGCATCTGTTGTCTTCCACATACTAGGACATCACTTCAACCCTAGGCTATTCATTCTTCTTGTGGGTTGTTCCAAAGTTTTTGATTTGGCCTTTCTAGGAACCCACTTTTCCTGATTTGATTCTTTATTTGAAAAATGTTTGTTGTTGTGTGTTTTTTTTTTTGTTTGTTTTTGGCAGATCCTTTTAAAGTAAATAATGGCCTAAAATATCATTTTTACTACTTTAATACCTACAAAGGTAGCATTATATCTTCATTCTAAGGCATTTTCCCACTTGCACTAGCCACACTAGGTAGCTTATGGGGATGCTATACAATGTCTGTGCTCTTTGTCTCCTGCTGGTAAATAGAACTTTCAAAGCTTTCCTCTCTACCTCTCACATCAGAGCCTTCTTTTGCCATCGTGATCCCAGCATCAGAGCAGGTGGTGGTATCTCAAAGACCTCCTGCTATTCAAGGCTAGTCAGACTCCCTCGTTTGGCCAGTCCTCCCAGCCTTCAGATTCTTCTTTTATTGTTTTTCTCCACCAAGGCCTCCAGGATTCTGTGTTTTATTTAAACAAAGGTTGTATTTCCCATCTAAGTTGATTTCGTTTTCACAGAGGGAAAGACTGAAGCTCAAAGACATTTAATAACAAGCTCTGCCATATAGCTAGAATGTGGCATAGCCGCACTCAATCCATTTCCCAGCCTTCTGTTCTTTTCATTATAATACAGCTGTGATCCCTTTCAGCACGGCAATCCTATGATCTTCCTTCCCAAGTACAAAGTCAAAATCTGCCTCTCACCGCAGCAGGGAATGCCTGGCATCTGCTCATGGGATACTGCTATCCAGAAATGAGTCTTTTACCTGGCCCTTTAAATTTTTATCCAACTTTAATAAACTTGGCAGCTGGAGCATTCTCTTTGGGGCCTTTTCTCATTTACTCATCAAACTCATAGACCGGTTGTGGCTGCCCTCAGAGCCAGATTGTACATCCGTCCACAGCCTTCCATTTTAGCAACAAAAACAGCTGCATATACAGCTTGACCAACAGCAAAAGTTACAAACACTACCTCCTCCTCGGTTTTCCTGCTATTTTTAGTTTTATTCCTATTCTGGGTTTTCTTTGGCTTTATGTAGCTGTTATCTGGGTCAGTTGACCCATGCCTCAGAAGTGAAGGCTGCATCTGAGCCCTTTAATTAGAACCCATTCATTCCATCTTTATCCCGGCTCTCTTTTTTTCTCATTGCTCCTTGGCTAAGGTGGTCGGTGGTGATTGTTTTTCTTTCCACCACGCCTCTCTAGTCCAATCAGCATCATGTAGCTGAAGCCAATTAGTAAGAAAGGGAAAAGGGCCGACACCGGTTTGGCTCGGTGGATAGAGCATCGACCTGTGGACTGAAAGGTCCCGGGTTCGATTCCGATCAAGGGCATGTACCTTGGTTGCAGGCACATCCCCAGTGGGGGTTGTGTAGGAGGCAGCTGATCGATGTTTCTCTATCATCTATGTTTCTGGCTCTCTGTCCCTCTCTCTTCCTCTCTGTGAGAAATCAATAAAATATATTAAAAAAAAAAAAAAAGAAAGGGAAAAGGGAACAAAGTTTGTAGGAAGGTCTCTGGGGAAGGCTGGTAGTTTACCCAGAGATTACCCAAAGATTCAGGCCGTGTTGATAATATACTTCTCAGCTTTCTGTCCTCACTTCAGTCAGCTCCCTATCACTCTCCCAGTGGGTAGGTACAGAATAAAATGGGCTGTTTGCCACAGCCCTCAAGAGGGTGGAAATAGGAACATAAAATGTCAAACCTGGAGGGAATTCCACATTTACAACAAGGCCTCACTGTTTTCATGAGGAAACCAAGGTCACAGAGATAAGAAAATCATCTTTAGCCTCCATGTCCATTTCCTAGCCAGTCTTGCCCAGCCGTAACTAGACCCAAAGGGGAAGAAGGAAACCGCATGAGAGTAGCCGGCGGGGTTCAAACCATTTTGAAGTGACAGTGAAGCAAAGACTGCGGATGGGGTCAACCTCTGGGACATGAGAGAGAGGAAGATCCTCGAACGGGAGAACCCTGAAAATGGATATCCTCACTACTGCAAATAGCTACCACAGCAAGTATACACTACATATTCTAAACGCTACATATTTCACCTCGCTCAAGGTCACACGGCCGATAAGTAAAAAGGCCAGAATTCAAACTCCAGCCATCTGTGCTCTGTGGGGAGCAGCTACAGTGTTTGGACAGGTTCAAGCCTTGGACTAATGAGAGGGCACAGCCCTCTCATTGTCATGTGCAAGTCCCAGCTTGGAGGGCAGGGCCCTCCCAGCACAATTAGAGCCAACAGCTGTAGTTGTGAGCTTGAACCTATGGTCCGAACACGTAGCCCCACGTGCCTAAGTGATGTGGGCTTGATAGAGTTCAGGTGCATGTAGTTGAGTAGGATTGAAACCCACTAGAATGTTGTAAACATCTTGACCACGCCCTTACTTAGCCTCGTGGCATCTGAAGACACGGCTTGTGGGCGCTGTCGCTGTCTCTCAGAGACGCAGCGTCCCACCGAGACCCAGCTTTCATTCTCTTGTCTGTCTTTTCTAAGCCTTTCAGCCGCCCCCACTCAGGGTCACCCCTGGCCGTGCCGGTGCGGCACAGTGCTCCTAACTATACTGCCTGCCTTCTAACCAAAAATATAGTTCAAAAGAGGAAAAGCTATATACAGGAAGATGCTCAGTACATGGTTACTTAAAATAAGTTGAAAATAACCTGTAAGTTGAAAACAGCCTTGGCTGGTGTGGCTCGGTTGGGCATCATCCATGCACCGAAAGGTTGCCAGTTTGATTCATGGTCAGGGCACATGCCTAGATTGTGGGCTTGATCCCAGCAGGGGTCGTAGAGGAGGCAGCCGATCACTGTTGATGTTTCTCTCTCATCTATGTTTCTATCTCTCTCTCCCTCTCCCTTCCTCTCTCTCTGAAATCAATAAAAACGTATTTTTAAAAAAGTTTTTCTATTTCATTGTTTCTCTGATTCTTTTTGTATGTCTTTTTTTATTCTTTTTGTATGTCTCTAGGTGAGAAACCGTCCAAGTAATAGCAATAAGTGACAACATTAAGATAGAATAATAATAAAGTTGTATGTTTTTTGTTCTTTTTTGTTGTTAATCCTCACTGAGGATACCTTTTCCATTGATTTTTAGAGAGAGTGGAAGTAAGGGGAAGAGAAAGAGAAACATCGATGTGAGAGAGACACATCAATTGGTTGCCTCCCACATGCACCCAACCGGGCCGAGGATCAAGCCTACAACTGAGACAGTGGCCTTAACCAGTATTGAATCCATGTCCCTTCAGTCCACGGGCTGATGGTCTAACCACTGAGCCAAACCAGCCAGGGCAATAATAAAGTTTTATCTTGAGAGTTGCCAAATAATATATTGCCTACTTTTGGTAAATATTTTGTATGCAAACAAATATATCAAACATTCTTTGTAGCTTACTAGCTTATACTGGGTATCATTTTTCACAGGTTATAGACTGGGCAGGAAGGCTACCTGTTCTAAATCATATAGTAAGAATAGAAGGCGCTCTGCCCTCCTCTCCACCGTTCCTTCCATTCACCTTCAATCCACCTTCACTCCAGTGTAGAATCTAGTTCATCCTTTTCTGGGCTGAGCCTCTTCATAGCTGTTAAAAAGAAATGGCTGCAGCCCAGCCGGCATGGTTCAGTGGATAGAGTGTCAGCCTGTGGATTGAAGGGTCCCAGATTCTATTCCGGTCAAGGGGACATGCCTGGGTTGAGGCTCAATTCCCAGTAGGGGATGTGCAGAAGGCAGCAGATCAATAATTCTCATCATTGATCTTTTTCTTTCTCCCTCTCCCTCTATGAAATCAATAAAAAAATATATTTTTAAAAAATGGCTGCACATCCATGATCACAGCAGCATTATTCACAATAGTCAAAAGGTGGAAGCAACCTAAGTGCCCATGGGCAGATGAATGGATAAAGAAAATGTGGTATATGCATAAAATAAAATGTTATTCAGCCTTAAAAAAGAAGTAAATCCTGCCCTAGCTGGTTTGGCTCAGTGGATGGAGCGAGGACCTGCAGACTAAAGGGTCCCAGGTTCAGCTCTGGTGAAGGGCAGATGCCCAAGTTTCAGGCTGATTCCCCAGTGGGGGGTGTGCAGGAAACAGCCAATCAATGATTCTCATGATTGATGTTTCTATCTCTCTCTCTCCCTCTCCCTTCCTCTCTGAAATCAATAAAAATATATTTTAAAAAATAAAATGGAGGTAAATCCTGTCATATGATACAACATGGGTAAACCTTGAGGACATTATGCCAAGTGAAATGAACCAGTCACAAAAAGACAAATACTGCATGATTCCACTTATATCTAAAGGAAGTATCTAAAGGAGTCAGACTCAGAACCAAGATGGCAGGCAGCATAGGTAAACGCCTGTACTCACCGCCTCCCATAATCACATCAAAATTACAACTAAAATACAGAACAACCATCATCCAGAGCTGCCTAAAAGCTGGCTGAATAGAAGTCCTACAACTAGAAAGCACATTGAGACAGGTAGGAGCGGTGCAGTGGGCTGGACCGGCACCCACGTGTGCTGCTTTTTCAATCTGAAGGGAGATTGTCCCTGCTGAAGCCGTCCATGAGGAGCAAGGGGTCCCAGCCCTACACCAGACCTTCCACCCAGGGTTCCAGAGCTGGGAAGAGAAGTTTCCATAACTTCGGGCTGTAAAAACCAGTGGGGATTGTGGCTGAGGAACACAGAGGCTGCCAGAGACCCAGGTGTCCCTCTTTTTTTTAACATACATATATATATTTATTTCAGAGAGGAAGGGAGAGGGAGAGAGAGAGAGAAACATCAATGAGAGAGAGAACCATCAATTGGCTGTCTCCTGCATGCCCCCCCACTGGGGATTGAGCCTGCAATCCAGGCATGTGCCCTTGACCGGAATCGAACCTGGGACCCTTCCGTCTGCAAGCCAATGCTCTATCCACTGAGCCAAGCTAGCCAGGGCCAAGTGTTCCTCTTAAAGGGCCAGGCACAAACTTACTCAGACTTGCTTCCTCTGAGCTCCAGTGCCAGGAGGAGTTGGGGGACCCAGACACATACAGGGAGGAACTGGATTGTCTGACATCGGGCCAAGACCTCCCCTGTCGCAGGGCTGACCGGCAGCCATATTTGAGTCCCCATCACCCTGGAGCACACTGTTTGCTCTGCCCTAGGGGTTCCCTGAGACCCCACCCATCCAATTTGCAGCCCCACTCAAGCTGTTTGCAGCAGCTTTTCCATATGAATGGTCTGTCCGTGCTCAGGATTCAGACTTTGCTAAAACCTCTCAAACAAGCTGCAGCTGGGTCAGGGAGTCCCAAACCTATGAATAAAAGGCTCAAAACCCGGCACTAAAACCAGCCTGCCTTGCTTCACAGATGGGCCTCGCCTGGGCACTTCCAAACCTGAAACAAATAGGAGGAATCTGCAGATCTCTCTGTAGCTCCTGCCAGGTGGCCCCAGGCAGTGGCCAACTTTGCACCTCCCTAGAGACCCAAGAGCCAGCGCACCCAGTGGTCAGCATCAGACCATACCAGATTACAACTCTTCACATCCATAAGCAACACACTCAAAAGTCAGACTCAGTGAGCACCAAAGCCCCACTGAAGCAAGTCCTGCCCCATAAGGGTGTCTCCTGCACAGCAGCTCTCCCACTGTAGTCGCAGCTGGTCCCCGCAACCAATTAGCCTGGAGGTCAATTCCTCCCAGTGATGCCAATAGCAATCAAGTCTCAACTACAACGAGACTGTGCACACAGCCAACACAGGGGCACACCTAGAGTGCCCAGCTCAGGTGACTGGGGAGGCTGAGCCACTGGGCCCTACAGGACACCTACTACATAAGGCCACTCTACTAACTCAAGGAGACGTAGCAGCTCTACCCAATACATAGAAACAAACACAGGGAAACAGCCAAAATGCAGAGACAAAGAAACATGTCACAAATGAAAGAAATGGAAGAAAGCAAACTACTGGATATGGAGTTCAAAACCAGTTATAAGGTTACTCAAGAATCTTCTTGAGACCTCCAAGGAACTCAGTGAGACTTTCAAGAATCTTAGTGAGAATGCCAAAAAAAATGGAAAAGGACCAGTCAGAAATTAAGCATACACTGACTGAAATAAAGAATAATATACAGGGATTCAACAGTAGAGGATTCTGAGAATCAAATCAATAATTTGAAATATGAGGAAGCAAAAAACACCCAATCAGAGGAGCAAAAAGAAAAAAGAATCCAAAAATATGAAGATAGTGTAAGGAGCATCTGGGACAACTTCAAGTGTACCAACATATGCATTATGGAGGTGCCAGAAGGAGAGAGAGAGCAAGATACTGAAAACCTATTTGAAGAAATAATGACAGAAAATTTCTTCTACCTGGTGAAAGAAATAGACTTACAAGTCCAGGAAGCACAGAGGGTCCCAAACAAGAGGACCACACCAAGACACATCATAATGAAAATGCCAATGGCTAAAGATAAAGAGGGTATCTTAAAAGCAGCAAGAGAAAAGCAGTTAGTTACCTACAAGGGAGCACCCATCTGACTGTCAGCTGATTTCTCAGCAGAAATTATGCAGGCCAGACGGGAGTGGCAAGAAATATTCAAACTGATGAATAGCAAGGACCTACAACCAAGATTACCCAGCAAAGCTCTCATTTAGAATTGAAGGTCAGATAAAGAGCTTCACAGACAAGAAAAAGCTAAAGGAGTTCATTACTACCAAACCAGTATTACATGAAATGTTGAAGGGCAGTCTTTAAGAAGAGGAAGAAGAAGAAGAAGGAAAATTAAAAGATAAAAAACATAAACAATAAAAAGGCAATAAATACATATCTATCAACAATTGATTCTAAAAATCAAAATAAAAGAATAAGAAATCTAATGAACAGAATAAACTGGTGAATAAAATAGAATCAGAGGCATGGAAATGGAATAGACCCGTGGTCGGCAAACTGCGACTCGCGAGCCACATGTGGCCCTTTGACCCCTTGAGTGTGGCTCTTCCACAAAATACCACGGCCTGGGCGAGTCTGTTTTTGAAGAAGTGGCGTTAGGAGAAGTTTAAGTTTAAAAAATTTGGCTCTCAAAAGAAATTTCAATCTTTGTACTGTTGATATTTGGCTCTGTTGACTAATGAGTTTGCCGACCACTGGAATAGACTAATGGTTCTCAGAGGGAAGGGGGGTGAGGGAGGCGGGAAGAGATTAAACAAAGATCTTATGTGCATATATGCATTATCTATGGACACAGACAATAAGGTGGCGAAGGCCTGAGGCAGGGCAGGAACCGGATGGAGGCAAATGAAGAGAGGGTGGGAATACTCTCAACAATAAAGATTAAAAAATAAATTTTAGGCTGGTCCGAGTGCAGTGGTGTCTTACAACTAATTGATCACAGCCAGTTACAGATTTCTTTGTTCCTTCTCCACTCCCACTGCTTCACTTTACTAGCCTAAAAAAAAAAAAAAAATTAAATTAATTTTAAAAATAAAGGTTAAAGGCGTCAGACTTGTAGAAAGTAGAATGAGGTTACCAGGTGCTGGGAGAAGGGATATGGGAGTTGGCATTGAGTGGGTACTGAGCTTCAGTTTTGCAAGATGAAAAAGTTCTGGAGTTTTATGCACGACAGTATGCATGTAGCTAACACTACTTACTGTACTCTCAGAAATCGTTAAGATGGTAAATTTTATGTTATCTTGTTTTTGGGTGTGTGTGTTTTTACCACATTAAAAAGAAAAGAAATGGCTACTTCTACTGCCATCAACCTTTTATATGTACAGAACAAGACCACTCTTGAATTCTGTCCCCTTAATCCTTCCTGTTAGGTTTAGGCAGCAACAGTCATCACCCCTCTTCCTCTGTTGATGTGTCTGGGTACGTCCTGGCTTGGGGTCATGGCTCAGCAGTGCCATGGTCCTGGACTTCCATGAGCTTCAGTTACTTCTTCTCTAATACGGGAAGAAAATGGATGTGAAACCAGAAGCGAGACCTTTCTTCTGCAGATCCAAAGAAATTAGATGTCAAGTAAAAAGAAACTTTTTAGATATTAAGTGCCTAGAAAATCTCCCCTCCTTCACCATCATGCCAGGTTCCAAAAGAACTGCAGTCACTGTAGCCTGCCTGAGAGTCCAGACCAGGTGTGTGGCCTTAGGGCCCAGCCGTGATAAAGCAGTTCATTCCAAAGCCACTAGATGGCGCTCGTGCTCCACATCTGACTTCCTCTAGCTGGACTCGCTGAGACCAGGCAAACCTGCCTCCCCATTTATACTCATCACTAGCAGACCAGCATTGGTGGACAATACTTTTCAAATAAATTATTCTCTTTTTCAGCATCATTTTAAAAATTTATTTTAGAGAGAGGAAGGAAGAGGGAAAAAGAGAGAGAGGAACATCAATATGAGAGAGAGATTGATTGGCTGCCACCTGCACACTCCCACCGGGGATCGAACCTGTAACGCAGGCAAGTGCCCTGACCGGGATTCAAACTGGTGACCCTTCGGTGCACTGGATGACGCTCAACCAACTGAGCTGGATGACGCTCAACCAACTGAGCCACGCCAGCTAGGGTAGCATCATTCTTACTTTGTTATTTTGTTACAGGTCTTCTCTCCTAACCAAACTCACATTCCTTAAAGGCTGAAGCTGCCTTGTTTCTTTCTACTGCAGGCTCAGAGAGGTAGACCAAAAACACTTATTGAAACAGCAGGGAGCAAAATGGAGAGAATGGATGTTTGTTGAGATAAGAAAGAGGTAGGGCCGAAACCAGTTTGGCTCAGTGGATAGAGCATCAGCCTGCGGACTGAAAGGTCCCAGGTTCGATTCCGGTCAAGGGCATGTACCTTGGTTGCAGGCACATCCCCAGTAGGGGGTGTGCAGGAGGCAGCTGATCGATGTTTCTAACTCTCTATTCCTCTCTCTTCCTCTCTGTAAAAAATCAATAAAATACATTAAAAAAAAAAAGAAAAAAGAAAGAGGTGGGGATCCCTAACCAGTTTGGCTCAGTGGATAGAGCGTCGGCCTACAGTCTGAAGGGTCCCAGGTTCGATTTCGGTCAAGGACATGTACCTTGGTTGCAGGCACATCCCCAGTAGGGGGTGTGTAGGAGGCAGCTGATCGATGTTTCTCTCTCTCGCTCTCCCTTCCTCTCTGTAAAAAAGCAATAAAATATATTTTTTAAAAGAAAGAAAGAGGCGGGGGGTGGGGGTGTCAGGGCTAGGACCCTGTGACCAGGATTAAGGGCCAGGGTAGCAAGGACCAGAAGCAGACTGAACGGGAATTCAGCTGCAAGAGGAAACCGCGGGGACGGTAAGCCATTGGCAGCCGCGTTGGCACAGGCGCGGGGGCCCTCCTGAGGTGACCTCCTCATGCTGCCACAGCGCCAGCCAGAAAGCGAGCCAGCCACCCAGGAGGCTCTGAAGACCTGCTCACAGGGCACGGCACGCGTCTGACTGATGGCATCGTGGCCGCGGTGCAGCCGCGACCCAGCAGGTGACCCTTTGATTGTGAGGATGCCAAAGCCCGTGACTAATGCCAATTAACCCTGACTAATTAGCACCGAGCACAAAGAGGTCAGTGTCTCCACTGAATCAAGTGGGGAAACTGAGGCGTGGAGTGGGGAAGCAGCTTTGCTCTATTAGTCAGGGGCACCAGGCCACGCGTTTATCGCCGTCCTGCTCACACGCCCTTGAAGCCGCCCTTGAAAGTCAGCAGTAAACACTTCCAGCAGGGCTGCCCAGGGGAGGCGGAGAGGGGCCTTCCCTCAGGCTGTTTACAGGCTGGGTAGAGACTTTGGACTAGAACCTCCCAGTGGCATAGCCTACTTGGCATAACAATCCCCGCCCCCTTCCCCCGCTTCCCCTGGCGGCCAGACTCGGCAGTGACAGCCAAGATCACAGGTGGTGGTATGGCTGGGCCAGACGTAGGAGCCTGAGGTCCCGTCAGGGCTCAGCCTTCCTGCGCTGCAGCCCCTGTGACAGCAGGAGAGAGGCCGTATCGTGTGGGAGTTCTGGTAGCCTGGGTTCAAATCCTGGATTCACTGGTTACCAGCTGTGTGCTTCTGAGCCGGCTCCTCCATGCCTCGGATTCTCCATCTGTAAAAGGGGGAGAGTGCTAGCAGCTATGTCCTAGGGGTGTTTTGAGAAGTAAATGAGACGTGAAGTGCTTCCAACAGTGTCTGGCACATAGTAAGTGCTCAGTAAATAGTAGCTTTTTTTTTTTTTAATATTATTTAAACAAGGCAGGTATGACAATCCTTAGCTGCACACCGGGCCACTCAGCTACCCTGTTGGCTTCAGCCCAATCATCTCTCTTGCCAAGTTTCTCCAATTTGCCGGGTCTTTTGTGTCTCCCGAGGCCAGAGAGCACTGACACAAGAGGTGCTGGGCTCAGGAGACACATACCAGAGTTTCCTCTCCACACGTCCTTGCTCGGAGCTGGGCTCTTTCAGCCCAATAGCCTCCATGACATCATCAGACAATGCAGGGGCCCCGGGCTCAGCTCCCAGCCCAGCTCTAGAAACATCTTGGGCAACAAGACACAGGCCAAGATAACCACATTCCTGCCAGTCCCTCGGGCCCTGGCAAGCCCACCCTCAGAAGGTGGTGGTACAGTGATGACAGGACAGCTAATTAGAGTCGTCACCCTGCTGGGATGAGAACACCGGCTTGTTTGTCCTGCACTTCTCACCTGAGTCATCCATCCTGCAGCCACCTGCGCCTGGAGTGGGACCAGCAGGCTGCCAGGAGTCGGGAACCTTCTGCACACCGAACCTGGTGAGTGTCCGCACTTCCTGCTTGCTCTCCTCTCAGAAAGCAAGTCCAGGCAGCTTGGTTCTGGAGGCAGAGCGCCAACTGAGCGGAGCCTGGCCGGGCTCGACCACAGGCCAAAGCTCCAGGGCCCTTTCTGGGTGAGCAGCACCAGGGCCGAGGCCCCTGAGCCTTGGGAAAAGCACTTCCACCGATCAGAGATGAAACCAAGAGGCAGAGAAGGGACAGGGCTGCAGCTTCGTCCCTGCCTCCGTGCCACCAACACACCACTGAGCCGCTCCCAGGGCCCCCCTCAGGGCCACAGCCCGCCCCAAGCCAACCCTGCAAGTCACCACCAATCTGGGCTCAACTCCCACTGGGTCAGCCTGGGGTTTTCCAAAGTAAAATGAGGAAGAAAATTGATGCTATATTCACAAAAATAGTTTTTAAGTTATGATAAATTAGCTCTGGCTGACTGGCTGAGCATCATCCCGATAGACCAAGGTTGTGGGTTCGATCCCCAGTCAGGGCACGTACAAGAGTCAACCAATGAATGAATAAGTATAAATAAGTGAAACAACAGATCGATGTTCCTCTTTCCCTCTCTCTCTCTCTCACCAACCAATCAATCAATAAAAATACAGTAGAACTAGAAATGCTTCTTTGAAAGGTATCCTATATAATAAAAGGCTAATATGCAAATTGACCAAAAGGTGGAATGACCGGTCGCTATAATGACTCTGACCACCAGGGGGCAGATGTTCAATGCGGGAGCTGCCTCTGATGGTCGGTGTGCTCCCACAGGAGGAGCGCCGCTCAGCCAGAAGCTGGGCTTACGGCTGGCGAGCACAGTGGTGGTGGTGGGAGCCTCTACCACCTCCGAAGCCGCGTTAAGGATGTCCAACTGCCGAGAGCGGGCCTAAGCAAACAGCCAGACATCCCCCCAGGATCCCCCCCGCCCCCCCCCCCCCCCTTCGAGTGCATGGATTTCATGCACCGGCCTCTAGTATAAAATGAAAAAGGCCCCTGCTCCCTCTCTGTCTCACTGTGTGAGGGGAACGAGAAGGATGTGACAGAGGTGAAAAGGTGTGGTCCCCTCTGAGGAACCTGGAGGAAGTTTACAACATTGGGTGATTTCCACAGCAGGGCCCATCTGTGGCACAGCTGGCAAAGGCCAAATGGGGACACCGGTGGTGGGGACAGGAGACACAGGAAGCAGTGTTTTAAGGGAGTGATCCCCTAAGCTTAGGAATGTGGTTCTCTCCTCCTTCAAGACAGAGAGCTACAGAGCCCCATAAAACAAGGCACTGGCCAAGAGGCCACTTCCCCGGGGCTGGGCCTGCCTCCCCACAGCCGTGACTGCTTCTTGGCTCCCTCTGCCCCTGCAGCTCCCCCAGTAATTGGAGGCTTGGGGGTGGCACCCCTGCCATGCCATCTGTGCCCCATTAAAGCCTCAGCATTCCTGTAGCCACCCATCACCCTCGTGCTTTCTAGTTTGGCAGGAAGTAAGGCTGACAACAGCTTATCCCCTGCGGGGAGGGAGAGGCAGGAGGGTGGAGGAAGGCCTAGTTCTGGCCTTGCTGACAAGAACATGACCTCAGTGTCATAATGACTGGCTTTCTGGCTCACCTGCCAGCTGAGGGTGACTCCCAGCCCCGGCCTTCGAAGGTCCTGGTGGGCAAGGAGCAACGAGGGGCTTCCTGCAGCAGAGGTCAGCCAGGGGGGGTCCCAGCAGAGGTCAGCCAGGGGGGGTCCCAGCAGAGGTCAGCCAGGGGTGGTCCCAGCAGAGGTCAGCCAGGGGGGGTCCCAGCAGAGGTCAGCCAGGGGGGGGCCCCAGCAGAGGTCAGCCAGGGGGGGGTCCCAGCAGAGGTCAGCCAGGGGAGGTCCCAGCAGAGGTCAGCCAGGGGGGGGTCCCAGCAGAGGTCAGCCAGGGGGGGGTCCCAGCAGAGGTCAGCCAGGGGAGGTCCCAGCAGAGGTCAGCCAGGGGGGGGTCCCAGCAGAGGTCAGCCAGGGGGGGTCCCAGCAGAGGTCAGCCAGGGGGGGTCCCAGCAGAGGTCAGCCAGGGGAGGTCCCAGCAGAGGTCAGCCAGGGGGGGTCCCAGCAGAGGTCAGCCAGGGGGGGTCCCAGCAGAGGTCAGCCAGGGGGGGGGTCCCAGCAGAGGTCAGCCAGGGGTGGTCCCAGCAGAGGTCAGCCAGGGGTAGTCCCATGCTCTTCTGCATCCGCTAAACAAGGCCTCGGCTTGAGCCCCAGGGCAGGCCCTGGACCCTGTGACTCCAGCAGACTCTTCATCACCACATATTCTGAGGGAAAGTTGGGGCACATGGTCTAACAAGGAGGACTGAGTTCACGAAAATGATGTGGCCATTTAAACACAGGACTGGGCCCTGCCAGGTGGCTCAGTGGGTGAAGTGTCGTCCCATACACCAAAACGGTTGCAGGTTCGATTCCTGGTCAGAGCACATACCTAGGTTGGGGGTGTATGGGAGGCAATTGATCGATGTTTCTCTCTCTCTCTCCCCACCCCCCCTTCCTCTCTCTCTAAAATCAATCAAAACATATCCTCGAGTGAGGATTTAAAAATAAAATAAAATAAAATAAAATAAAATAAAATAAAATAAAATAAAATAAAATCTAGGACACACAATCTCCACGTGCCCAGTGCTCAGTACTCCGGAGGCGCTGGGGACCCCTGAGCTAGAATAGGGAGCCTGGCTGTCCCAGTGCCCCAGCTCTGGCTGTCACTCTGGTGACCTTGGCAAAGTCAGTCTCCATTTCATTCTGTATCTGTCCAGTCAGGGTAGAGATACTTATCAACTTATTGCTGAGGCCAGGGCGCCTTTGGGAAAAGTGTGAAAGTCTAACATGGACCCACACTCACGCCACATGAGGAGTGACAAGCTACTTGGGGACCAGAGGTGTTGCCACAGAGTTGGGGTGGGGTGACGGTGGTATCTGAGTCAAGAATAGGAAACGCGCTTGGACAGTGTTGCTAAGTGGTTAGAGCGCTGCCCCATGCACCAAAGGGTCTGGGGTTCAATTCCTAGTCAAGGCACGTATCTGGGTTAGCAGGTTCAATCCCCAGCCCTAGTTGGAGTGTGTGCTGGAAACAACCAATTGATGTATCTCTCTCACATCGATGTTTTTCTCTTTCTCTCTCTCCCTCTCCCTTCCACCCTCTCTAAAAATAAATGGAAAAATATCCTTGCCCACCTCCCCGTTGTTAGTGCATCTCAAAGTTGTAGTGCATGGTCCAAGTCTCCCACAGTCATCTGTGAACGGTTTGGTTAGCGTCTGACCCTTATCCTCAAACCATAGAGCCTGCACCTAGAAAGGATCTGATGAAGAGGGGACACCTTTAGGTCAGGCCTCCTCTCCACCGGGAAATATATTTTATTGATTTTTTACAGAGAGGAAGAGAGAGGGATAGAGAGTTAGAAACATCGATCATCTGCCTCTTGCACACACCCTACTGGGGATGTGCCTGCAACCAAGGTACATGCCCTTGACTGAATCGAACCCGGGACCCTTGAGTCCGCAGGCCGACGCTCTAGCCACTGAGCCAGGACACATCCAACATCTCCATTTCAGAAGTTACTCCTTTACGTTTCCATATCCACAAGTTCAAGTTCAGTGCTTTCTCCTGAAACAAAGGAACTGGGAGGTCTCAGCTTACTGAAGCTTTTTCCAAGGAGAAGCTGGTTTTGATGGTTCCTTTAGACCAGGGGTCCTCAAACTTTTTAAACAGGGGGCCAATTCACTGTCCCTCAGACCGTTAGAGGGCCAGACTATAGTTTAAAAAAAACTATGAACAAATTCCTATGCACACTGTACATATCTTACTTTGAAGTGAAAAAACAAAATGGCAAAAACACCCGCATGTGGCCCGCGGGCCGTAGTTTGAGGACGCCTGCCTTAGACTCTGAAAATCTTAGGACAGAGTTTCATCAGAGCATGTTCATAAGTGCTTGAGGAATAAATGAGAGGAAGTATGCAGCTGAGCACTGGAAAATGTGAAATCATGTGTCAAATACCTGTGATCTCTCAGAATTTCCTAACTGCTTCATCTACCCCCCACTTTGTAGGTCTTCCCCAGGACTGTACCCCCAGTAGCTGGCACAGTGCCTGGCACAGAGAACGTGCTTAGGAAATATTTGTTGCATGAATGAACAAGCAGATGTTGGTAGTTGGTGTAGAAGTTTGGAGGCAGAACTCACTTTGTCTTGCAACCGTAGTGTGGCCACGAGGACACCTGTTCTGATCCCTCCGAGAACCTGCTTTGATAGGGGTCTGGAAGACATGATTTGTCATCCTCTTTTTTAAAAATATTTTTATTGATTTCAGAGAGGAAGGCAGAAGAAGAGAGAGATAGAAACATCAATGAGGAGAATCATTGATTGGCTGCCGCCTGCACACACACACACACACACACACACCCGGGGATTGAGCCCTTAACCTGGGCATGTGGCCTGACCGGGAATCGCACCGTGACCTCCTGGCTCACAGGCTCAACCACTGAGCCATGCGGGCCGGGCTGCCCTCCTCTTGATGAGAAGAAGGCAGAACGGTGTAGGAAGTGAAAGGGGAAATTACCTGAGGGCTGGAAAGGGGAAATTTGGGGCTATGTTTAGGCTGAGAAATAAAGAAGGGGACCGAGTGTCCCAGCAAGTGTGTGATCTGACTCTGACACAGTGGGGATGTTTTGACATAATATATACTCTGTGGCTCCTCTCCTTCTCATCTGATATTCTCAACATGGAACAGGTAAATGAGAGAACTTGAGTTTGGAAATTCTTGAGTTTATTTATTTATTTATTAAATGTATTTTTGTTGATTTCAGGGAGAGGGAGAAAGAGCTAGAAACTTCACTGATGAGAATCATTGATCAGCTGCCTCCTGCACTCCCCCTACTGGGGATTGAATCCCAATGTGCCCTGACCGGGAATCCAACAGTGACTTTCTTGTTCATAGGTCGACGCTCAAGCACTGAACCACACCGGCCAGGCCTTGAGTTTGTTTTTGTTTTTTTAATTAAAACAAAGGTAATACTTACCTGGCAGGGGAGATACCATGATCATGAAGGTGGTTTTCCCAGGGTGAGGCTTACCCATTGCATTCCAGATGTGCTGACCCCTGTGATTTCCCCAAATGTGAGAAACTCAACTGCATAGTTTGTGGTAGTGGGAGACTGCATTCGTGCTGAAAGAAAAAAAAAATAAATAAATAAAGTAAAATAAAGGTAACCAACCTTGTAAGGAGCTTTATCATTCACAAAAATGTTACACGTTCATTGTCTCATCTTACCCTATAACAACTCCATACAATTAGGTTAACAGACATTAGTCTCAACTTCCTTTTGCAGTCAGTAAATGGAGTAAAGACTCTAACCCAGGGCTCTCTGACTTGGGGCCCTGTACTCTGTCTACTGTATTTTACTTGTTATCAATTGCATTACAACACTACAACAGGGAATTAAAGGAAAAGGCTGTCTGAAAACACCTTGTAAAACATAAAGCCTTATCCTATGTAATAAAAGACTAATATGCAAATTGTCCCCTTGGGAGTTCGACCGACTGGGAGTTCGACCGCTCGCTATGACGTGCACTGACCACCAGGGGGTGGCGTAGAATGAAGGAAGGCCCTGCTGGCAGCTGGAAGGAAGGCCCCGGCTGGCAGCCGGAAGGCCCTAATCGGCCCTGATCGCTGGGCAGGCCTAGGGACCCTACCCGTGCATGAATTTCATGCACCGGGCCTCTAGTGTTTTCATAAAATATTTTTTAAATTGTGATATAGCATATGGCCAGAGCTACTGCTGGTCCATATGAAATCTTTCTAGCAGAGAATGAACTGTTTGTATTTTGACCAACCTGTCCAACTGTACATGATGAGTTTATGGGGAATGGGGAGAGGAAGCAACAGATCTGAAGTCACAAAATCTGGGCTTTAAATCCAGCTCTGCCCCTACTAGCTTTGTTACAGTGAGCTTGTCATTTGCCTCTCTGAACTTCAGTTTCCATATCTATAAAACTTAGATATTAATTATACTGTTACCTTTATCACAGCATTATTATGAGGTTTAAGTGAGGTAAGATAGTATTTGAATGAATATACATATACAGGGTGTCCCCAAAAAATGTATACATATTTTTTCTGATAGCTCAATTGATGTTTCTTTCTTTTCAGATTTAACCCATTGGAATTAATAATTATTCAAAGTGTGTATACATTTTTGGAGGTCTATACACACACACACACACACACACACACACACACACACACACACACTAGAGGCCCTGTGCACAAAATTCATGCACGGGTAGGGTCCCTAGGCCTGGCTGGGGATCAGGGCCAATTGGGGCCTTCCTTCCCCCGGCTGCCGGTTGCCGGCCAGGGCCTTCCTACATTCCGCGCCGCCCCCTGGTGGTCAGCGCATGTCATAGCGAACTCCCGAGGAGACAGTTTGCATATTAGCCTTTTATGATATAGGATACACACACACACACACACACACATATAAAGTGATCTATACACTATAACTGCTACTTTGCCTTTTGCTTTTTTGTTTTATGGTGGTGGGGGGGGGATATTGGTGATGGGCATATTTCCCTTAGAGTTTCTAAGGCAGAAGGCAGTAGGCCAGTCATCATCCACACAGTTCCTTCTTCCTAAAAGGACTTAACTTTTATTGGATCTGGGAGTCGGCTTTCGTATCTACTCCAGCAGCAGTAGGCTCACCAGGAGATCTGTTGAGGGTGTGTATTTCCCCTGCGGGCAGAGAATGAGCAGTCCTCACCAGCTTCAGGGCTGGGATTCTGCAGGGTGGGTATCCAAGGATCTGCATGGTCTGAGCCTTGGTTACCCTTCATTCAACACAGAGTAACTGTCAGGGATTGGGTCTGAGCTCATAGAGAGAGCCCTCATAGAATGTTTGGTGTGAAAACTGCCACCTTGCCCTTTTGAAGAAAGAGAAAAGGAAATGTTTGCATCCTAAGTCAGGCTGGGGAGGGGCTCAGCCCTCGGACCAGATGGCAGCAGGAGAGTGTCAGTTTCTGTCTGGCTGAAGGCGTGGGACCCTGTGGCAGCGAGGGGCCAGAGAGCACTGGAGCTGCTAGTGGGGCTGTGGGGTACTGCCCCTTGATAAGCTCTTGTTTTCCTTATAAGAAAATTTCTTCCTATTTTTGTCCCCTAGCCCAGACTTTTCGCCCAGCTCTTCGCCCACATTTCCACAGCCTCCTGAATGTTTCCACTTAGATGTCCTATTGTCACCTCCATTCAATACGACCAAGCGTCACTTCTTGTCATCTATCAGTGCCATCATTTTTATCCTAGCCACTCAGGCTGGAAACCTCAGAGTCATCTTTAATGTTTAATATCCCCTTCTCTCTGGCCACCATCAATCGCGGTCTCCAAACCCTGGTGCCTCATCCCTCCTGCATCTCTCACAGCCTTGTGTATCCCCTTCCCCACTGTACTGCCCTCCCCTGGCCCAGACCCTCTTGACATCCTGTCTAGATTGCTGTCCAGGATGGCCCTGCCTCCAGACTTTACCTGGTCTGACCCACCTTGCACACACTCCTGCCAAAATGCTGCTTTGACCAAGCCACCATCATTCTCAAGATCCTTCCACAACTCCCCGTGACCTATGGAACTGGCGCTTTCTCAGTCTTATTTCAATAATCTTTGTCCAATTTATTTCATTTTTTAAAAAATATATCTTTATTGATTTCAGAGAGGAAGGGAGAGGGAAAGAGAGATAGAAACATCAATGATGAGAGAGAATCATTGATTGGCTGCCTCCTGCACGTCCTCCAATGGGGATCAAGCCCACAACCCAGGCATGTACCCTTGACTGGAATCGAACCTGGGACCTGTCAGTCCGCAGGCTGATGCTCTATCCACTGAGCCAAACCAGTTAGGGCAATCTTTGTCCATTTTAATTGCATGAGACTGAAAATTCTGTTCTAGCCACACTGGTCTATGAATATACTTCCTGAACAAACCACACTCAGCCCGGTCTCCATGCCCATGCCTTCTTTCCTCCCAGGAGTGGAATGCCCTTCCCTGCGTCTCTCTCCTTGTCTACATTGTACCCACCCTTTCACACTCAGCTCTCATCCCAATTTCACACTAGCTCACATGATTCATTGCTCTGAACCCCTGCTGTATTCACTGCCTATAACACACACATTTATTTCTTGCTCATTTTTCAGGCAACATCTTTGATTCATTATAGTGATTAAGAATGTGGGCTCTGGCCCAGCTGGTGTGGCTCAGTGGTTGAGCGTCAACCCATGAACCAAGAGGTCACTGGTTTGATTCCTGGTCAGGGCACATGCCCAGGCTACAGGCTCAATCCCCATTGCGGTGTGTGCAGGGGGCAATCTATAGATGATGTTTCTCTCTCGTCAATGTTTCTATGTCTCCCTCTCCCTTTCTCTCTCTAAAAATCAATAAAAACATATTTATTTATTTATTTTTTAACATATATTTTTTTTATTGATTTCAGAGAGAAAGGGAGAGAGATAGAAACATCAATGATGAGAGAGAATCATTGATTGGCTGCCTCTGATTATAGCTCTTTACTGATTATAGCTCCTCTTAGTACTTGGTGTATTGTTTCATTCATTCATTCAACAAGCATTTACGGAGCACTGACTGTGGGTGAGGCATTGTAGTAGGTGCTGGGAATACAACGGTGGGCAAAATGGACACCTGCCCTCCGCAGGGTACGACCTAGTGGGCCAACGATGACCATGAGGCAGTGACGTTGGTTTTCTCACAAACATGCAGAATTAAGACGTCCACATAAATGAGTCCTCCCCTCCAAAGGTCACAACAGGAGATGATCCCCTCCCATCCCGCCGCTAACAAAGCTGCCACTGTTCAGAAGGTTTTGTATGTTTTTTTAAAAATTATTTTAATTTAATTTAACTTTATTGATTCTAGTGAGGGAAGAAGGGAGTGAGACAGAAACAGAGAGCGAGATGTGAGAGAGAACATTGATCGGTTGCCTCCCATACAGGCCCAACTGGGGACCAAACCCGCAACCTCGGTATGTGCCCTGACCGGGAATTGGACCTGTGACCTTCTGGATGAATGGGATGATGCTCCAACCAACTGAGCCACACTGCCAAGGGCAGGTTTTGTATGTTTTTGTTTTGTTTTTTAGCTTTTCTCTCGAAATAGCTTTTAAGAGCCTCTGGCATATTCTCTTGCATTAACCTCAGTGGAGGCAAAGCTGTGAGTGGTCTGTAGCCGTTCTGACTTAGCAATAGTGAAAAGGCATTCAGAGTTAAGTCTGGCAAAAAATTAGTGTGATAAAGCTAGGCAATAACGTTGCGGGTAGAACATTTTTTGAAGTGTGACTCTCTGGAGACTGATTCTTGTCAGTCTCAGAAACGATCTCTGGAAGCAACTTCCCAACTGGAGCGCCAAGAATGTTTGGAGCCACAACAGCATCACTGGTTAGCCTTCCAGAGGTGAAAAGGGCAGCAGTTATTTGGATGTGAAGTTCCAGAGAATGGCGGGGCTGGTACGCTCCACAACCTTTGAGTTCCTTTCAAACTCGAGAACTTACGGTTCTATTTTTGTATAAAAAACTATCTCATTACTTCATACGTACGAACTCCCAGGAGGACGAAGGGGCTTTCGGCGGCATCTTCCCAGCCCCCTGTCTGTGGCCCAAGACCCTGAGGACAGTTTAGTGCCGAGGGGCAGCCTCGCCTCGGGTGACGGTGCCTGCATCTTCTCAGTCTGTCCCTCCCTCGCGGTGACCTTGGGCACATGGTTTAGCTGCTCTGCCTCAGTGTCCTCAACTTTAGAATAATAATAAAAAGTATTATCATCACTAATACCTTGTAACTACTGCACAGGGCAGTCGTGAAAATTAAATGAGTGTGGACATTGTAAGGCTTTGAGAGGAGCGCCTGGCATGAGATCAGGCCCAGTAAATGAATGAGTCATTCCTAATGGTGATGTTTAGTTCTTGAGGAGCAAGGACCAGGCATGCTCCTTTGTTTTCATGGTTTCTAGAATGGAGCCACCAGCATGGTGCATGCTCAGTCAAACTTTGTTCCAGAACACAGCGCACACACACGCACCCCTCCCAGAGCTGTGTGTCCTGACATACACACGTGTTTACACAGACACCAGCCCCTTGCCCGCTCCCTTCCTCTTGGGTACTTGCCTGTAAGAATGTCTTCTGCGGGGCCTTGGCTCCCAGTGGTCTGAAGACTCCGAGGCAGTTCTCTGCTCTTTGGCAGGCGGACAGCAGTGGGGTCTGGGGAGCAGGGTGCATCAGGAGTGGGAGCAGGAAATAGAGGGCCCTCTATTTTAAGCACTTGCCTCACCTGTTCCATGGGGACCATCCAATCACCATTTAAAATAGAGCCCTCCTGGTGGCCAGGGCAGGCCAGCAAAGCCTGCTGGGTCCCAACCTACCCATGTGGCCGTGAGGCTGAACCCTGCAGCCTGCAGGCCTGGCTGGCTGCTCTGGAGAAGAGTGGCTTTGTCTTGGGACAAAGAGTGGTAGCTGCCTGACTCGTTGGGAGCTGCCAAGGGCGGTGCCTGAAAAGAAGGCTGTGGTTCCCAGAGGGTTGCAATGCCTCGGCGGCCTCTTCCTCACCCAGGAGGGCCTCCGGATCCCTCACCAGCTGGCATCTCGCTGGCTTGGTTTTATTTTTAGACACCTGTGGTGGGTTGGGTTATCTCCAGTCCTGAACATACTCCCAAGCCACCAGCAGCATTTTCAGCAACTCAGGTCGTGTCTGTCTCCTCCCCAGAACTGACCCCAAAGCAGAAGACAAACAGGGCACAGGAAAGGGGGGAAGGTCAAATGTCTAGCTGCCTCTGGGAGGGGTACAAGCCTTGGCCTGAGGTGACCACCTTCTCTTCATACTTGACCTGGCCCCAACAGTTCCAGGCCCAGCTGTGCCCGAACAGAGGGGTGCTCGTCTCCAAGCCTCTGCCCCTGGCAGGCCCCGCCGGGCCTGGCTGAAGGCCTGGTCACAGCCCTGGGGGCAGTGACAGCCCAGCCTTCCTCAGGGCATCCTCCTCCTCCAGCAGGCCCTAGTCATGCGGGTCTCAAAACACAGGAGGCTTGTTAAAATCACCTGATGGCCTGTTAAAAACACAGATGCCTGGGCCGCTCTGTAAACTCATTAAATCAGAGTCCATGTGGTGGATCCGGGCGTCCGGATGATGGCAGCAAGGTTCCAGGTGACTCTGATTCACACCAAACTCAGAGTCAATGCCCTCCTCGGCAGGTCCTCTTTGATCTTCACCTCCTTGTTTCATTGAACCGGGAAGCCCCTGGGGCTCAGAGGGGTGCCATAGATCATTTCTGACTCTAAAAAGTAAAGTGTCTGTTGAAATCATGCAGACACCAGATCTCCAAAATGAAGAACTTCTTATCAGTGTAGGATGGATGCTTCTTGCCTATCAGGCTCTGCTTTTTAAATGTAAATTGTGAGGATTGTGAACAAGAGTAAATGGATCAGGAGTGGGGCCTGGTTCAGTTAATTTAGGCAAGAGCATTTCTTGAGCAGCTAGCCTAAGGCAGACATGATTCTAGGCGCTAGGGATAGTGCACTGAACAGGCCAGAGTGGGTCCCAAAAATCAATAAAAACATATCCTTTGGTAAGGATTAAAGAAGAAGAGATGAGAGGTGAGGTCCTGGCTGGTAGCTCAGTTGGTTAGCGTGTCAAGGTTGCTGGTTTGATCTCCAGTCAGGCACATACAAGAATCAACCAAGGGCCCTAGCTGGTGTGCCAAGTGGTTAGAGCTTCGGGCTGCACACTGAAGGGTCACAGGTTCAACCTTGACAACCCAGTCAAGGGCACGTACACCTGGGTTGCGGGTTCACTCCCCACCCCCAGTCAGAGCGCATGCGGGAGGCAACCAATCGATGTGTCTCTCTCACATGGATGTTTCTCTCTCTCTCCCCACACCTTGCCCTCCCTTCCTCCCTTCCACTCTCTCTGAAAAGCAATGGAAAAAATATCCTCAGGTGAGGATAAACAAACAAATCAAACAATAAATGCATAAATAAGTGGAACAACAAATCGATATTTCTCTCTCCTCCTCCCTTCCCTTCTCTCTCTAAATTCAGTAAGATAATTAAAAAAAATAAAAGACGAGATGAGGACACAGACAAGTACAGAGGGAAGACCTCTGTGAAGACAAAGGAAGGAGACACAATCTGCACGCTCAGGAGAGAGGCCTTAGAGGAAACCAGCCCTGCTGACAGCTGGAGCCCAGAACTATGAGAAAACAGACTTCTGTCGTGTAGCCTTATGGCATCCCTAACAGACTAAGGTACTCAGCCAGCCAGAACTCCTGTGGTCAGACAGCTCCAGGCTTGATGAAGTCAGGGAAACAGTGGCTTCCTCAAGGACCCAAGTCCCGTTCATCCTTCTGCTGTGCCATCTTCTGCCTGGTGCTCAGCTCACGGCGTGGTTGTAAGTTGGCTTTCCAAGTTCCAGGCATGACACTCAGATAGGACAACGTTCCCTGGAAGAGAAGAGGGACTGTTTCAGGCCACGTGTCTCCTTTTCAGAAAAACAAAGCTTTTCCCTAGCAGCCCCCCCAATGAAGTCCCCTCACATTTCATTGGCCAGAATGCCATCACATGCCCAATCCCAAAGCAAGTGCTGGCAAAGGGACTGGGAGCCCCATAATTGGCTGAGACTAGTTAGGATTTGCTTTGGAGATGAGGGAGGGGGAGTGGTCACCTGAACAAAATCAGAGTTCTGTCAGGAAGGCAGAGGGGAAATGGCCTTTGGGGAGGCAGCCAACAGTGTCTGCTATGAAGTGCTCTGCAGAAAATAAAAGCAGGCTGATGTGATAAAGACTAATGGAGGTGGGGCGAAGGCAGCAGTGTGAGTCAGGGAGGACGGGGAAGGTCATCTGCAAGCCAAGGAGAGAGGCCTCAGAGGAAACCAGCCCGGCTGGCACCTCGATCTTGGCCTCCAACCTCCAGAACTATGAGACAATAAATTTGTTGTTTAAGCCACAAAACCCGTGGTATTGTTTTATGGCAGCCCTAGCAAGCAAATACAGTGATGCACCGTGGAATCTAAGTGGGTAAGAGGGACACAAGGACATGAACAGCACGTACATTGTGACACTGGAGTGTTGTTCTGATGAGGTTGGAGAATCAATGGGGTGGAAGGTCCTCAAGTTAGTGAGCTGAAAAAATAGGAAGTGATGGTCAGAGTGAAGGATTCTCAGATCCTCAGTCTGTGAGCTCGTCCTTCGGCTGGCTTCTTAAATGGTCTCCATGATGGTTGACCCAGTTCCAGGGTCACAGGCAGACTTAGCGACATCTCACAGAAGAGGAGGCACTATTTCTTTCTTCCATGCACCTTGAAAGCAAAAAAAATCTTTCCCAGGCCCAGCCTGTGTGGTTCAGTGGTTGAGCATCGACCTATGAACCAGGAATTCAGGGTTTGATTTCCAGTCAGGGAACATGCCCGGGTTGCGGGCTCAATTCCCAGTAGGGGGTGTGCAGGAGGCAGCCGATCAATGATTCTCCCTCATTGTTGGTTTCTATCTCTCCCTCTCCCTTCCGCTCTGATAAAAAATATATATTATATATATATATATATATATATATATATATATATAATATAATATAATATATATATTTAATTATATATATAATTAAATACTTTTATTGCTTTCAGAGAGGAAGGGAGAGAGAGAGAGAGAGAGAGAGAGAGAGAGAGAGAGAGAGAGAGAGAGAGAAACATCAATGATGAGAGTCATTGATCGGTTGACTCCTGCACGCCCCTGACCAGGGACCCAGCCCGCAACCCAGGCATGTGCCCTTGACCGGAATTGAACCCGGGACCCTTCAGTCCACAGGCTGATGCTCTATCCACTGAGCCAAACCGGCCAGGGCTGATAAAATATATTTTAAAAAATCCTTCCCAGAATGCCTACAGCTGTCTTTCCTTTATGTCTCTTTCACATTTCCATTCTTACACAAATCTCTAGCATGGCCCAAAGATGCTCATGACTGGTTTACTGAAGCACATATCTGTGTGAAGGAAACAGAATTGGAGTTATTGTAGCAAGAAGGAAAGGGAGTCTGTGTGCTCAGTATTGTTTGCTACCAAGGGGTAGTGGCTGGCATGGGATAAGGCTTATGTTTTGAGGAGATGGCAGTTCTGAAGGAGGAGAAGTGGTTTTAGAGAGGTCCTGAGGTTACCTGACCTACCTCCGGACTCTATGGTATATGAGACATTGAACCTCTTCTCTCTTTCCTCCCGCTCTCCCTCCAGTCACACAGAAGTACCAGGAGTTCATCTAACATGTGCTGTGCTCTCTCTGACCATCATCTCCCCTCCTGCCCTTTAATTGTGCTGCTTCTTCCCCACATCCCTCTTTCCCCACCCCAAATCCTGCCCTAGCCTGGCTCACGTAGATGTTCTTAGGGTTCAGCTAAGGGTCACCTCCTCCAAGAAGTCCTCCCCAATTTCCTCACTTTGGGGTAGCATCCCACACGTGTTCTAGGTATGAACTGTTCAACAACAATGACGATGGTAAATATGTTACTTTTTACAAGATGTCATTGGCATTAATTAAAACCACCTCAAGCTCACCCCTCTGGATTGGAGAGAAGTCTGATACCAATTGTTTAAGAGATGGAGTCCATGTCCTTGGGTCACCACTCAACCCTGGAGTGTTTAGAAGGGGTCTCCTGGGTCCTGGCTGGGTAGCTCAGTTGGTTAGAGCAGTGGTCGGCAAACTCATTAGTCAACAGAGCCAAATATCAACAGTACAATGATTGAAATTTCTTTTGAGGGCTAAATTTTATTTTATTTTATTGATTTTTTACAGAGAGGAAGAGAGAGAGATAGAGAGCTAGAAACATCGGTGAGGCCGCACCCCTGGGTCTGGGCGAGACCAAACCAGAGGGAGTCGGACCTGCATTACCACCATTTGTCCACCATCCAGAACTGAAAAGTCAGTGCTGACATGTACACATAAGGAACTGGTGGACATTGAAATTGGGTCTCAAAAGAACTGTTGGTCCAGAAAGAAACTCACTACAGACTGATTCATTTGCCTCTCAGCATAACTATTATTGCTCGTCTCACATTCGGTTCTTATAAGTATATTTCTAGTAACACATGATCTCACTCATCTAGGGGAAATGATGAACAACATAGACTGATGAACAAGAACAGACCCAGAAACAAGGAGGCATCGATCTGACTGTTGGGCCTCAGAGGGAGGGTAGGGGAGGTTGGGGGGAGGGGGGAGAGATTAACCAAAGGACTTGTGTGCATGCATACGAGCCTAACCAATGGTTAAGGACAACAGGGGGTGGAGGCATCCGTGGGGAGGGGTGTGGGATGGGAAGGGGGGGATGAGGACAAATATGTGACACCTTAATCAATAAAGAAATTTTATTTTTTTGTTTGTTTGTTTTTTTTAATATATTTTATTGATTTTTTACAGAGAGGAAGAGAGAGGGATAGAGAGTTAGAAACATCGATGATAGAGAAACATCCATCAGCTGCCTCTTGCACACCCCCTACTGGGGATGTGCCCGCAACCAAGGTACATGCCCTTGACCGGAATCGAACCTGGGACCCTTGAGTCCGAAGGCTGACGCTCTATCCACTGAGCCAAACCGGTTTCGGCGAATAAAGAAATTTTATTCTTTAAATAAAGATAAAGAGCTTCACAGATAAGAAAAAGCTAAAGGAGTTCATCACCACCAAACCAGCATTATATGAAATGCTGAAAGGTATTCTTTAAAAAGAGGAAAAAGAAGAAGAAAGATAAAAATTATGAACAACAAATACATATCTATCAACAAGTGAATCTAAAAGTCAAGTGAATTAAAAATCTGAGGAACAGAATAAACTGGTGAACTTAATAGAATCAGGCATAGAATGGGAGTGGATTGATAATTCTCAGGGGGAAAGGGGTGTCTGTGTGGGGAGTATGGGAAGAGACTGGACAAAAATCATACACCTATGGATAAGGACAGCGGGGGGGGGGGGGGAGGTAAGGGAAGAGGGGGGGGTAGGAACTGGGTGGTGGGGAGATATGTGGGGAAAAAGGAGAAACAATTGTAATCTGAACAATAAAGATTCATTAAAAACAATAAATAAAAAAATAAAAAATAAATAAAAATAAATAAATACTTCCTAAAAAAATAAAAAATAAAATAAATAAATAAATAAATAAATAAATAAATAATAAATAATAAAATAAAATAAAAGGGGTCCTGAGACTCCCCGTCCCCCAAAAGGAAGAGGCCCTGGTTGGCTCTGCTGTTGCTGCTCTGTGAGCCAAAACTGCTGCTTCCGGTCTGGTTCCCGACCCCCTCTCGACATTGTGGTCCCAAGGCCTCTACCAACCTGGTTCCTCCCCATCCTTGGATTCACCTGGGGTTTGGCTGCTGCCCGTTTCCAACTCTCCCCCTCAACCCCTCCTTAGACAATCAATTGTAATCTCACTAATAGGAGATTTATCAATGACCTTCACCACCTCCTTTTATCACCTCCTGGAGGTAAAGATTTCCCAGAAATCTAAGAGGCCTGTTTATCATACAGGGAGGGGGAAATACCTTTCATTCCCTCCTCAGGTATTCAGAACCACCTAAACAAACACAGTTGATGTTCAATTATAATCTACATGTTCACAGGTATCGTGCTACATAAATCAGACATTTATATTTCATCCTAACCAAAAAAAGAAAAAAAAAAAAAAGAGGTGAAGTTCACCTGCACTGTAATTATGTATGTCTTGATCTACCTAATAGGCTTAGAAGTATTTTGAGAACAGATAGCCCATATTACAAATCTTGTATCCCCAAGATGAGTGCATAATAAATGTTGGATGGCCGAAACCGGTTTGGCTCAATGGATAGAGCGTCGGTCTGCGGACTGAAGGGTCCCAGGTTCGATTCCGGTCAAGGGCATATACATTGGCTGTGGGCACATCCCTGGTGGGGGATGTGCAGGAGGCAGCTGGTCGATGATTCTCTCTCATCGATGTTTCTAGCTCTCTATCCCTCTCCCTTCCTCTCTGTAAGAAATCAATAAAATATATTTTTTTTAAAAAAATAAATAAATAAATGTTGGATGAAGGAATGAATTGGCTGTGGAATTCAGAATGCTCAATACAATATTGTACTTACTGGCCATATTACAAGGCTTAAATACCAAGGCCTCTGGCTTTCTCTTTACCAAGAGAACTCCTGATTTTCAGAGTCTGGTAGCAGCTTGTCCTTCCAGACCGGGGACAAGTTTGTATAAGGTGGAGTATTTGTATAGGAATTTTCTATCATATTTGGCCTAATCTTTGACAGCCTGTGAAGATCAGTACCCTACCCAGCTGGCATGGCTCAGAGACTGAGCATCGACCTATGAACCAGGAGGTCACGGTTCAATTCCTGGTCAGGGTGGTTGGTTGCAGGCTTGATCCCCACTGTAGGGTCTGCAGGAGGCAGCCGGTCAATGATTCTCTCTCATCATTGATGTTTCTATCTCTCTCCCTCTCCCTTCCTCTCTGAAATCAATAAAAATATTTTTTAAAAATGATCAGTAGACTTGACTTTCCTGATTCTAGGCAGTTCATAGTCAACGTGTTAATAATTTAGAAAACAGAGTGATGTGAGAAATTTTCTCCCAAGAAAAACATTGGAAGACCATTTATGCGAATGAGCAGGGTGTTTGTTTGCTTGTTTGTTTAAGTGTGTGTAGGGGGATGTTTTGTTCTGGGTTTGCTCCATAAAAACCTTGGCTTCTGGGTGTTAATACAACTGACCAAATGAAATGTTTCCGCCTGTGCTGAAAACGAACGTCATTAGCACTACTGACCACTGCAAGTAGGCCATCCCATTCCGGAAGACAGGCGGCCAGAGGAGGGCTCCTTGGCACGATCGATCGATCGTCTTAGCCCTTCTGACTCAAGATCTCCTTCCCCTCCCTGGAGACAGAGGAGGACCTCAAAACACACTCAATTACTTCAACAGCAGACACATGGCTATCCCGCAATGAGAGAAATTTAATCCCAGTGATCTGTGCGTAGGAGCTCAAGGAACACCAATAAAAACCCAGCAGGGTTTGAGGGAAAAATATCTAATAACCAATAAATACTTATTTCTCCAAAACAAGTCGTACCAAACACATTTATAGGTTCTTTTTTCCCCCCTCCCTGATTTAATTACTGATCTGGTAGATGGCTGGAATGCAGTGGGAAGCAAACCTTGTCCTATAATCAGAGATACTCTCCCGTTGATGCCAACACAGCCATGCTCAGGCTAGATGTGAGGGTGTCCTACCTGGGTGATGGCGGGGCGGGGCGGGGGGTGGGGGAGGAATGAGCACCAGCAGGGGCTGGGAGCAGAGGCCTCTCCACAGAAGGGGCCATGTGAGAATCAGTCCCTGGTGGGGGTACTGTGTATCTGGCCCAGACAGGATCCGATGGGGAGGGAAGGAAGCAGAAGGGGGAAATGGAAAGCAGATGGGAACTAACCTTGGGGGACTGCCTGCCTCTGTGCGCAGGAGTTCTCAGGGGCTTCCTCAGATGGCAAGGAAGGGCGGGAGAAAAATTCTCCACAGAAACCTGGGCCACACCACCTGAGCTAGAATTCGAGAAAGTTAAATGAAGAAGGAGGCGAGGAACTCCACCTAAGCATTGATTAACAAGTCATTATTGAGCACTTGACCACACATGCCCGTGACTCTGCTGGACACCAGGAATATTGTAAGATAGACCTGGTTTCACCCTCATGGAGCCTCTGGTTCTGTGAGAAAGGGGGACACTAATCAATTAATTAAACAAAGACACCCTGCCGGGTGACTTAGTTGGTTGGAGTGTCATCCCATACACCAAAGGGTTGCAGGTTCGATTCCCACTCAGGGCACATACAAGACTCAACCAATGAATGCATAAATAAGTGAAAAAACAAATCTCTCTCTCTCTCTCTGTCTCTCTCTCTCTCTCTCTCATCTCTCTCCCCTCCTCTCTCTCTCAAATCAACCAATACACTTACTTAAAAACAAAGACAATCATGACCTTTGACATTCCACAATATTCTAGTCTCCTGGTACTGGCCAGGGCCTTGCCTCAGCCATGCTCTATTGTCCAGCAATGCCAAAGACAGATTCAGCTCTAACACAACAGAGGATGTCTCCTTTCCTCCCGCAACATCCCTGAAAGGCAAACTGTTGCAAATGAACCAAGTTAAGTTCATTTTGGGGAAAGAGGGTGTCAATGATTTATTTAAATACTAGTGGCCCTGTGCACGAATTTGTGCACATTGAAAGGCAATTAATTAGAAGAAATATATTAATATCACTATTCGCCCTTTCTCTATAATAGAAGTGTCAACCAAATTCACAATCAACAATGACAGATCAAAACACAAGTGTGTGATTAGTGCCAGAGAGAACTTTATATGTATCACACATGCACAAATCAACGTTGATTTTTAAATTTCCAGTGCGCATCGTATGTGCCGGCCAGTCGGTAGGTCAGATGGTCAGACAGACGGACAGTCAGTCACTTAGCCTTTTATATAGATAGATAGATTACTACTAGTGGTTGGCTGTACAATCTTTTTCTGAAAATCAAGAATCTTGCTTTAGCTGGTGTGACTCAGTTGGTTGAACATTGTCCCATGCACCGAAAGCTTGCTGGTTTGATTCCCAGTTAGGGCACATGCCCAAGTTTTGGGCTCGATCCCTGGTAGGCGGCATGCAGGAGGCAGCAGATGGATGTTTCATTCTCTCATCGATGTTTCTCTCTTGCTCCCTCTCCCTTCCTTGCTGTCTAAAAATCAATTTAGGGGGTGGGGCAGTCTAGAAGGAGTCAATAGGGGTAAAAAGGGGGGCATATATAATATTTTCAACAATAAAGATTTTAAAATAAATAAATATCCATTTTAAAGTCTTAAAAAAGAAAAAGAGCCCTAGCCAGTTTGGCTCAGTGGATAGGCAGCCTGCGGACTGAAGTGTCCTGGGTTCGATTCCCATCAAGGGCATGTACCTGGGTTGCAGCTTCCTCCCCTCCCCAAGCCCTGGTCAGGGCTTGTGCAGGAGGCAACCAATTGATGTGTTTCTCTCGCATCAGTGTTTCTCTCTGTCTTTCCCTCTCTCTTCCACTCTCCCTAAAAACCAATGGAAAAATATCCTCAGGTGAGGATTAACAAAAACAAAAACAAAAAGAAAAAGAAAAGAAAAGAAAAAAGAATCTTACAATGTTCACACTCTTTGCCCAGAAGTTCCACTTTATTTAGAAAATATCCTAAGAAAGTTTTAAAAATTAGAGTATTATATACAAATATGCAGGTTAATTATAACAAGAAAAAAAGGGATGCAACAAGTGATATGAATTGATCCACATTAAACAAATTGTGGTACATTTATGTGATGAAATAGTTAACAATAGCTAAAAACAATGTTGGAGCAGATGCTCGTGATTTAGTAAGTGAAAAAAATTGATACGAACTCATATTATACAATACATTCCAACTATGTAAAAATATGGGGGCCTAAAAATGAAAACATGCCAAATATTAAGCATTTTTTTCTCTGGGACAAGGGGTTATATATGACTGTTATTTTTATATATATATATATTTTTATTGATTTCAGAGAGGAAGGGAGAGGGAAAGAGAGCTAGAAACATCAATGATGAGAGAGAATCATTGATCGGCTGCCTCCTGCACGCCCCCTACTGGGGATCGCGCCCACAACCCAAGCATGTGCCCTTGACTGGAATTGAACCTGGGACCCTTCAGTCTGCAGGCTGGTGCTCTATCCACTGAGCCAAACCAGCTAGGGCATGACTGTTATTTTCTTTACATGTTCTAAATTTTCCCCACTGGAAAGATATTACTTTTAAAATCAGAAAAGAGTTTCTACCAATGGAAAATAATTTCAGGCTTATAAGCTGTTATGTCTGATGAAATAATTGAATAGATACTCCCTCCCCTGGGAACTGACCATCACCCTAGGGTATTTTTCCCATTGATTCTTAGAGAGAGTGGAAGGGAGCAGGGGAGAGAGAGAGAGAGAGAAACATCAATGTGAGAAAGACATGATAGAACCTGCAACCAAATTATGTGCCCTTGCCCAGAATCGAACCCAGGACCCTTCAGTCCGAGGGCCAACACTCTATCCACTGAGCCAAACCAGCCAGGGCAGAACTGCCCTTTAGAGTTTACCACTTCACAGCAGACATTTCCTTATGCTTAGACCACATTCCATTTGCTAAGACCATTATCTTCCCCCTGGGGACTTTCCCAGGATCTGGACCCGCCCAGAGTTTCCCACTGAAAAAGCCGGCCTCAGAGAGTTTCCCCGCTGAAAAAGCCCGCCTGGAGTCCTTTCAAACCTCTGACTGCCCCGTCCCTGGGTGCTGGTGCCATTTTGGGGCTCAGCCCATCTGGTCTCCAGATGACCTAATAAATTTATAATCTCTTACCTCTTTGGCCTCGTGTGTTCTTCCTTCGGCGACCCTCACATAAGCCGTTGTGGTTGAGTTTTGAATTCTTAAATTTTCTTCTCTGTTCTTGCCTGGCTCCCTCTTCTTTGTTTCCATTTGGGGTAGCAGCAGAGGCCTGGCAGGAGGCTTTGGCCTCAAGAGGAAGCAAAGCACTGAGACTAGTGGGGAGGAGGGGAAATGAAAT
Organism: Eptesicus fuscus; assembly: GCF_027574615.1. NCBI lineage: Eukaryota > Metazoa > Chordata > Mammalia > Chiroptera > Vespertilionidae > Eptesicus > Eptesicus fuscus. The sequence continues at coordinate 62,095,223 of NC_072486.1, forward strand.
GTCTGCTGGGGTGGCAGCAAGCTGGGCCCTCTGAGGACGTGGCCTGGCACCTTCCTTTGTGGGGAAGACAGGCATTCCCAACAGCTACTGCATCCCCTTCCTCTCTTTCAATGTTTGAAAATTTGGGGTAACCTAGAAGTCATCTGTGTGCCTGGCTCAGCCCACAACTGAGGGGAGGGGACTGAGGGCCTCCAGGGGAAGGAAGGATAATCTCTTTAGAGGTAGGAGAAGGGACCTGGGCTCAGGGGATCAGAAAGTCTACCATTAACTTGAGGGAGGCAGAGCCTATAGGTGACTTCTGAGGCAAGAGATACAAATAATGAAGCAACAGAGGAAAGATCTCTTAGGGGCTGGAGCGGGGAAGCCTGAGGGGGGAACTCGGGACACTCTGTTGTCCCTCCTCAGGTGTGTCCTCTCATCCTCCTTTGTGACCCTGTTCCACATGGTTTCTCTACTCAGATAAATGGGGTTTACTTCCACCCATTTCCCACAAGGGACCACAGGAGGACACAGGCTGTCTTCATTTTGTTCCCTTGATTCACTGATTCATTCAACAGATATCCCTCTGACCTTCTTCTTTCATCAATAATTCCCAAACATTCTCAATTAGCAGGCTACTTCAGGGGAGGCAAAATGTCCCTTATTAAAAGTGTAACGTACCTCCGCACTTCCCAGACTCTCTCATGTGCTGGCCCACGTCACGGTGAACCATAATGTCCATGTGACACGAAGGATGAGCCGATCCGGTGAGGCTGCAAGCAGTCACCAGGCGCCCGCTGCTGCAGGGCTGGGGGGTCCATCCCTCCTCTGCACACCTGGAGTCCACATTGCAACACGCCACCGGGAATTTCCTATCTGACCCTTGAGGCGGAGCCACTGTGCGGGGGGGCGGGGGGAGAATCCCTAGAATATACGTCATCTTTGAACAAAAGCATTAATTTTAAAAAGCATGCCTGTCAGTAACACAATGAGGACCTAAACTGTATGTCTTAAATACTGTGAACACGTTTTAAAGGTATGCCCCAAACAAAGTATGGCTGACATCCCTGTTCCTAAGAAGTCCCTGCTCTGGGCCAAAGGAGGGTCAGTGGTTTCTAGATATCGATTCTAGCACGCGGGGAGCACGAGGGCTCATGATCATTACCGTCAAACTCATAGCAATATCCTCCCCAACTACCACAGGTGCTGAACTGAATGATAACTGGGCTTGAGATAAATTGAGATGAAAATATAGCTTTATTACTGAGAAAGCTGGATTGGAAAAAATGTGGCTGGTACCTACATTCAAACAGGCTCCCTACATTTTCCTCACAGAATTAAATTTACAGTCTTCGGTAACGCACGGCAAACACCCCCATCCTTCTTGTCAAGGACTGGGGGCTCCACCCCCCCACCTCCCCCACGGGGTGCAGGAGGTAGGGAGGATTCAAACTATTTTTTTTTCCCCCAGGACCATTCCCTCCCAGAGAAGGGAGCAGAAGTTTCCATTCACAAGGTATGAATGAGGGATGATGAAAATAGCCCAAAGCGCATTTGAGAGTTTAATGCCGCTCATCTGCCTTGGCTTCCTAGAAAACAGAGCTTGAGGCAAAGGGTTAATGTTTCACTGGGGAGGTTGCAAACCCAGGGCAACAGGAGGGAGGGAAAGTGCTGGAGGGAAGGAAGGAAAGGAAATATAAGCTGGCTAGTAGCCTCACAAGAATATCCACATGGTTGCCGCTCATTCACTTGGGATATCTCCACAGATTGGAGGAGTCAGTTGGTAGGAGAGATGGTAGAGGCAACAATTGGCAGCTCCTTCCATATCCCCCTCCCTTTTTGGTCAAAGTTTACCCCTTGAGTGTTCCTCTCCTGTCTGGGTTGTATGAGCCACCCTGCGCAGTTGCTGGGCAGACAGGGGCTCCTGGAGTTCAGTGAGTTGGACTGGAGAGCTGGAGCTCCCAAGAGGAGGCTGAGACAACCCTGAGCGAGTTAGAGCTACAGCAGCAGCGGTGACTGTAGGGCCACAGAGAGAAGCCGGTGCTACAGGGCAAGACCTGGCAAGATTGCTTGGGAAGGGATGGGGCTTGGCCCATCCAGGAAGGTGTATACACTGGGCCCAGAACACTAACGTACTGTCTTATTCTGAACTTGCCCTGATGATCTAGACCAGGCGTCCTCAAACTACGGCCCGCGGGCCACATGTGGATGTTTTTGCCGTTTTGGTTTTTTTACTTCAAAATAAGATACCTACGAATGGAATTGCTGAGTCATGTGTCACCTCCATGTTTAACTTTTTCTGAAGTGGCTGTACCATTTTACATTCCTATCTCTGAGGATTCTCATGTCTCCACATCCTCACCAACACTTATTATCTATCTTTTTTTTATTCTAGCCATCCTCGTGGGTAGGAAGTGGAACCTCACTGTGATTTTCCCTAATGACAAAATGACATCTTTCCACGGGCTTATTGGCTATAAAGAGATTTCTAATCAAATCCATTGCCCATTTTTCAATTGGGTTGTCTTTTACTTGTTGAATTGTAAGAATTCTTTTTGTTTATTTCTGTTCATCCTCACTGGAGGATATTTTTCCATTGATTTTTAGGGAGATTGGCAGAGAGAGGGAAAGACAGAGAAACACATTGATTGTTCCCCCATCTCCCCCCTCTCTCCCCCCCCCCCCCCCCCCCCCCCCCCGCCCATCCAGGGCCCAGGCTTAGGAGAAGCCTGCAACCAAGGTACCTGCCCTTGGCTGAAATGGAACCTGGGACCCTTTGGTCTGCAGGCTGACACTCTATCCACTGAGCCAAACCAGCTAGAGCTGTAAGCATTCTTTATATATTCTGGAGAGTAGAACCTCGTGAAATATATGTTTGCAAATACTTTATCCACGCTGTGGGTTGTCTTTTCACGTTTTTTTCTTTTTCAAATATGTTTTATTGACTTTAGAGAAAGAGGAAGGGAAAGGGATAGAAATGGAAACATGGATCAGCTGCCTCCTGCACGCCCCCCTACTGGGGATCAAGCCTGAAACCCAGGATTGTGCCCTCACCGGAATCAAAACTGTGACCTCCTGGTTCATGGGTCCAACACTCAACCACAGAGCCACCCTGGCTGGGCAATCTCTTCACTTTCTTAATGTGTCCTTTGAGAAATTAAACTTTTTATTCTTTTATTTTTTATTTTTATTGAGTTCAGAGAGAGGAAGAGAGAAATAGAGAAACATAAATGTGAAAGAGAAATACTGATCAGCTCTCTCCCGCATGCACCCTAACTGGGGATCACACCCGAAACCTGACACGGAATTGAACATGCCACCTTTTGGTGTACAGGATGAGCTCCAACCAACTGAGCCACACCGGACAGGGCAAAACATTTTAATTTAAAAAAATATGTTAGAAAAAAAAAAAGTTAGCCCTTGCTGGGTTGCTTAGCTGCTTGGCGTGTTGTTCAGATACACTGAGGTTTCAGGTTCAATCCCTGATCAGGGCACATACAAAAATCAGCCAGTGAATACATAAACAAGTGGAACGACAAATCAATGTTCTTCTCTCTCTCTCTCTCTCTCTATCAAATTAATCAATAAATTAACTTTTTAAAATAAAAAAATATGTTGATGCATATCTTTTTCTTACTTTATGTATGCATATATCAATGTATACTTTTTATTGAGATATAATTGGCATATAACATTATATTGGTTTCAGTTGTACAACATGGTTCAATATATGCATATATTGCAAAATGATCATTTTTAACCAAGAAGAAGGTGACTGGATCAAACCAATCATTGCAGAGTTTGGTAACAAGCCTCTCCCCTCCCCCTTCCCGCTGTCACAGGCCAGTCCTGAGAGCACATTTCCTGGACCCTTTGCCATGTGACCACTGGAGCAAGGCCAAGGCAGCCAGTGTGCCCTGAGTGAAACCAAACTGCCTCTCGAAAGCTTGGGAGAAAGTCCGAGGGGAGAAATGTAGGAAAGAAAAGGAACCAGGAGTCCCAGTTTCTCACTTTAGCTTTCTTTTTCTTTGGTCAGCTAAGTAAATCTATACATCTCACTTTCCCCTAATGCAACTCCATTTCTTCTCCAGCAAAATTAGCAGAAGAGCCCCGGTTGGCATTGAGAGGAATAAGAAAAATTTGGTTAAATCTTTTCACACTTAACGTTCCTGATTCAAAGTAAACCGTCCTAAGTGTAACCTTCCTGATATTAGCCCATTTCCCCCCACAGTCTATCAGGGGTGAGCAGATGAATTCCTTAGGTACCAGTGACAGCTGGGATTGGAATTCAGGATCCCAGAGTTTGAAGCCATCTCCCACAGGGCTGGAGCCTCCCCATGCCTCCCCAAAGAGCAGAGTTCACACATTCTACCTTTACATCTATAATAATAAAAGTATAATATGCTAATTAGACCGGACATCCTTCCAGACATCCTTGCAGACCACCTTCTGGACCAAGCCTGAGCTGGGAGGGAAGCTCGGGTCCCGGGTGCCAGAAGGAAACCGGTGCCAGCAGCCGGGGGAAGGAAGGCCTACTCTTGCATGAATTTCGTGCATCAGGCCTCTAGTATATAGATATTATTTCAGAGAGGAAGGGAGAGAAAGAGACAGAAATATCAATGATGAGAGAGAATCATTCATTGATTGGCTGCCTCCTGCACACCTCCTACTAGGGATCAAGCTCACAACCGGAATCAGGAATTGAACTGTGGCCTCCAGGTTTATTGGTTGAAGCTCAATCACTGAGCCACACTGGCCGGGGCACACATTCTACCATTTAAGTGCAAATGTCTGTTTTAGGCACAGAAAAATACAAAGATGAATAAGACAATTCCTACTCACAGTGCAGTAAGGAAGCTGGATGGGGAACAAATAGCCACTCTAACCACACGACACCCACAAAATAGAAGTGTTCTGTACACGTGGAACCTGGCAAGGCTGCGTGGACTCCAGTGGGAGGTTTGAGATGGGCATCTCTGTTTGCCCTTGAGGGGGACCTTGACCTGTAACAGCCACACAGGCTGGCGGAAAGGGCAAGCTCCGCATTTGGTGGGATGAAAGGCGACTCCGTCCCAGAGAGGGCAAAGTCGTACATTTAGTGGAAAGAGAAGTTGTGGTTCTTCTCATTCAGCAGACCGAAAGGTAAAGAACCGTTCACCAAAGCAGGCGAAGCTTCCTATCTCCTCCTCAGCACCTCTGCCCTGTTCAAAGGAGAGGAGAAGACAGGCGATGAGGAGATGGGAGAGGAGGGAAGAGGACATTCTCTTTCTCTCTCTTTAAACATTTACTGTGATCTGGAGCAACAAGGAAGATTAGGACTTAAAACACACACACCTTAATTGAACTATAATTCACATATATAATTCACTCAAAGTGTACAATTTAGTATAGTCACAGAGTTGTGCAACCATCAACACAATCCATTTGAGGACATTTCATCACCTCAAAAAGAAACCCTGCATCCCTTAGCGGTCACCACCCCGCACCCATTCTTCCTATTCCCCCCAGCTAGAGGACACTACCTCTATACGTAGGCCTTTTTCTGGACATTTGATATAGAAGAAATCATACGTGCATTTCTTTTGGGACTGGCCTATTTCTCTTTGCATAACATTTTCAAGGCTCATCCTTGGTATAAGTATGTATGAGTATTTCATTTATTTTTATTGCTCAAGAATATTCCATTGTACGAATATGTCACATCTTACTTATCTATTCATCAGTTGATGGACGTTTGGGTTGTTTCTACTTCTTGGTATTATGAATAATGCTGCTTAGAAATATTGGTGAACAAGTTTTTGTGTGGAGTAGGACTTTACTGCTAGTCGTTACCAATCTTTATTAACTGCCTACTGTGTGCACAGCACAGAGATGGGAGTAGGGGTGCACAAGGGGGTGCAGGAGGGCCGAGACACAAAAGCACTATTCATGTAAAATGTAATTCCCCAACTGTCCTCTGACTAAAGAGATATAAAGTCAAAACACATTATGTGAATCCTCAATGAATTCTGGCTCAAAACAAACAAATAAAAGTCATGGAGTGGATAGTTAAGAACATCTGGTTATGGCCCTGGCCCGTGTGGCTCAGTTGGTTGGGCATTGTCCTGTACACTGAAAGCTTACCGGTTTGATTCCAGGTCAGGGCACACCAAGAATAAACCAATGAATGAATAAACAATTGGAACAACAAATCGATGTGTCCCTCTCTCTTTCTTTAAAAAAAAAAAAAAAATATATATATATATATATATATACACACACATATATATATATTTTAATATATTTTATTGATTTTTTTTACAGAGAGAAAGGGAAAGGGATAGAGAGTTAGAAACATCGATCAGCTGCCTCCTGCACACCCCTGTCTGGGGATGTGCCCGCAACCAAGGTACATGCCCTTGACCGGAATCGAACCCGGGACTCTTCAGTCTGCAGGCCGACGCTCTGTCCACTGAGCCAGACTGGTCAGGGCAATATATGTATATTTTATTGAATTTTTTTTTTCTGAGAGGAAGGGAGAGGGATAGAGAGTTAGAAACATCGATGAGAGAGAAACATCGATCAGCCGCCTCCTGCACCCTGTCCCCCGCCACCCCCGCCCGGGGATGTGCCTACAACCAAGGTACATGCCCTTGACCGGAATCGAACCTGGGACCCTTCAGTCCACAGGCCGATGTCTATCCACTGAGCCAAACTGGTTAGGGCTCTTTCTTTCTCTTTAAACGAAATAAATACTGTAAATAAGATTTTAAAAATGCACACACACACATGCCTACATGCAGGTAAAACAGAAATGGCAAAATGTTAGCAGTTGTTAAATCTGGGTGGTGGGGATTTGGGTGGTCATTGTACTATGCTCTCACTTTTTTCAGTATATTTAAACATTTCCAATAATAAAATAAAAATTAATAATAAGATAAAGATCTAAAAAATTACCAACCCCCCCCCAAAAAAAAAAACTGCCCTAGCCGGTTTGGCTCAGTGGATAGAGCGTCAGCCTGCGAACTGAAAGGTCCCAGGTTCGATTCTGGTCAAGGGCACATGCCTGGGTTGTGGGCTCGACCCCCAGTGGGGGACTGGCAGGAGGCAGCCAATCCATGATTCTCTCTCATCGTGGATGTTTCTATCTCTTTCTCCCTCTTCCTTCCTCTCTGAAATCAATGGTAATATATTAAAAAACAACAAACAAACAAACAAACAAAACAACCCAAAACTACAGCAAGGTAAGGAGATCGATGTAAGGGGTATACCTTTTAAAACAGGGTGGTCAAGGAAGGCCTCTTTGAAGTGAGGACATCTGAATAAAGAAGTGAGTGCAGAAAGCAGGGAGTTGGCCATGGGACCTACGGAAAGGGCATTCCAGAAAGAGGGGTATAAGCACCTAGAGTGGCTGAGGAGATGTGAGGGAGGCAGGCAATGAGGTTGAAAGCTTAGCCTAAGTCCAAATTATACAGCCTCACAGGGGCGACAGAATGGAGATTTTAGTCTTAGTTTCAGGATGACCCAGTGACGAACTGTGAATGGGGAGTACCTCGGGCTGAATCGTATTTTAAGACGTGTCTCTGGCTCCTGGGTGGAGAATAGACTGCGAGATGAAGGTGGGGTCATGGTGGGCAAGAGTGGAAGCAGAGAGGCCAGTCGATGCCGAGGATTTATTGCAGAGGGGGCGGTGTCTCAGATGAGGTGGACATGGGGAGAAGGGCTCGGGTTCGGCAAATATGTTGAAGGGAGTTCTCATGGAGTTTGCTGATGGACTGGATGCGAGAGAAAAAAAGTCAAGGGAGACTCCAAGGTTAGTGTGAGCAACCCGCCAAACGGTGGTGCCTTTTGCTGAGGCGGCAAAGCCCGGAGCGGGTGCACAGACTTCTCCTCTTCACGGGAACGTTCATTTGGTTTATAACAGCCTGGAAGTCTTCAGTTATGGCCATGAAGGAGGTGAGATTTAGGTTGGGTTTTCCAAATAATGAGTTCATCAATGTCAACAAATTACGTTTTTCATGTGTGTCAACAAACAGGGTGGCACAGCAGAGAGCAAGTGGCATGGGCTTTGAAGTTAGGGACCTAGATTTGAATCCTGATGGTGCTACCTACCAGCTAGGTGAACTTGGGCAAATTACTTAACTTCCTTGAACTTGAGGTTCTTCATCCATAAAGGTGGCAAAATAAACTGCCAGGTTGTTAGGTCGTAAGTCACACACCTTGGCACAGCGCCTGGTACCAAGTAGGTGTTCAATCTATAAGGTTTCCTGCCACTCTATAGAGACCATTAGGGACTGCTATAAGCTGTTAATCTTTTGTTACCTTTTCGGATAGAGTATTACTTGCTTCCTTTTATTCATTCAATATTTGAGGACTTATTGTGCTCCACATGCTGTTCCAGGCATTGGCAGCTGTATAGCCGTAAATGAAACAAAGTTCCTATCTTCATGAGCTTACCTTCTGGTGGAGAGAGAAGACAAACAGATAGCTAAGTAAAATACAGTATGTAATATGTGAGATGGTGGTAAGTCCTGGGGAGCAAAGCTAAACAGGGAAGGAGAAGAGGAGTTGCTGGTAAGGTTCTATGGAGATGGTGATATTTCTGTTTTAGGCTGAGAGAGTGGCAAGTGCAAAGGCCCTGGGGCAGGAACATGCTTTGTGTATTTGAGGAACAGCCAAAAGGCCAGTATGGCTGGAAAGCAGTGAGAGAAAAGGGTAGGGTCAGCTTCTGTAGGCCTGGGAAGCCTGTGATGACTTTGGCTTTAACACAGAGTGAAATGTGTAGTCCTTGGAGGGTTTTGAACAGTGGGGGAGACAAGATCAGATTTATGGTTTAAGAGGATCACTGGCTTCTATCTGAGTGAATCAAGGGTTGAAGAGATGAGGCCAGTTGGGAAGCAACTGTAATAATGATGATGGTTTGGTAGAGGTGATGGGATAAAGATTCTGGATATATTTGATAAGAGAGCCAACAGGATTCCCTGATAGATTACATGCAGGGTAGTAGAGAAAGAGAGGGTCAAGGATTGTAGTCCCAGGCCTTTGGCCTGAGCAGCTGAATGTTCTGACATTGACATGTTTGACTATTCTTAACTTTAGAAATGGTAATCTCATATATTTCAACTTAATAGATGCCATTTACTGAGATGGGTAAAACTATGTGAGGAAGAGGTAGAGAGGTTGTCAGAAGTTTATTTATGGACATGAGGGAATGTCTAATAGGCAGCTGTACGTATGTGTCTGGAGTTCAGGGGCAAGGCCCCAATCAGAAAGGTACATTAGGGAGTCAGGGTATAGATGGCAGTTTAAGCTCTGAGACTGGATGAGGTCACCTAGGATTTAAATGTAGATAAAGAAGAACAGAGGCCTGAGGACTGAGCCTGGGGCTTCCGGCATTTCCAGATCAGGGAGATGAGGAAGCAGCAAAAGAAACACAGGTGGCCATGCCTGGCAAAACAAGGGCTCCACACAGGGGAGTTGACCCAGGTGAGGGCTCCTGCATGTAGGCGTGAGTAATTTCTAACCTTGCACCTTCTTTGAGCCTTGGCATTGGAAAGTAAGTCGTGTGTGTGTGTGTGTGTGTGTGTGTGTGTGTGTGTGTGTGTGTCTGTAGAGGGGACGTGATAATATCTTATATATGACTAGCATTTGAGAGGTTGAAACATCTCTTTTATTTGACCTAGACAAGGGGAGTGTAGGTGCCTAAACTGAGGCACAAAGGTTAGGTAACTTGCCCAAATTACAGGCACACCTCATTTCATTGTGCTTTGCTTTATTGTGCTTCCTAGATGTAGCTTTTTAAAACAAAATCCTCAGTCAAGGAGTGAGGATATTTTATCCATTGATTCTAGAGAGAGTGGAAGGGAGGGGGCTGGGGAGAGAGAGAGAAACATTGATGTGACAGAGACACACTGATTGGTTGCCCCCCCCTCCTGCACACACACACACACACACACACACACATGCACACGCGCACGCACAAGCCATGACCAGGGGCAGGGGGTCAGACCTACAACCCAAGTGCATGCCCTTGACCAGGAATCGAACCCAAGACCCTCTGGTGCACAGGCTGGTGCTCTAACCACTGAACCACACCTGCCAGGGTGGATGTTGCATTTTTTACAAATGAAAGGCAAGACGCTCCAGCAGCAAAAAAGATGACAGCTAGCTTTATTGTGATCCTCCCTTTATGGCAGGGGCCTGGAACCGGACTCACATTATCTCCGAGGTTTGCCTGTACATCAGCAATGGGTAGCTGACTTGGGACTGGAAGGAGTCTTCTGTCTCTAAGTTTCAAGCTCTTTGGGGGTTGAATCATGCTGCTTTGGGGTTGGTGTCTGCCCCAGGAACCTGCTGCAGGGGTAGCAAACAAAGACATGTGGAAATGACAGCGAAGCAAGAGATGAAATCTTTGCATCCTTGCTGTGTGGCCTTCATGTTTCTGGCTCCCAATGACTGCTTCTGTAGGAACAGATTGTAGCAGGGTCACGTGGAGACAACTTGAAATGAGTTTTAAGCTTTTATTTCTATAGCAGTGAGGAAACTGCTGATATTATTGCCCATAGAGGGTTCTGGACCCGTGATGTTAGGTGCCAAGAATGCCAGCTCAGATGAACCTAGTTCCCACTAGAAATGATCAAATGGAAGCAGAAGGCCTCATTTGGGGGACTGTCACGTGGGGTGGGGACAGTGCCATTGGGTTAACAGGCCCCCTCAGAGATAGCAGCTTCTGGGCTGGGCTCTTCCACTCCACAAATGATTGGTTTCATCTTACTCCCTCTTCGCGTCTTGCTCAAAGCGTTACATTTGCTCCAAACTTCTTTTCTTGCCTTTAAGAAGCTGCTCCTGAGATCGGAGGCTCTGCGGGTCAAGCTTGGCCCTGCCCTGGGGAGAGATAAACAGGCCCGAATATGTTTCCCAGATTGCAACACTGGTGAGTCAGGCAGGGTCGGACAGCTGCTCCCTCACAGTGCCCCTGGTTGTTCCTGATAAGGAAGAACATGGCTCATGCCAGCATGCAGCCATGTGTGCGCACACATATAAACAGACACTCCCAGGCCCCAGTGTTGTTTTAGAGTAAATTGTTGACATTCTGAATGGATGAACATTGGGGGAAAAGGTGAGCACACACTTACTCTGCTCAAGGTAAGCTCCAGGTTTCATAAGCCCCAAACAAGTAAAACCATTTGGTGTCATTTGGCACCATTTGGAGCCATCTCTTGAACCTACCTGGTCAAGGGCAGGGTTCAGCAGTCCTCACACTCTGGGAAGAGGAGGGGACGGAGGCGGGGTGGGGAGTCAGAAGAGGGAAGATGGATTTATGAAGGAGCAAATGGCAGAAGGCCCAGAGAGAAAAAGGCATATCATAAAAATGTGAACATATCTTCAAAAAGAGGAGAAATTGACCCTATGACATCTTTAAAAAATACCCCGCAAAATGTGAATGCCATTTTCCTTAAATAATATACAGTGTATAAGGAATGGGGCAAATGGGGGTGGGTGATATTAATAATACAATAATACCACCACCAATATTATATTACACCTTGTAATGAACACTTCATGTTAACTTTATGAAAAGCAATTTATAGTTTACAAGGGGCTTTTTGATTTCCTCCATCAGCCCACTCAAGTGATGAACCACATTTTACAGATGAGAAAATTGAGGCTCCAGGAGGATATATGCAATTAACTGAGGCATAATTAAGAGCTGGGGAGGGACAGGTTTGTCCTAAGTAACCCAGAGCTACAATGCTTATTAGACACACTAGGAAGGGTGATTCATTTTCAATGACTGCTCAGCGCGCTAAATCTCCATTGCATTTCTAGGCAGAGTGACCCTAATTTCTCCAGTGTTGTCCAAAAACAAGTTTTCCCAACTAACAGTCCTTTGATTATTTTTGCTTGATACTTGGATCACAGCAGCATAGCATCTGTGAAGAGCAAAGCAGCAGGGGAAATTTCTAGATCCACCCCATGCCCTTCTTTCTCAGTGTCCCATCCTTGACCAATTCTTTCTGTTCTGGAAACAACACCCGTGGGCCCCCTAAGCTTGCCATCTTGCTCTCCGGTGGGGAAGAAACCTCCTTATTTGCATAGAACATTGTGGAAGCACAGGCCCCACCTTGACGAGTCAGACAGGTGTTTTGAAAATGCTGGTGCCTAAAGCAGTGGTTCTCAGACTTTGGCCTGCATCAGACTCATCTGTGGAGCTTGTTAAAGACATGGATGTCCAAGCCCCACCTAGACCTTCTGAATCAGAATCCCAGGGGTGGCGCCTGGTCACTTGTGAACTTCGCAAGCTCCCCAGGCGATTCTGAAGTACACCAAAGCTCGAGAAGCATGGTCTCGGCACGGGAGTGGGAGTTACAGGGGAAGGAGAGTGGGGAGCCATGCTGGGAGCGGAGGCGGCAGCAACAGGGGCCTGAAGAACCTGGAGGACAGTCAGGAACAATGTTCTGCTCCATCCTTATCTTCCTTTAACAAAGAGGTCATATAAAGGCTTAGAAATCCCTTCATTCAGGCCTGTCCTTCTTCTGACAGAATTACCGTGTGCAGTACGGATGACGAATGCACCGCTTTTAGAAGCAGTTAAAATAGCCCATATTTTTCAGAAAGTAGAATAGAAAGTACTAGGGGCTGGGGGGAGTAAGGAATGAATGAGGAGTTACTGCTTAATCGGTACAGAGTTTCTGTTTGGGGGTGATAAAAAGAGTTCTGGAAATGAGTGGTAGTGATGGTTGCACATCAGAGTGTATGTGTTTAATACTACTGAACTGTACACTTCAAAATTGTTAGAATGGCCCTAGCTGGTTTGGCTCAGTGGATAGAGCATCAGCCTGTGGACTGAAGGGTCCCAGGTTCGATTCAGGTCAAGGAAGGGCACATGCCCGGGTTGTGGGCTTGATCTCTAGTGGGGGACATGCAGGAGGCAGCCAATCAAGGATTCTCTCTCATCATTGATGTTTCTATCTCTCTCTCCCTCTCCCTTCCTCTCTAAAATCAATAAAGATATATTAAAAAACTACAAAAATACAAAAATACAGATTGTTTAAAAAATTGTTAGAATGGCAAATTTTATGTTATATATATTTGGCGCACGCGCACGCACGCACACACACACACACACACACACACACACACACAAATTAGCCAGTCTTTTTGAGGGATGTAATGACAAGAGCAAACAACATTCAATTTTAGCTGATTGCTGCTGCATCAGATGTGTGTACGTGCGTGTGTGCATGTGTGTGAGGTTAGTAAGGGGACTGACAAAATAAAAATGGTTCATAGAGCCCTAGCTGGTTTGGCTCAGTGGATAGTGTTGGCCTGCCGACTGAAGGGTCCAGGGTTCGTTTTCGGTCAAGGGGACAGCTCCTCGGTTGCAGGCTCCTCCCTGGCCCCGGGCCCTGGTCAGGGCTCTTGCAGGAGGCAACCAATCAATATGTTTCTCTCACATTGATATTTCTCTCTGTCTTTTCCTCTCTCTTCCACTCTCTCTAATATATATATATATATATATATATATATATATATATATCTGTATATATATATATATATATATATATCCATCCATCCATCCTCGGGTGAGGATTTAAAAAAAAATGGATTCATAGATAAAAATTTTGAAAATTGATGGCAGTGGAAAGAAAGAGAGAGAGAGGAGAGAGAGAGAGAGAGAGAGAGGGAGAGAGATGCCTAGAGCACTCTTTGCTGCCCCCTTTGCTTGGTTCACTCCTGGATTCCATATCACTTAATCACTTTTTTGGAGTGCCTTGAAGTGTCTCTCACACTTCATTGAGTATAAAAATCACCTGTAGATCTTGTTAAGCTGCATATTTTAATCCAGTAGGTCTGAGGTAAAGTTCTAATCTGCATTTCTTTTCATTTGTTGATTTGAGAGAGGAAATAACCATTCAATGTGAGAGGGAAACATCCATCGGTTGCTTTCTAAGCATACCCCAACTGGGGAATGAGCACACACACAGTCCAGGTATGTACCTGGCCAGCTGGGAATTGAACCCACAACCTTGGCATATGAGGATGATGCTCTAACCGTTAGAGTCTAACCAGCTGAGCTCCAGGGCCTGGGCCGCCAGCTTGCATTTCTAACAAGTTCCAGGTGATGCTGACACTAGATCCACAGACCATATTGGGAGGGTTGTGTAAACTTAGTCATTCTTAGTTTACCATGATATCCTTATGTCCAGCAGAGTAATTAGTACTCAGTAGGTGCTCAATAAATATTGAATTAATGACAGAGTACTAGGGTTGGTGGAGGAGTTTGGAGAGCAGACTATCGTTGTCCTGAACTACAGCATATTTAAGGTATTCCTGTTTCTATCAGTTATTACCTCATACTCTGTGGAGTAAGGATGTGTGTACTGAACTATTTTTGGCTTTGTCACTTTGGTGCCTCAAATCTAATCCTTAAAATAGTGGTTCTATACACATGGAGGGTAATGAACCCTGGTCTGCAAGCTCTGAGGAAGCCTTGCTATAGTCCACAATCTCAGCAAACAAATTCTCTCCATCCAAGGAGGGAGCAGAGTGCAGGGAACCTGCTGGTGTGGTAATTTTCCAGATTTTGGTGCCTGAGTAATTGCCATCTTGGCCTCTTAAATCAAATAAACAGACTTTTTAATAGTGTATGTGAGAACGGGGTTCATTACCCTAAAACGCATGAATATAATATTATTGCTGTCATTTAGTCTTATCGTTTACGATGACGGTAACGACACTGGCAGTTGAGCCAGTGTGAGGAAGTAGGGGGAGGGGGCAGAGGGCTGTGAAGGCAGGAGAAAGGGAAACTACATCTCCCAGAATCCCCCAAGGAAGTCCACGTTGCGGCGGCGGCCCACCCCTTTCGCCCGCGGGACCGCCCCCACCGATGACGTCACAGAGGTGACGTCACGGCGCCCAGAGCGAGGCTGGGGTAGAGAGGCCGACTGAGCTGGAGTCGTCTGCTGGTCTTGGAGGCTGCTAGGGAGCCAGCGAGAGGGCGAGCGGCGAGCAGACGAGAGAGCTAGAGCAGGCAGGAGGGAGCGTCGCGCGGCGCCGCGTAGCGCCGGGGCCGGGCCGCGGCGGAACCACAGCCGGAGAGGAGCTGCCCGAGCCGGGCGCCGCGGGGTCCCCACCCCCACTCGGCCGGACAGTGCCCGGTGTTCCCCCGTGCGGGGGGCGCGGCGGCGGCTGACTGGACCCGACAGGACCGCGGGGGTGTTGCCACCTCCACCGAGGAGCCGGCGCGGCCGCGGGCTCCTCAGAGCCGGGGCCCGGGGCCCGTGACAGACGGCGGGGGAAGGAAGAGAGGCGGCGGCGGCGGCGCAGGCGACGGGGAGGCAGCGGCGACACCATGTCATCCCCCAGTCCGGGCAAGAGGCGGATGGACACGGATGTAGTCAAGCTGTATCCTTCGTGGAAGGGGGGATTCGGGCTGTAGGCAGCGGGCGGTGTGGCGATGCCTAGGGCACCCCCGAAACCCAACAAGGGCCCTGGGGCACTCCAGGCCACTGTCCGGGCTCGCTCCCTCCCTTCCCTGCCCCCAGTGCCTACGGCGGCTCCTTGGCACCTCCCAGGAACCGAGAGCCTTTTCAGCTCCCCCTTTATCTGCAGAACCCCGAAATGTGCGTTTTTCCTCGCTCTTCCTGCAACCCCCAGTGCCCGTGACTTTGCTCCACGACGTTTGGACTCCCAAGACGGCTTTTTTTTTTTTTTTTTTTTTTGCAAGCTCGGCTCTCTCTCTTCACCACCAAGCCCACCTTCAGGGTCTCTTTCCTTTTGCTTGCCCTTGATTTAGGAACTCGAGGTAGAAATTCCCGAGAGTGCAGCCTTTCTCCCTTTCTTGAGATGCCTCCATTCTCTCCACTCACAGTGCTTCTTGAACTGGGGTAACTCAAGTGACCTCCTTTATCCCTAATTCCTTTCTATATTAGGAAGAGAGCAGTCTGCTCATTGCCCCTTCTTGCAAGTGGTAAAGAGCTCTGGGTGTTTTACATTAGAGACCCCTGTTAATTTTTCTGGTCCCTAGTAGAACCCCACTGTGTTTCTTCACAGTGACAAAGCCTATCCCACCCATGGTTGGATGTGGTGAGGGCCCCCAGGGCCTCCAGCAAGTCACCCTCCATATTGTGGCTATGACAGCTGCGGGGAGGGAGAGAAAGAGGATCTCCTTGACCAAATAGCCCCTGTACTAGCCACTTAAGCCACCTCCCTCTATGGAGATAAGGTTCTTGGGGAATAATTGCCAAATGACACCTTTTATTTTCCTGTTCCCCCTCCCTCCAACCTCATCTACTCTGGAGGTAGCAGTGGGAAAGCTGTAGCTGATAAAGAGTCCTTCAGGCAGTGGTTTTGGTTGGAGTCCAGACTGATTATTTCATGACAACTAGAGAAAGTCGCGAAGGTTCCTGTGACAAATCGAGAACATTTTTGAGGGGGTAATTTAGAGGTTGGGGGGAGAGGAAATGAGCCCAGTTTTCTGAACAAATCACTGAGGAGTGGGGGGGAAGCAGGGGGTGGGAAGTGTTAGTGTGTGAAACAGTTAAAAAGTCCTGTCTCCTGCTGCCGATTCTCTCTCACCCCCATCCCCCCACCATTTCCCCCTGTTGCAGGGTTTTGTTTATATAACTCAAGTTTGGCTAGATTGTTCAGGTGAATTCCTTCTTTTCTTTGTTACTGTTTTTGATTGGACATTTTACCTCGGTGTAGCCATCGACGATTGTTGTCAAATACTAAGTTTTGGAATTCGCTAAAGTTTTAAACAAGTAGTTTTTGCATTTAGTTTTGGAAGCGGGGGGATGGGAGGGAAGTTGCCTGGGGAAGAGATTTTCTTTTCATAATCTTTTCAGGAATAAGAAGGTGTTTATCTCCTCACTCAGGAAAACGTGGCTAGAAATTAGGAACAGATAGACTTCTAAGTTTTAGGGTTTCAAGTTTGGAATTTGGGGGAGGTGGGAGTGGAGACTAGAGACAGGAGCAAGTAATAAAGTACATATTATGTACCAAACATATTTCCAGGCATAAGTGAGACTCGGTGAGCTGTTTGTGGCTCTGATTGAGTTTTGTAAATGTGTGAATGATACCAGTAATGTTGGCTTTTCATAAGGTTTCAGGAAAACTTGTAACTATGGCAGTGTGTACATGTTACACAAAGCAGTTGCGGGTTTTTTTTTTTGTTTAGAAACTAGGAAATGACATGGTGGCAGATTCTGAGTTATTTTTATCTTGACTTGAGAGTTACTGTCACACCTAATGTAAATTTCTACCTAATGTTTAATTGGGATGGGGGTGGGTGGGAGAATGCCAGCTGGTTTTGATCAGTGTCAGATTCTCAAATTATATACATACATATTTTTAGAAGATTGAGGATAAAGGGTGAGGCCTAACTTGACCTGATGCCTTTTCCATACAGTGCCTTTTGTTCATTTAGTAGTTGTGGCATCTAGAATGATTACCGCATTTAGGAGTCGGGGTGTGGGGGGTGGAGAGGGAGAGGAAAACAGACAAAGAACAGCAGGGTGTCTTTCTTTTTTTCTTCCCCATAAGTGGCTTGTTTCATAGCTTATTTTTAGTAGAAGATGAAGAAAGGCTAAGATGCATTGGCCTTCTGTTCTTTCCCCACCTTCCTCCTTTCTGACAAAAGAAAGCTGAGGCGCTTTAAAATCATAGATCTCTGAGATAGGAGAACCATCTGGGGATTTAAAAGGCAGAGGTTATCTTTGTTTT
This sequence comes from Eptesicus fuscus, assembly GCF_027574615.1. Taxonomy (NCBI): domain Eukaryota; kingdom Metazoa; phylum Chordata; class Mammalia; order Chiroptera; family Vespertilionidae; genus Eptesicus; species Eptesicus fuscus. Next base: position 62,112,908 of record NC_072486.1, read on the forward strand.
GTGTTTATTATTTTCTGGGCTAACATAGTTTGGAAGTTAAATTTTTCGTTATTTCCTTTTGTGTGTGTCTGTGTCTTGTGGGGTTGAATGATTTTGTGGCCTCCTTTCTCTGTTGAATTCACATTAGTAGGCCCAAATGGAGCCAACAGTTTTTGAGCATGGTATATTAGGCAAAAAAATTTAAGGAAAAAAATTGCCCAACCCACTATGAAAATGAGTACAATTGTGTAAAAGGGCTGGGGGTTGAAAATGAAAGATAGAGGAGAGGAAGTAGAAAAGGTCTGAAGGAATGTACTTGCTTTTTGCCCCTCAGTGTCCCTTGATGATTTCTTTGGTGTGGAGGCTGATAACTGGTTTCATTGCAATCTCCTGTTTCAGCCCATTTTTGGATGTCTCCTGAGTGTAATTATGCCACCACGATTTACAGCCTCGTAGGGAACCTGTATAATAGGAAAGTAGTGGTGTGGGGGTAGGGAGGGAGGAGGATGTGTAACAAATTGGCCACTGCCTTCCACCACCCCGCTAGGAGACACAGATTCTGGTTGTTTATAGAATCGGGGGTTGGTAGGAGAACTGACTCCCAAGTTATGCAGGGAGTGAGTGTTTTGCACCGATTCTGGGCGATTATGTTCTGAAACTCTGACTCATTCATTGTTTCTCTTCTGATCCTTTGCTGAGTGTTGTGCAAACCTCTCCAGGAGCCTAGAAACTGATGTACATTCATGACTTTGGGGCCTTGTTAAGAATGTGTCCCAATCAAGAAACTTGCAGTTAGCCCAAATCCTGTGGAATGGTTGTGAATAGTGTGGCCATTTGTCTGCAAAGTCAGGTAGATTAGTAATTCTATGCCGTTTCCAGTTTGGCAACCTTTGAGGTTTCCATCTCAAACCCTGCTGGTTATTTAGATTGTCTGAGAACTGGGACTCTGGTGACCTTAAATCGTGATTTGCCCTAAAGGAATATCAGTTTAAATTCTCCCTGGTGGAGGAACAAACAGCTCAGATTACACGGGTTTCCTTCTTGGTGGGGTTAGACGGCTCACCCTGTTGCACAGCCTGGTGATCCTTTTATCTGTGAACCAGTGGCCCCTGCTGAAGGCTGGAGCTGCTTGTTTTGGAAAAGCGTATGCAGGCAAAAGGCCGCAGGCACAGCTCCTCACAGCTCATTGGCTGCTCTGTTACTACCCGGAAAAGGAGGAGGGGTGGAGCTACCACCAAACAGCTGATGGAGTGTGTGGCCAGAAGAGTGTTTACATGCAAAAGAAGTTGGGGCTGGGGAGTTCTTGTGTGTGGTGTTACAGGATCAAGTGCATTTTCAAGGTTTAAAAGGAAGAGAGGAAAATCTGACCTCATAGAGGGAAAGAAATGTTCAAGGTTAAATCAGAAAAGTAAATGTGATAATAATGGGAATTTGGCATACACTGTACTTGTTATTGTGAGATTTTGGAACTTTATAATACCGGTACCAAGAATTTTCAGAGGGAGTGCAGAAATTTAAAACAGGATATGTTGCTACTTTAAGTATACTTAACTGACTCATGCAGAGATTTAAAAGTATGGTAGAAATGTAAGCTTCCCCTGCAAAAGTGTTAAGAGTTCTAGAAAGGGGCAGTGACTTATACTAAATTCATTAACAATGTTAGTGAATCCTCCAGAATCCTGGCTATCTGCTTTAGGATTCAAAAGCTTTTAATAACAGTTCATCCCCTCAAATGTTTGAGTTACCCCCTTGATGCCAGGTTTGATGTAAGGTTGCTGGGGGTTTAGTAAGGAAAAATTCAGTGTGGGTAGTCATGATGCTTCTGTAACTAGTCAAACTTATTTTTTTAAGGTTAGCACTGTATTATATCACCCTTCTGAATAATTGTACTTAATTTCAGGATTTACTTTTCAAGGAATAGGAAGGTTAAAATGTGAATTTTATGTGATGGGATGTATGGGAATCTGTGTTCTTGTTATTTAAAAGATAGATGTTAAAAAATGGAAATAAGAAACATTAAAATGTGTAGTCATATGTCTTGGACATCAACGTTAGTATTTTGCTGTTAATCAGTAGTTATTCTATTCCTAAGTTAGTAATCTTTGTTACTCTTTGATTTGTGCTCAAAGTTTAGACAATTATGTAATATTTTAACTAGCTCCAGTGTCAGTTGGGAACTTGTGTTTTGCCTTTTATTTCCTTTGGCCTCTATTTTAGTGAGATGATGAGGTGGAAGGTAGAACAGTTTAATGGTCTTTAAGCTCAAAGTTAAGGCTTTGGCAACTCCCAGTGTTCTGAATTTGTCTTCTCTGCCTAGATTTTGGTGACGGATGTAACATACTAGTACTTATTTGGGTTAATCAGGTACCTACATGAGTAAGCATTTACAGCTTCACGACATCTGATTCCTGCAGTGCAGTTCTAATAAATTACATGCAAGCCTAAAAATTCAGCTTTTTTTGGGGAAATCTTTTGCACATGTGACCTGTAAAAGTCCCTTACTCTGTTTGTGTGCATGTGTTAGAAAACCATGGATTTGTTGGTTTCCTCGTGTGTAATTTCCCCAGCACCTTGACCTACATTTATATGTAGTGTTTATAATTTAGTATCTTCTTCAGTCTTAACAGATTTAATGGTTCCAAGAATCATTTTATTTTTAGGTATATAATTCAGACCTGCAAAATAACTTTTCTTTTTTTTTAGAGAGAGTGTAGGAGAGGAAGGAGAGGGGGAAGAAAAGAGAGAAACATTTATGTGAGACACATGGATTGGTTGCCTCCCTTACTCGCCCTGACTGGGGCCACAGGGTGGGGGATCCAGCCTGCAACTGAGGTATGTGCCCTTGACTGGGAATTGAACCCCTGAACCTTTGGTCTACCAGCCGACGCTCTAACCACTGAGAAACCTGGCCAGGGCACAATAGGTTTTCAACTGTAGACCCACAATGTACGTTTTAATAAAATACTTTAATGAAAAAAACTTAGTTGGGTTATACAAGTACTAAAATAATTGAGGAAAATGTAGGTTACAAAAAGGGAAAGGAAATAGTTACCCATAATTCTACCCTTTAGTTAGTGGTTTTCAATTATCTGGAGGTTTGTTAAAATAGGTTGCTGGGTCCCGCCCCTGGAGTTGTCCTATTCACTGGTCTAGAGTGTGGCCTGATAACTTGCAATTCTTTTTTTTTTTTTTTTAATATATTTTTTATTGGTTTTAGAGAGGAAGGGAGAGGGAGAGAGAGAGAGATAGAAACATCAATGATGAGAGAGAATCATTGATTGGCTGCCTCCTGCATGCCCCCCACTGGGGATTGAGCCCACAACCTGGACATGTGCCCTTGACTGGAATCGAACGCGGGACCTTTCAGTTTGCAGGCCACGCTCTATCCACTGAGCAAAACCGGCTAGGGCAACTTGCATTTCTAACAAGTTCCTTGCTGCTGTTGCTGCTGGTCTAGAGACCACAATGTAATAACTGTTGTCCTTAAATGTTAACATTATGATGGTTTTTTTTTTTAAAATATTTTATTGATTTTTTTACAGAAAGGAAGGGAGAGGGATAGAGAGCTAGAAACATCGATGAGAGAGAAACATCGACTAGCTGCCTCCTGCACACCCCCTAACGGGGGATGTGCCCGCAACCAATGTACATGCCCTTGACCGGAATTGAACCTGGGACCCTTCAGTCTGCAGACCGACGCTCTATCCACTGAGCCAAACCGGTTTCGGCTGTTTTTGTTTTTTTAATTTAAATGTTGTTTAAAGTATTAAATAAGTCTCCTTTTTCTCCCATTGACCATTATGATGTTTTTTTCATCAGCCTTTATACATACACACACACACACACCACCAGGATATATTTTTCAAGCTGTTGCTTATACTGTATGTGCCATTTTTTGCTTAATATTTTTGCAATTATTTTTCACAGTTAAAAATAGACATAATGAATAACTGATATGACATTCATTGGTGTACTTCTTTGTCATTTTTCTGTGATAAATAAGATTGAAATTAACCTTTTGTGCATAAGTCTTTTCCTGTATTTTTGGATTATTTCTATTTTCCAGAAATGGCATTCTATATCAAAGAAGGTAAACATTTGAATTAAAATATTTAATTAAAAATCTTGGGGTCCACATTCAATGGGCTTTCATTTTGTTCTGTTGTGTTTTTGTTGGTGTCATTTCAGCACTGAAGCAGTCAGCCTGATATAGTGATGAAAGATGAGTTCTGATCTCTTTGTTGAAACTTTCATGTTTTTTGTGATAATGGTGATCTTCAAATTAGGGATACTTTTGTACTTCTTTCTTTTTAGTTTTTATTTTATTGATTTTTAGAGAGAGAGAAATATTGATTTGTTGTTCCACTTATTGATAATGATATATTCATTAGTTGATTCTTGTATGTGCCCTGATTGGGGTTCAGATCTGTAACCTTGTATATCAGGATGATGCTCTAACCATCTGAGATACCCGGCTGGGGTTCAAGGTTTCTTGGATTATAAAATCTTAGTTGAGGTAATATAAATAGAAAATTAGATACAGCATGTGCCTGGTTCGTGTTACCTTAGAAGCAATTGGATTACTACTTATATTAGTGAAAATAAATGTAGTTGTTTCGTTTAAATGGTGCCAGTATAACTTTAGTTATCTGGATAGTGCTTTCAATCAGTTGACTTTATATTACATAGACAATTTCTGAAAGATTAATTTTAAAAATTAAAAAATGCAGGTTAACATTTCCATTGTAGTGTCTGTCTGTAGAAGGTTGATTTGGTAGGAATCATGTTTATAAGAGACCACCAGGTGTTATATTTGTTTTATAGTCTTAGAGCAGTGATGGGCAACCTTTTGAGCTTGGTGTGTCAAACTTCGCCAAAAAACTGAGCATAACTTGGGTAGTGTGTTACTTTGAGGAAAAAACATTATTTCGCAAATGTTTCATCCTCGGCATGCAGCCGCCTCAGCGGCCACGTGTCATCAGAAATGGCTACACGTGTCAGTGCTGACACGCGTGTCATAGGTTCGCCATCACTGTCTTAGAGAGTACTGCACTTTGCTCTTTTGCTAGTTATTTATCTAAATCTGTGAATAAATTAGTAAATCTCCTAATTTAGCAACAAAGCTTTGAAACTACATAACCTTTTTTATTTCACTCCATAGGAAAAGAAACTGGATTTAAAAAAATTATTATTATTAACAAATGGTAACTTATGTATAGCTTTTGGGTCCCACAACTGTCAGCTGGTACAGTCGTCCCCCCCCTTATCAGCAGGGTATATGTTCTAAGACTCCCACTGGATGCCTAAAACTGCAGATAGTACTGAGCCCTACATATACTATGTTTTTGCCTATGCATACATACCCTTACCAGCTTCTCTTTGGCTTATCTGAATTGTCAGCATCACTACTCTTGTGCTTAGGGGCCATTCATTATTAGTAAAATAAGGGTTACTTGAACCCAAGCACTGCAGTACCTTAACAGTAGATCTAATAACCAAGATGGCCACTAAATGACTAATGGGTAGGTAGTGTGGACAGCGGGGATATGCTGGACAAAGGGATGGTTCACACCTGGGGTGGGATGGAGTGTGACTTGGTGAGATTTTGTCATGCTACTCAGAAAGGCATGCTATTTAAAATTTATGAATTGTTTATTTCTAGAATTTTCCATTTATTATTTTGACCATGAATAACTGAAACTACGGAAAGGGAAACTGCATAAGGAGGTGGGGGGGAGGGCATAACTACTATACTTGGTTAGATCACTAATCCAAACTAAGGCTCCTACAATGAAAGCGTGCCATGATGTAGGTCTTAGATATTTTTTTTGGTCTTAGATATTTTAGATTTTTATTACAAACTAGAGGCCCGGTGCACGAAATTCATGCACAGAGGGGGGTTGTCCCTCAGCCCAGCCTGTACCCTCTCCAATCTGACCCCTCGAGGGATGTCCGACTGCCCGTTTAGGCCCAACCCCTGGGATCGGGCCTAAACGGGCAGTCGGACACCCCTCTCACAATCCAGGACTGCTGGCTCCCAACTGCTTGCCTGCCTGCCTTCCTGATTGCCCCTAACCGCTTCTGCCTGCCAGCCTGATCACCCCCTAACCACTCTGCTGCCAGCCTGTTTGCCCCCAACTTCCCTTCTCTGCCGGCCTGGTTACCCCTAACTGCCCTAACCTGCAGGGTTGATTACCTCCAACTGCCCTCCCTTGAAGGCCTGGTCCTTCTCAACTGCCCTCCCTTGCAGGCCGGGTGCCTCCCAACTGCCATCTCCTGCTGGCCATCTTGTGGTGGCCATCTTGTGTCCACATGGGGGCAGGATCTTTGACCACATGGGGGCAGCTATATTGTGTGTTGCAGTGATGATCAATCTGCATAGTACTCTTTTATTAGATAGGATAGAGGCCTGGTACAGGGGTGGGGGCCAGCTAGTTTGCCCTGAAGGGTGTCCCTGATCAGGGTGGGGTTCCCTTGGGGCGTGGGGCGGCCTGAGAGAGGGGCCTGTGGTGGTTTGCAGGCTGGCCACGCCCCCTGGCAACCCAAGCGGAGGCCCTGGTATCTGGAATTTATTTTCCTTCTACAATTGAAACTTTGTAGCCTGGAGCAGAGCCAAGCCTGGGGCTCCCTCCGAGGCCCCCAGCCATTTGTGTTGGGGTTATAATTGAAACTTTGTTGCCTTAAGCGGGTGGACCCGGCCAGGGTGTGGGGAAAGCTTTGCTTCCCCTGTTGCCACCGGCAACCCTGGCCTGCTCTCTCAAGCTCCATTCTGCCACCATTTCTGTTTGAATTTGTTTACCTTCTATAATTGAAACTCCGTAGCTTGAGTGGAGGCTTAGGCCTGCAACGGCTGGCAGAAAGCTTGGCTTCCTCTGTTACCTAGGAAACCTTGCTCTCTGTGGCTGTAGCCATCTTGGTTTGGGTTAATTTGCATACTCGCTCTGATTGGATGGTGGGCGTGGCTTGTGGGTGTGTCGGAGGTATGGTCAATTTGCATATTTGTCTATTATTAGATAGGATTATGTTTACATTCAAATGGATGAGCATAGGAGGGAAATGCATTTTAAATGCTTGAGGCTTTTTCTGACTAAAGGAGTTTTAGCTCTGTCTTAACTTGGTGGCTGATCTCAATATAGCTTTAGAATATATTTAAGTAAGTATATTAAAATGTAGAACATAGTACATGTTTGATAACAGAATCATTGATTTTGGCAACACAATTTGACATTATTAGCAACTGTTAGTTTTACCAAGTAATTCATTCAATTCTCCATAGCTACCATCTTGATATAGAGGGAAAAAACCCCCCCTGTATTTTGTCTTTCAATTCATTTGTATCCTGAGGGACTAAAAACAAAACTTTTTATTTTTTTTAAGTCAGATTTGTTTTATGGGTGGAAGGAGGAGAGGAAGTAGACTTTTGAGTGTGTTCTTTAGTCTAATTATCTGGATTGCTGCCCAATTTTTCCTGGCAGTAAAGAAAAGCAGTTCTTGAATGCTGTCTTCGATTATCAAATGACATATATTTAAGTATACCTGTATTGAGTCATTCATGCTTTTGTGAACACATTTGCTTTTATCTTTTTTTCTGTAGGCTCTTAGGTTAGAATAGTTAGGTACCAGATTCTTTCTGTCTTTAATTAATGTGGCTTTCCTTTGAGATTTAGCTAGGAATTTTATAACATGTAAACCATAATACATCAAGAAGACTATTGGTGGCTTGTAAAGACTATATTTATCATTTCATATAGTATTTCAAATGAATATGTCTGCTTTCTATTAGTGTTCCTAGCTTATATTTTGACTAATTTCTAGAAATCACGCAAGACAGTTAAATTCACTGGGAGGAAAATACGTAAATAAACCTTTAGGGAGAAGGTATTTCCAGATCCTTTACAGTATCTTACATGCAAGGTTATTAAAAGTAGTAGTGAAGCCAGGTCCTTTTTTTCTAGGAGTTTGAAAATCAGAGAATACTTGGCTTATTTCACTTTGTGCAGGTAGGCAATTGTTTATCAAACTCATACTTATTTATGCTAAAAATGTATAGTAGTTTACAACTTTGCTATATACCTCCTGAATGTAAAAATAGGCTGTGCCTTAGATTTGCTTTAATTTTTAGTGAAGTCAGGCACACTGGAACATGGCACCTGAATTTTGTGTTCTTATATTTTAAAGGTACTGGTCTCTCTTTGTCTATGAAGAATTTGTAAGCTAGTATTATACAGTCTAGTCAATGTTCCTGAGATTCAAAAGCTACTAACTATTTTCTTTAAGTCCTCAAGGTAGGAAGTCTAGAGGTCTCTATCACCCAGTATCCTCCTGTGCTCTTCAGACAAGGTAAAAGGGAATAGTAGTCCCCTGTCCCTACGGGAGCTCATTCCCGGCATTGAGTTTTGGCCCCTTTGCATCTTGTAATTCAAAGAATGACTAAAAATGTCTGCTTGTGCTTATTCTCTGTTTTTTGGGGGGTGACCTAGTATATGTATATATATTCAAGCCTTTGAACTGGATTATTTTAATTGACAGAGATGCGTCTTACCTTTTATTTGATTGATGGGAAATAGAACTTGAAATTCTATTTTTTACAGAATAAAAAAATAGTGTATGACTTGGGTGCTTTTAAATTGGGGCTTGCCTTGGTTTATGTGACTCAGTTGGTTGAGCGTTGTCCTATGTATCACAAGGTCGCTGGTTCAATACCCGGTCGGGCACATGCCCAGGTTGCTGGTTCAGTTCCCAGTGGGAGGTATGCAGGAGGCAGCCAATTGATGTTTCTCTCACATTGATGTTACTATCTCTTTCTCCCTCTCCCTTCCTCTCTCTCTAAAAACACAAAACAAACAAACAAACAAAAAGCAACCTCCCCCAAAAAATCCACAGTAAATTGGGGCTTATTACTCTTTTTAAAAATATATATATTTTTATTGATTTCAGAGAGGAAGGAGAGGGATAGAGAGATAGAAACATCAATGATTAGAGAGAATCATTGACCGGCTGCCTCCTGCACACCCCACACCAAGGATGGAGCTTGCAACCTGGGCATGTGCCCTGACTGGGAATTGACCTGTGACCTCCTGGTTCAGAGGCTGACACTCAACCACTGAGCCACTCCGGCTGGGCTTATTACTTATTTGAATAATGTAATGATTTTAGTCTGTTCTGGCTGTTTTAGTTCTTAAATGTCATTCTTATAGTGTTTTGTCAGCTCTGATGAAGTTCTGATGACATTTTATTATTTAAAGTGAAATTTTAGAATCGTACATAGATTTTAGCATGTTTTTCTATGTGGAGAAAGCTTGCAATGCAAATAATAGTATTACAAAGCAATGGTTACTTTCTGAATATAAGGGCATCTCTAGTTGAAATTAAAAATTGTATTCTTTCTAGACAATATCATTTGTGGCCTTATGTAACAGTTTGTGAAATACTGATGCTTGGCTATAAATTCTGATAACTTTGTTTTTATTATTGATAGAAAAAAAAAGGCCAAAGTTAAAATGTCTACTTTTTTATCTGTGAATTATAAAATTAGTTTCACTACTTAGTGGTTGCTTTTGTTATGTGAAAAATATAATTAAACAGTATAGCCTTATGCCTCAGTTAATCTTGTTTATGAATTTAAGATTCATAAATAAAACAAAATGACTTAGTAGATTTTTATATAAATGTTCTGGTATCTCTGTACAACAATAGATTACATGGCATTGTGTTTTGTATTCTTTTTTAACTCTTTTTGTGTTGTTGTTAATCCTCACCCGAGGATATTTGTCCATTGATTTTTAGAGAGAATGGAAGGGGAGAGACAGAGAGAAACATTGATGTGAGAGAGACATATCTGTTGGTTGCCTCCCACACATGCCAATTGGCCAGGGCATGTTTTAGTATTCTCTGAGTTGTATGTGCCCTGTCAATTTAAAAAATAAAATAAGACCGTAAGAGTGCCTGATTTATAGAAGCTTTTATCAGGCTAGAATGGCAGCATGCTGTTCCTTTCAAAATTTTATATATTTAAATACCTAAAATTATATATTTTTTATTTTTATTTTTTTTTTATTTTAATCCTCATCGAGGATATTTTCCCATTGATTTTTAGGGAGAGTGGAAGAGAGAGGGAAAGACAGACAGAAACATTGATGTGAGAGAAACACATCAGTTGGTTACCTCCTGCACGAGCCTCAACCAGGGCCCGGGCTGGGAAGTAGCCTGCAACCAAGGTATGTGTCCTTGACCGGAATCGAACCCGGGACCCCTTGGTCCTCAGGCCAACGCTCTATCCACTGAGCCAAACCAGCTAGGGCTATATATATATATATTTTTTAAAATATATTTTATTGATTTTTTACAGAGAGGAAGGGAGAGGGATAGAGAGCTAGAAATATCGATGAGAGAGAAACATCAACCAGCTGCCTCCCGCACAACCCCATTGGGGACATGCCCACAACCAAGGTACATGCCCCCGACTGGAATCGAACCCGGAACCCTTCAGTCCACAGGCTGAAGCTCTATCCACTGAGCCAAACCGGTTTCGGCAATATTTTCTTTTTTTTAAAGGTAAATTAGGGAATGGGAGTATAACTGAGTAAAATAATATTTCCAGAGCCAGGATAGGATCCCGTCAGAGTTGGAAACAGTTCTGTATTTAAGCATTTAACTATTTTACCATTATGCTTTTTTAAAAATATATATATTTTATTGATTTTTTACAGAGAGGGAGAGGGACAGAGAGTTAGAAACATCAATGAGAGAGAGACATCGATCAGCTGCCTCCTGCACACCTCCCACTGGGGATGTGCCCACAACCAAGGTACATGCCCTTGACCGGAATCGAACCTGGGACCCTTCAGTCCACAGGCCGACGCTCTATCCACTGAGCCAAACTGGTTAGGGCCCATTATGCTTTTTAATACTCTCCAGATATCTTAAATATATATATTGCAGAAAATTTAGGTGCCAACATTTTTATTGATATTTAAGCTCTGAGTGCCTATAGTGGATCAGTTTTGCTTCATGTTTTAGTACCTTTAATTATTAGTCTCAACATAGCTAAGCTTGTATAAAAACTTTCGATGCTTGCTTTTTTAAAAGTTGGGATGGTTTTATGAAAGAAAGCTTGGGTGTAAGCGACCCTTCTCATTTTCTACTGTTTTTGCCTTAATGTTTGTTAGCTTTTGACTTTTTTTAGATAAACTTTTTATTTTAGATTTACAGAAGAGTTGTGAAGATAATACAGAAATTACCTCTGTGTTACCATTTTATATTATCAAAACTAAGAAACCAATGTTGGTACACTAAACTCCAGGCTTTATTCAGATTTACCAGTTTTTCCATGAATGTTCTTTTCTGTTCCAGGATTCAGTTCAGGATACCACATTACATATAGTTGTCATGTCTCCTTAGTCTGAGTTTCTCACTCCTTCACTGTTTTACATCACTTGTTTTGCAGTACTGGTCAGGTATTTTTTTGGAGTGCTCCTCAATTTCTGTTTATATGGTCCCCTTCTCCTCTCCCCTCCCCCCTATGATTAGACATCGTAATAATAAGATTTTAAAATTTGGCCAAATTCATTGTGGATGTTTGGAAAGAATACCACAAAGGGGAAGTGCCCCCTCATGACTGCACAGGTTACGGTAACCTTGACACACATGACTAAGGTGGTGCTTGCCAGGTTTCTTCACTGTAAAGTTAGTTTTTCCTCTGTATTATATTCTTTGGAAGCTAGTCACTAAGTGTGTAGTTAAGCTGACACTCAAGGGAGCTGGAAGAATTACACTCCATCTCTGGAGGGAGTAATTGTTAACTTTTGATAATTAATGTAGCAGTGCATTCATCTTAGTTATTAGTGGCTTTTGTATAGAAGTTATTTTGATTTTGAATGAAGTGTAATTGGTACTGCCTCTTTGGAAATAAGATGGGATATAAATGTATGAGGATGTGGTCTAGAAGCACACAGGTTTGGTGGATTTGTTTAGCTATTTGCATGATAAATTTAACTTTCTACATTTGGCTGTTTTTAGATCTGTAACATTTATATGTGAAAATGAAGATAAACTTAGGATGAGTTGCAAACCTATTAAGAGCATTATAACTAAAGGAATTCTATCACCTTAAAGAGTTTTAGATCAGGAAGATAACTTGGGGCTAAGGTAATATAAAATGCTATTACATTCAGTGTATCTTTTTGTTACTAACTACAGCAGGTTATCAAATGTCATTTTGTTACAATGCTGATGAGATACTAAACTCTTATTTATATGATTTAGCCTATGGTAAAATTGGTTTCTTTAGTCCAGCAAGTGTTGCTCAGTGATTGAGCTTCCGACCAATTCCCAGTCAGGGCACATGCCCAGGTAGCAGGCTCGATCCCCAATGTGGGGTGTGCCGGAGGCAGCGATCAGTGATTCTCATCATTGATATTTCTGTCTCTCTCTCCTCTCCTTTCCTCTCTGAAATCAATAAAAACACATTTTTTAAAAGTATATACAATGCTTTATTTTCTTGAGCAGAGTATATTTAGAGCTGATGCTATAAAGCAGCATAAGATATTAAAACTTTGCCTAACTCATTTGATCTAGGTTAAAAAGTTAAGCCAAAGTATTTATTTCTCAGGGGCTTCCTTAAAAATAGTGAGGAAGAAAGGTAGAAACTGAATGTTAGTGGGAAATACCTCATTAGTTACAAATACTATAGTAGTAATTATTTATTTTGAGATTGTAGAGGACAGTTCAGAATTTATGTATCAACTCAAGGGGACACCTGGGTTTTTGTGTTGTATCTAAGTCAGAAGTGTTTATAACCAGCTGTTTATTGATTTAGTTACCTTGGTGGTACATTTTCAGACTGTTGGCCTTTGCCAGCATCTGGATGTCATGTAGATGCTAAGAGTCAATAGTGTGACACTTAGGGCCATCCTAGTGTCTTGATGACCCTGGGCTGGTGTTCAACTGTTTTTACAAATTTATTTTTATTTTGTTTTTTATTGATTTAGAGAGAGAGGAAGGGAGAGGGAGAGAGAAACATTGATATGAGCAAAACAGGGATCAGCTGCCTCCTGCACTCCCCCCATAGGCGATCAAGCCCACAACCTGGGCATGTTCCCTGACCATCAAACCAGCAATGCACAGGATAACGCCCAACTTAGCCACACTAGCCAGGGCTCAGCTGTTTTCTTTGTAACCTCTTTTTCTTTGCTTACTTTCTTAAGTTTACATGCCCAATAGCCTTTTTTAAAAATCAAGACTAGTTTTTTAGAGTAGTTTTAGGTTCATATCAAAATGGAAGGGAAGTATAGAAAGATATTTCCCATATCATTGTCCCCATTCATGAACAGCCTGCCCCATTATCAACATCCCCCACCAGAGTGTGATGCATGTTATAATTGATGAACCTACATTAACACATCATTATCATGCAAAATAGTTTACATTAGGGTTCACTCTTGGTGTTGTACATCCTATGGATTTGGACAAATGTATGATGGCTTGTAACCACCGTCACGGTATAATAGAGTATTTTCACTGCCCTGAAATCCTCCGTGCTCCACCTAGCAGCCACTGATTTTTTTACTGTCTCCGCATTTTTGCCTTTTCCATATGTCATATAGTTGGAGTCATACAGTATATATAGCCTTTTCAGATAGGCTTCTTTCACTTAGTAATGTGCGTTTAAATTTCTTTCATGTCTTTTCATGGCTTGATAACTCATTTCTTTTTAGCACTGAGTAATATTCCATAGTTTGAATGTACCGGTTTGTTTGTTCATTCACCTTAGTGAGCTCTATTTACTAAATAGAGCTAATACTATTAATGGTTTCTAATTTTTTTCAGATTCACTTTTGTACTTTTTTCAAAAAATCTTTTTTTCCCCAAAAAATCTTTTAGTAGCAAGTAGCTGAAGTCTATCCTGCTGGCCCATTCTATCCTCATTTCTACCTTTCTTGTTCTCTGATAACTTGTTTAGTAATGTGATACTTCTCATTCTAACATTTATTCTTGTAGCATCTTGCTTTGAGATGTTTTGACCCCTTTTTTTTTCCGAGATAAAAACCCGGGCTACGCAGGTTGGTTGAAAGTGTTGAGATCATAGAGTAAGTCCTTCTAGTGATGGTTTGGAGCCAACTAGGCCTTCTTATGCTTTTGTCCCTTTAAACATGCAAGTAACCCATATCTTACTTTATTTTTAAAATATATGTTTATTGATTTCAGAGCGGAAGGGAGAGGGAGAGAGAGATAGAAACATCCATGATGAGAGAGCATCATCAACTGACTGCCTCCTGCACGCCCCCTACTGGGCATTGAGCCTGCAACCAGGGCAAGTGCCCTTGATCAGAATTGAACCCAGGACCCTTCAGTCCACAGGCCCACGCTCTATCCACTGAGCCAAACCAGCCAGGGCAGTAATCCTTATTTTACTTAATGATGATCTCAAAATACAAGACTAGTGATGTTGGTAATTCAGATAAGCCAAAGAGAAGCTGTAAAGTGCCTCCTTTAAGTGAAAAGATATGTATAGGAAAAGCAGTATATATAGTGTTTGGTACTCTCTGAGGTCTTAGGCATCCATCAGAGGGTCTTGGAACATATCCTCCACAGATAAGGGGGCTACTCTATGTTGGAAGAGAAGATGTCATGTTGTTATAAAGCCTAGTATGTACTTTATTTGTCCTTAGCATAGTGTTGGCATAATAGTATGATCTTCGATAAAATATTTGAATCAGATTGAATTGAATTATACAATAAACCATGTAAATACACTCTTAGCCAAGAAAGAAAATTGGTGGTGTGTGAAGATGGCAAATGTTTTTGTTAGTAAAGAATGTCAGATTTGCACTATATGTTACAGATTCTACGACATTTTTTCTTGCATCTTAACATCCTTGAAATTGAGATGTCTTACAATTGGTGGTGAGTCACATTTTGATTGTCAGCTTTTTTCTTTCATGGTGTGTCATAAAACAGTGTTGTGTCATTGATGTGATGAAATAATGTAGTGCCTCCTTTTTGTGTGGAGATGAGGAAATACAATGGATAGCAGATTACTTCTTGGGCTATAGGATATGCTATATTAAATGTTATTTTTATCAGGCACTGAATTGACTCTGGACAGCTGACAGTGGGGACCCATTGTTAGAACATTTCATTAATAAAGCAGTTATCTTTACTCCAAGCTAGAAGACTAGACTTCAGTGCCAGAATTCTGCCTTTTAAAATAAAATGTAAAACTCTTACAAATTTTGTTTTTTATATGCAAAGTCTTTCTTTTTTTTTTTTCTTTTTTTTTTACTTGGACATTTTAATGAACTTCCCTCCATGTAGCTTCAAGCTGCCAGGACACAGGCCCCACCAACACCCTTAATCTTCTCCTCGGCTCCTCTGCTGGAGACCTTGGCCTTCACAATGACAGGCTGCTCTGGGAGCTCTCCCTTCCCCAGAACTTTGTAGTAGCCAATCGCACCACATCAATGATAGGAGCAGCTCCAGTCTTGCTCTTGGCAGCATTTACCCGTGTCTGCTCACTGACCAGGGTCCACAGTTTATCAAGGTTGACAGTTGGGCAGAAGCTCTGGTTCCTCTTTAAGTGGTAATGCCTCACACCAACTTTCCCAAAGTAACTGGGTGATATTTGTCTAAGTTGATCCTGTGATGATGCAAGCCACCAGCATTACTGCAGCCCCTGGGTGCTTCCTGTGCTTGCCGATGCGGCTGTGGCCATGGCTCACGTGGCCCTGAAGTTTTCTGGTCTTCCTCAGTCTGGATGGCATGTCTGTGGCTGAGCTGCCTGCCTTTCTTTTTCTTTTTTTAATATAGTTTATTGATTTTTTACAGAGAGGAAGGGAGAGGGATAGAGAGTTAGAAACATCGATGGGAGAGAAACATCGATCAGCTGCCTCCTGCACATCTACTGGGGATGTGCCCGCAACCAAGGTACATGCCCTTGACCAGAATCGAACCTGGGACCCTTCAGTTTGCAGGCCAATGCTCTATTCACTGAGTCAAACTGGTTAGGGCCTGCCTTTCTTTTTAATCATGTTGTTGGGAACATAATGGTAAGTATTGAGTTACTCCATTTCTGTGTAAAGCAGGCCTTGGGAGGTTTTACTGTGTAGCTCTTGGAAAAGGAGTGAAGAGTAGCAGAATAAATTTTTAAAATTTTTCTTTTAATTAAAACAATTAAATTTATTAATACTTTACTGAAGCTTGAGGAATTAAATCACAAGTTTACTTTTGGCTTCTGAATCTAAGCACTGTTAATATTTATTCTGCATGGTTTTATGAAGACCTAAAAGGTACAGTTGCTCATTTCTTAATCTTGAGAGCTTTTTCTATTCTCTTGAATAAGTCTATTTAAAGATAAGTTATTAAATCCTATTATTAACCCTGTGCTTCTGTTAATTTTATATAAAAACGAATAGGACCATAACACGGAGATACAATTGATCCTTGAATAACATGGGTTTGGACTGCACAGATCCACTTAAATGTGGATTTTTTTTCAATAACTACATACAGTACTGTAAATGTAATTTCTCTTGTGATTTTAACATTTTCTTTTCTCTTTATTTTATAATACATATAACATACAAAGTATGTTAATTGACTATTTACATTATCTCTAAGGCTTTTAGTCAACAGTAGGCTATTAGAAGTTAAGTTTTCAGGGAGGCAAAAATTATACATGGCCCAGGTGGTGTTACTCAGTGGTTGAATGTGAACCTATGAACAAGAGGTCACAGTTCAATTCCCGGTCTGGGCACATGCCTGGGTTGCGGGCTTGATCTCCAGTGTGGGGCATGCAGGAGGCAGCCAATCAATGATTCTCTCTCATCATTAATGTTTCTATCTCTTTCTCCCTCTCGCTTCCTCTCTGAAATCAATTTTTTAAAAAATTGGCTCAATCGATAGAGTTGTTTGCGTGTGGACCAAAGGGTCCCGGGTTCGATTCTGGTCAAGGGCACGTACCTTGGTTGCAGGCTTCTTCCCGGCCCAGGCCCTGGTCAGGGCATGTGCTGGAGGCAACCAGTTGATGTGTTTCTCTCACATCCATGTTTCTCTCTTGTCTTTCCCTCTCTTTTCCACTCTCCCTAAAAATCAATGGAAAAATATCCTCAGGTGAAGGATTAACAAATCTATACTAATAATCTATACCAATAAAAGAATAATATGCTAATTAGACTGGATAGACCGGACCTCTTCTGGACATTCTTCCAGACAAAGCCATGGTGGCGGAGGCCGAGGCAGAGGTGGTTAGGGGCAATTAGGCTGGCAGGGGAGAGTAGTTAGGGGTGATCAGGCAGGCAGAAGCGGTTAGGGACGATCAGGCCAGCAGGGGAGCAGTTAGGGGCATCAGGCAGGCAGGCAGGTGAGCGATTAGGAGCCAGCGGCCCCGGATTGCAAGAAGGATGTCCGATTGCTGGTTTAGTCCCAATCCCCGTGATCATCAGGCCTAAACCAGCAGTCAGACATCCCCTAAGGGGTCCCGGATTGGAGAGGGTACAGGCTGGGCTGAGGGGCCCTCCCTCCTCCCCCTGTGCACAAATTTTGTGCACCGGGCCTCTAGTAAATAAGTAAGTAAAGTTATACATGGATTTTTGATTGTGCAGGGGGTCAGCACCCCTAGCTCCTGCATTGTTCAGGGGTCAGCTGTATAAAGATACTGCACAAATAAAGACTATAGGCACTTAAAAACTTAAAAATAAGTTTAAAAAGAGGGTAGGACCTTGGAATAATATGGAGTTGAGTGTATCAAGCCTTGAGAAGGTTTCCTGAAGGAAGCTGAATGTCATAGAGGCAGGAGCCAAATATGCAGGAGGGTACCTGTGAGGATGGGAGATACCTGGTGGCTTAGCTTGATTTAAAGATCAGAGGTTGTAACTTAGTCCCTGTTAAGAATATAGTTTTATAGTGCAGTGTGTGTGACCAAGATTATGTGGGTTACTGTAATTTGAATAGGCTAGCTTTTTCCAATTTAGGATCTACTAGACATCCTATATAATAAAACCCTAATATGCAAATCGACTGAATGGCAGAAAGACTGGTCACTATGATATGCACTGACCACCAAGGGGCAGATGCTCAAAGCAGGAGCTGCCCCTTAGTGGTCAGTGCGTTCCCACAGGGGGAGCGCTGCTCATTCAGAAGCTGGGCTCACAACTGGGAAGCGCAGCAGGGGTGGCGGGAGCCTCCCCAGCCTCCACCGCAGTGCTAAGGACCCCTCGGGGGATGTCCGACTGCCAGCTTAGGCCCGCTCCCCCGAGGGGTCCCGGACTGTGAGAGGGTGCAGGCTGGGCTGAGGGCCTGCCTCCCCAATGCACGAATGTCGTGCACCAGGCCTCTAGTTTTGTATATAACTCTGATTGTACTTATATATAAAGTGTAAAAAAACTTTCATAAACATATGTATTGCCTTCCAGGGAATAGAGAATTGAAAATAGCTTTTAACAAATTTAAAATCTTATTTTGAATATTATTATCTTTATAGATAGATAGATATGGATAGTTAAAATAAGTTCTGCAGTTTATTACTACTTTCTTGGTATGAACATTGTGTGAATATTTACTAGGGCATTTAGAAGTATGAAATAGAAAATCTTGACATCTTACTTTCTGATTTTGTAATATGGTAATAAGGTGTTGCTTCATATTTAGAAACATGCATTAATAAAAGTTTGAGTAGGAAAAGCCCCTGTCTTTTGCCAGTAACACTTGTTGCCCTTTCCTTTTTAGAAATGCATTCCTAGAATTTAGTATTGTGAAATTGTAATTATTAAAATGCTATCCAGTGTTAACTCATCACCTGCTGACCTGAGAATTCAAATGCTTTGTTTACCATGTTTAAGTCAAACTTAGACCAACTCTATGAAAGTGTCAGTTGTTGCCATAATTACAGATGCTGGAATTGAGGTGAGATATCACCATCCTTGTCTGGTAATGAGGAGCAGCCAACTTAAGTTGATTTTGTTCTTTGGGGCAAGTGTGTATCTGTTCATTATATGTTTCAGTGAAGGAATCTTATGGTTCCCACATGTCTTGTTTCAGTTTTGTTTTTCATATAGAGTATTTCTTTTTCCCCCCCCAATATGTACTTATTGATTTTTTAGAGAGAGAGGGAGAGATAGTAACATTGATGAGAGAGAAACATGGTTAGGCTGCCTCCTGCATGCCTCCTGTTGGGAAGTGAGCCTGCAACCTGGGCATGTTCCTTGACTGGGAATCGAACCAGTGAACTCTTGGGATATGCTCAACCAACTAAGCCACACTGACCAGGCAATATAGAGTACCTATTGAAAGACAGTATGGTTTAGTAGATGGGGCAAGGCCCTTGTTCAAATTCTGTTGGAAGCTACCCATTGTCTTCACTATCAGAAAAGTGTAAACAAGGAGCTCGGAACGCTGGTGAACCTTGAGCTCTGGCAAGGGCCAAAGCTATGCACCGATTGTTGAGTCGAGACAATGGTGGCTCAAGCAATTTCCTGACCAAATAGTCTCAAAGTAAATCTTTACTAATATTTACTGATCTTTAAGATAGTCTGTTACCGGAATTGCCTGCCTAAGGGCAATATGTGTATCCAAAATTGAATAAAAGGTTGGCAGGGCCTGGACACCAGTAAAGTCCTTCCCCTTGCATTGGACTCTCCGCCTGGCCCCCAATTTCCAAGTTATTATTATTTTTTAAAAATATATTTTATTGATTTTTTACAGAGAGGAAGAGAGAGGGATAGAGAGCCAGAAACATCGATGAGAGAGAAACATCGATCAGCTGCCTCCTGCACACCCCCCACTGGGGACGCACCTGCAACCAAGGTACATGTCCTTGACCGGAATCGAACCTGGAACCCTTCAGTCTGCAGGCCGACGCTCTATCCACTGAGCCAAACCGGTTTCGGCCCCAATTTCCAAATTATTATTTCTTGTCTCATCATTTGCCTGCGGCGCTTCTCCAGATCCTGAACCTCTAAGCCACGCGGGACATGGTTTCTCACAGAATTCTTTCAAACAATTAATGTATAGTCGCATAAAAAATGTCTAAGCTTGTTCAATAGCAAGAGAGGGCTGCTTTGAATTATGATTAATATTGTAGAACCCAATTCTAGGTTGGCAGTAATATTTGATTAAAATATAGTGGTAGGCTTTTAACTTGGCCTTATTGTAGATCCTTTTTTTAAATTTATTTTTATTTTTTAAAGGTTTTTATTGATTTTTACAGAGAGAGGAAGGGAGAGGGATAGAGAGATAGAAACATTGATGAGAGAGGAACATCATCAATCAGCTGCCTCCTGCACACTCCCCCACAATGGATCGAGCCTGCAACCCCAGGCATGTGCCCTGACTGGGAATCGAACCAACAACCTCTTGGTTCCTGGGTCAATGCTCAGCCTCTGAGCCACACTGGCTGGGCATAGATCCTTTTTCTTTTCAACGTTTTTAGATTTTTTAATCGATTTTAGAGAGAGGAGAAGGCATGGAGCGAGAAACATCGATGTGAGAGAGAAACACTGATAAGTTTCCTTGTGCACGTGCCCTTACCTCGGATAGAACCCAAAATCTCAGTATGTGCCCTGACCAGGATTAGAACTCACCATCTGCTGGTATATGAGATGGATGCTCCAACTAACAGCTACACTGGCCAGGGCACTTTTTCTTTCAGCTGTCACATTTTTATGAGTAAAACTTCATCTTACTAGTATTCTGGAAGTTAGTTGATATGGGTGATTCAGATAAAACTGCATAATGATGGCAGTATTAAGTTTTTTGTTCAATAGAAATTGTCTGGAAAAAGTTTTTTTCTTTTTTTAAAAATATATTTTATTTATTTCAGAGAGGAAGGGAAAGGGAGAGATAGAAACATCAATGATAAGAGAGGATCATTGATCGACTGCCTCCTGCATGCCCCACACTGGGGATCGAGCCCACATGGGACAATGCTCAACCAACTGAGCCCTACTGACCAGGGTGGTGCATATTTTCTTTCAAATTAGTGTTTTGGGTTTCTTTGGGTATATACCCAGAAGTGGAATTGCTGAGTCATAAGACAGTTCCATTTTTAATTTTTTGAGGAACCTCCATACTGTTTTCCATAGTGGCCACACCAGTGCTGTATTCCCCCAAGAGTGTACAAGGGTTTCCTTTTCTCCACATCCTTGCCAACACTTGTTTATTGATGATAGCCATTCTCACAGGTGTGAGACATCTCATTGTGGTTTTCACATCTCTCTGATGATTAGTGCTATTGAGCATCTTTTCATATGTCTATTGGGTATCTGTATGTTCTCTGGAGAAGTGTCTATTCAGGTCCTCTGCCACTTATTTATTTATATTTAAAATTATACACACACACACACACACACACACACACACATACACATACATATATATATACACACACACACACACACACACAAATAAAAGAGTAAAATGCAAATTGACCGTACCTTTGTGACACCCACCAGCTAATCTAGAGTGAGTATGCAAATTAATTCAACAAAGATGGAAGGTTAATTTGCATACACAGGCGCTGAGCGGCCAGGGGCGTTCCGCACCGCCCCAGCTGCTCTGGGCCTCTGGGCAGCATGGGAAGGCGGAAAGGCAGCTCTGGCCAGAGTGAAGGCAGTGCTGGCAGCCAGGGGAAGGAAGGCCCATTCTTGCATGAATCTTCATCCATTGGGCCTCTAGTATATATATATTATATTTATTTAAGAGAGGGAGGGAGACGGAGAGAGAGATAGAAACACCAATGATGAGAGAGAATCATTGATTGCCTTCTGTATGTCCCCCACTGGGGATTGAGCCCGCCACCCAGGAATATGCTGTGACTGGGAATTGAACCATAACTTCTTGATTCATAAGTTGACGCTCAACCACTGAGCCACGCCAGCTGGGCAGGTACTCTGTCCATTTTTTAATTGGATTGTTTGGGGTTTTTTGTTGTTGAGTTATATGAGTGTTTTATAAACTTTAGCTATTAATCTCTTATTAGTAGTCTCATTAAAGGATATCTTCCATTCAGTAGGTTGTCGTGTTTTTGTTTTTAATTATTTCATTTATTTATTTATTTTATTGATTGATTTTGCGGGGAGAGAGAGACAAGACAGACAGATGCACATACACATACCAGTTTGTTGCTCCATCCATTCATGCATTCATTGGTTGATTTTTGTATGTGCCCTGACTATGGGGATCAAACCTGCAACATTGGCGTATTTGGACAATGTTCTAACCCAGTGGTTGGCAAACTCATTAGTCAACAGAGACAAATATCAACAGTACAACGATTGAAATTTCTTTTGAGAGCCAAATTTTTTAAACTTCTAACGCCACTTCTTCAAAATAGACTCGCCCAGGCCGTGGTATTTTGTGGAAGAGCCATACTCAAGGGGCCAAAGAGCCGCATGTGGCTTGCGAGCCGCAGTTTGCCGACCACTGCTCTAACCAACTGAGCTACATGGCCAGGGCTCTTTTTGTTTTGATGATGGTTTTTGTTGTGCAACAACTTTTTAATTTGATGTAGTCCCATTGGTTTATTTTTCTTTTGTTTTCCTTGCCTGAGGAGATATCGCTAAGATAAATTTTAGAGATTTTTCTGCCTGTGTTTTCTTGTAGGACTTTTATGGTTTCGAGTCTTACATTTGTCTTTAACCCATTTTGAGTTTATTCTTGTATATGGTGTAAGAAGGTCATCTAGATTAATTTTTTTTACATGTATGTGTTCAATTTTTCCAACATCATTTATTGATTAGACTGTCTTTACTCCATTGTATGTTCTTGCTTCCTTTGTCATATATTAATTGACCATGTAGGTGTGGGTTTATTTCTGGGCTCTTATTAGTATTCTGTTTCACTGATCTCTGTCTGTTTTTATGTCAGTACCAATCTGTTTCGATTACTATTGCCTTGTAGTATAGTTTGATATCAGGTAGTGTGATTCCTCCAACTTTGTTCTTCTTTCTCAAGATTGTTGTGGCTATTCAGGGTCTTTTGTGATTCCATATACATTTTTGGATTATTCTAGTTTTGTGAAAAAACGCCATTACTATTTTGATAGGAGTTGCATTGAGTCTATCTATGGATTGCTCTGGTTGGTATGGGCATTTTAATCATGTTAATTCTTTCTATTTATAATACTGTATATGCTTTCATTTACTTGTACCTTCTTCAGTTTCTTTCCTCAGTGTCTTATAATTTTCTGAGTACAGGTCTTTTATCTCGTTGGTTAAATTTATTCATAGTGTTGTGTGTTTTTTGAGGCAATTATAAATGGGATTGTTTTCTTAGTTTCCCTTTTTGGTAATTCATTATTAGTGTGTAAAAATGCAATTGACTTTTGAATATTTATTTTGTATCCTGCTATTTTACTGAATTCATTTATCAGTTCTGGTAGTTTTATGGTAGGATCTTTAGGGTTCTCTATATACAGTATTATGTCATCTGCAAATGACTATTTTACTACTTCCTTTCCAATTTGGTTGCCTTTTATTTCTTCTTGTCTGAATGCTGTGGCCATATTAAAATCTTTTAAAAATAGATGAATCCACTTGTCTGCCCTTAGAAAATGTGGAATGGTGAGTACAGTTGGACCTTTAACCTGGAAGTCAAGGCTTGATTCCCAGTCAGGGCACATGCCCGAGTTTTGGGCTCAATCCCCAGTGGAGAGTGTGCAGGAGGCAGCCAGTTGATGTTTCTCTCTCATTGATGGTTCTATCTCTCTATCCCTCTCCCTTCCTTTCTCTAAAATCAATAAAAAATGTTTTTAAAAAGGAAATAAGACCTGAAGTTAAAGTGAAGCCCCATGTGAAATATTTCATTTTTTTACTTTCTTATATATGTACATATCGATAAGTAATAGGTAGCATTGTTATGCATGTGTAAATAAATGATGTCATACATTTTAGTTCAGTATTACCTTTGGGATTCATTGATGTTGATAGAAGTAGTTCAACTTTGCTTTTAATTCATTTATAATAAGTTACATGCATGTACTTTATTTTACATATCCATTTTGTTACTGTACATTTGGGTTATTTCCAGTTTTTCAGCATTATATATATTGCTGTAATGAACATTTACGAATGTTTTTTTGAGCACATATGTGTGCAGATGGGTGGGCAGGCTTTTTTATTTAGTAGATACAATAAGAATTGCACTTTATGTTCATACCCAGTATGTATGTTTTATATATACACTAGAGGCCCGGTGCACGAAATTCGTACACGGGGGGAGGGGGTGTCCCTCAGCCCAGCCTGCAGCCTCTCCAATCTGGGACCCCTCGAGGAATGTCCGACTGACCATTTAGGCCCGATCCTGGTAGGATCAGGTCTTAAACGGGCAGTTGGACATCCCTCTCACAATCCAGGACTGCTGGCTCCCAACTGCTCGCCTGCCTTCTTTCCTGATTGCCCCTAACCACTTCTGCCTGCCAGCCTGATCACCCCCTAACCACTCCCCTGCCAGCATGATTAATGTCTAACTGCTCCCCTGCCAGTCTGTTTGCCCCCAACTTCCCTCCCCTGCCAGCCTGGTCACCCCTAACTGCCCTCCCCTGCAGGCTTGATTGCTCCCAACTGCCCTCCCTTGCAGGCCTGGTCCCTCCCAACTGCCCTCCCCTGCTGGCCATCTTTTGTCCACATGGGGGCAGGATCTTTGGCCACATGGGGGCAGCCATCTTGTGTGTTGGAGTGATGGTCAATTTGCATATTACTCTTTTATTAGATAGGATACTAGACACTATACTTTTACAAAAATGATATTTACCCATACGTTTGTGCGATGCACCCTTGAGATATGTGTATGTATATCCCCTCATTAAAAAATATATATACTAATCAGGCACCACATTTGGCAAATAGTGGCTAATGTCTGTAACCTGAAGCAGAATTGCTGGTCTTAATGGAAGTGACAATCATCAGCTTTGCTAGAGAAGAAAATCTTAGTCTTCAAAGTGGTAGTACCAAACTTTACATTTCCATTAACAGCATTTGAGACTTAACTGTTTTTTTTTTCTATCAAAACCAACACTTGTCTAGCTTTCTAATATTTGCCAATACAGTGGATGTGAAATGGTATCCCAGTGTTTTCTAAGTCTGTTTTCTTATCAAATATTTTGAGTGCCATTTCTCTGTCAGATGCTTTGCAAAGCAGTAAAGATACTACCAAGAGAATTGGAATGTGGCTACCAAGAGAACTGAGACATGACTTCTCCTATTCTAGGAGAGGGAGGTTAACTTTGTCAACCTGTAAGTGTCAGAGACAGAGCAATGTGCAGTCCACTTGGAAATACGGCTGTTGTGAGAGATGAAGCTTGACCTTGGTTTTGAAACATGAGGAGGTGTTTTCAGACAGAGTTGAAGGACATTCTAGGTGGATAGAAGGGTACTGGGCAAAGGCATAGAGCTGTAAAACCACATCGTTCAGAGAACTTACTGAGTGTTAATGACTGTGCGTGGAGTCCTAGGATTGGGAGGCCTAGGAAGAGGCAGAGGGGAATCTGCAGATGGGTGGGCAGGTTGAAGGAGTTTTGTACTGCAGGCACTGGTAGTAATGGGTGAAGATTTTAAGCAGGGTATTAACAGGAATTTTTTTTTTTTTAAGTCTAGAAATGAATTTTGGTATTTTAAAGATTCTGGTCAATGAAGGTTTTTTCAGTTTCACTTGTTAGCTTGCCTCTTATTTCTGTGCTTTTGAAACAGGCTGATAATAGAAATTTTTTCCTTTGAACTGAAGTTGGTCATTGCTTTCTAAAATAGAAATAATTGTAGCCTAGCATATGATATATTTGCTCTTTTCTATGCTGCTTAGTTTTAAGTATGACAACAGATTGTCTTCAGGGTATTTTCTTTCTATTGTCAAATAAGAATGGATGTAGGTTTGTACAGGGTTGGTAATTTTAAGAACTTGTATTTTAGGACAGTGTCTTTCATTAGGATATTTTCAATTTTTCTCTCATTATTGCTATATAAGAGCAAGTATGAATATAGTCCAAAGAACTTCCTTTAGAAAGCTTGGTGCCTCTTACCAAATCAACTGTGTGTGTGTGTGTGTGTGTGTGTGTGTGTGTGTGTGTGTGTGTGTGTGAAGATGAGGATAGAAGAGAGAGATCTCTTTGGGATCCTTGCCACTTTTGGCATTCCATAGCTGCGAGTCCTGTTTAATAGGAGCATTTGTCTGGCTTTACGGCATGTATGTTGAGGCCTGCCAGCCTTTAATTTAAATAGCAGATTTAGAGACCAAGTTGGAGATAGTTGTACTATTTTGAAATTCTCAGTGCCTTAAAAGAAATAAATGTTAAACATATAGCACAGAACAGCAAACACTTGTTGGTGTGTGCATGCTTGGTATTTGCTCTTGGTAACCTCACACTTGTGTTAGTTTTAAGGAGAGTATTCAAACATATATTCTTTGATATGCAGGGCAACAGTGAGTACTGAACAGATGTTATTTCCCCCCCAAAGATATTATTATTGATTTATAGAGAGAGAAGAAAGGAGAAAGAGAGAGAGAGAGAGAGAAACATGGATGTGAGAGCAAAACATTGATCAGCTGCCTCCTGCATGTCCCCTTCTGGGGATCGAGCCCATAACTGAGCATATGCCCTGGAATGGAGCCAGCAACCTTTCGGTGCACGGGATGATGCCCAACTAACTGAGCCACACTGGCCAGGGATGCACAGATGTTATTTTTAATTTAGGAAACTCCAAGGCAAGTAGATTTTTAAAAATTAATATGTTTTAATTTTTAGAGAGAGAGGAAGGGTGAGAGACAGAAACATTGATAATGAGAGAGAAACCTCAGTCAAGAGAGAAACATAGATCTGGTTGCACCACAACAGGGATCAAACCCACAACCTGTGTATGTGCCCTGGCTGGGAATCAAATCGACGGCCTTTTGGTGCATGGATGATGCTCAACTAACTAAGCCACACTAGCCAGGACTGCAAGTAGATTTTTAAAAGAACTTTTTTCTAAATTTTGCAGTTCAGAGTTTTAGTTGTTTTTAACTACTTAATACTTTAAAAATACATACTTCTTCCCTCCATAATCTCTCTAAAATAAAGGCTTTTTATTAGTTTAGTACTTAGTCCAGGGAGAGTGCTTACTGAGAGAACCATATCTGGGATTAAAAGATCTAGACAGCCCTAGCTGGTTTGGCTCAGTGGATAGAGCATTGGCCTGCGGACTGAGGGTTTCTGGGTTTGATTCCAGTCAAGGGCACATGCTGGGGTTGTGGGCTTGATCCCCAATAGGGGGCGTGCAGGAGGCAGCCAATCAATGATTCTCTCTAATCATTGATGTTTCTATCTCTCTGCCCTCTCCCTTCTTCTCTGAAATCAATAAAAATTTAAAAAAAGAAAAGATAAAGACAGAAACCTGGCTAGTGTGGGTCAGTGGTTGAGCATTGATCTATGAAACCAGAGGTCGAAGTTCCATTCCCGGTCAGGGCACATCCCTGAGTTTCGGGCTTGATCCCTAGTAGAGGGTGTGTGTGGGGCAGCCCATCAATGATTCTCTCTCATCATTGAGGTTTCTATCTCTCTCTCTCTCTCTCTCCCTCTCTCTGAAATCAATAAAAATATATTTAAAAGATCTAGACAGAAGTTTGTGTCACCCAACATTCTTACCTTGCCCTTTCCTTTCAGAAACCCCCGCTGATGATTCTCTCGGCCTTGTCGTCTGTGAGCCACCCAGCTTCCAATGTATACACACAAACACAAATACACATACAATTTGACAGTTTAACATGTTAACACTTTGGCAGCAGAAGTGGGCTGAATCAGTTGGATACAAGGTGACTGTTCTAAAATAAAATGAAACAGCACAATCTTGAATTTATGGGCAACGTCTGAGACTGAACAAATGAGAGTTTTGCAGGTGGTTTGGCCATTAGCTGTGAGCATGCTAGAAGTGGACAGGATGTTTTCTCTGTAGTGTATAACCTTGAAGCCTTGCATCTATTCCCATTTCCCCAGGAATGAAATCTAAAACAGAAAAGCTATTTTCCTTCCATTAGCTTTCAAACAAAAGTAAGGTTTGTAAATCTGAATTAGACTGTTGCATAGTGCTAAAGAGGATGGCTCTGGTCCTGGATTGGATTTTTGGTAAGGATTTTAAAAAAGTTCTGTTAGAACGTGAGCATAGATAAATGGTTTAAAAAAGTGAGATGAGCCTGGCCGGTATTGCTCCGTTGTTGAGTGTCTACCCATGATCCAGGAGGTCACGGTTTGATTCCCAGTCCGGGCACATGCCTGGGTTGCAGGCTTGATCCCTAGTAGGGGGCGTGCAGGAGGCAGCTGATTTATGACTTCCTGCATCACTGATGTTTCTAACCCTCTCTCCCTATCCCTTCCTCTCTCTGAAATCAATAAAAAACATATTTAAGCCCTAACCGGTTTGGCTCAGTGGAGAGCGCATCGGCCTGCGGACTCAAGGGTCCTAGGTTCGATTCCGGTCAAGGGCATGTACCTTGATTGTGGGCACATACCCAGTAGGGGGTGTGCAGGAGGCAGCTGATCGATGTTTCTCTCATCGATGTTTCTAACTCGCTATCCCTCTCCCTTCCTCTCTGTAAAAAAAAAAATTAAAAAATCAATAAAATATATTTTAAAAACACACCATATTTATGAGCCCTAACTGGTTCGGCTCAGTGGATAGAGCATTGGTCTGTGGACTCAAGGGTCCCAGGTTCGATTCCAGTCAAGGGCATGTACCTTGGTTGCGGGCACATACCCAGTAGGGAGTGTGCAGGAGGCAGCTGATCGATGTTTCTCTCTCATCAATATTTCTAACTCTCTATCCCTCTCCTTTCCTTTCTGTAAAAAATGAATAAAATATATATTTAAAAAAAAGTGAGATGGAAACACAAGGATATTAACCACTGTACATATTCTGTAGCAAATGGCTGAGAAGTTTAAGCAAATCTGTTAATGTCTGTATAGCTCATGCTATACAGACTTGTGGAACTCAATATCTTCATTGCTTTCTAGATGGGAGTGGGGCTCAAAGATGACTGCATGCTGGGGGTGGGGCGGGGAGGGGATCTTGTGAAAGACAGGCAAATTTGGGTCTACCCATGACCTCCTGGATCATGGGTAGACACTCAACGACGGAGCAATACTGGCCAGGCTCATCTCACTTTTTTAAACCATGTATACCATGGTGAATAAAGCCAGTGCAGTATCTGAAGACTGTTTTCCTATTTTTTTAGCTCTCCCCTTGAAGTAGAGATGTTTAATGTAGAGGCTTTCTATGTTAAGGCAGTAATAGTGCCCATTAAAACTTTGTGTTTTAGCCTGTCGGGTAGCTCAGTTAATTAGAGCTTTATCCTGATAGGCCAAGGTTGTGGGTTTGATCCCCGGTTAGGGCACATACAAGAATCAACCAATGAATGCATAAAGTGGAACAAGTCAGTGTTTATCCCCCACCCCCTCAAAAATCAATAAATACTTTTTTAAAATTAAAAAACAGCAACAACAACAACTTTGTGTTTTAGGCATTAAAATGCTGGATTAAATCAATGTGATTATCTGCCTATAAAAAAGCTCTGAAGTTATTTGAAGAAAAATTCGCAGGTTCAGGAATATAAGCCATTTGAAAATTTAAAGTGCATCTGAGAAAGCCTTCTGAGAGTTAGAAGGTTTTATGGATTTCTTCTGGCTTGTCATTAATAATTGAACTTGGTGTGAAAGGCACATTTTAGCTGGATGCATTTATGAGACTGCTAAAGGAAAGAATTTTTTATTATAGTTTGTCACTGTCTTTGCTCTGTTCCTATGTCCTGAACTAATGATTGAAAGAAAAACTTGTGGAACTCAATATCTTCATTGCTTTCTAGATGGGAGTGGGGCTCAAAGATGACTGCATGCTGGGGGGTGGGGCGGGGAGGGGATCTTTTGAAAGACAGGCAAATTTGGGTCATGGGCCACTTAGCCAAGCCTGTTTGCTTCTGCTTTGGCCACAGGTGCAGCCAGGCTGTTTGACAGTGTTGAAGTTCTGCTTCCAAATAGACACCTTTCCAGTGTTTCTTCCTGGTGTTCTGAAAACCATATGTGGGGGAAATAGTCTCATTCTGTTTATAGGTTAAGGGTGTTGCCTGAATACACCAGAAGTATTATTATTATTATTAAAATATAATTTATTGATTTCAGAAAGGAAGGGAGAAGGAGAGAGGGATAGAAACACCAATGATGAGAAAGAATCATTGATTGGCTGCCTCCTGCAAGTCCCACACTGGGGATTGAGCCCACAACCTGAGCATGTGCCCTGACTAGGAATTGAACCTGTGACCTTCTGGTTCGTAGGTCGATACTCAACCACCAAGCCATGCCGGCGGGGCCACCAGGAGTATTATTTAATATTTATTTTAAGATTTGAGACAACAGATGAAGAAAACTTTCCAAACTTCCTTAACAAAATGGAGCCAAGCCACTGGTTTTTCTTGGGAAATGTGTTTCTACACGCCTTTAAAGCTATAAAAGTTAATTTCATAGCCTCAGGGAAAGATATTGCTTCCCCTAAACATCATTTTTAGGAGAGTTGGAAAAACTGATTGTCATTTGGTCTATAATTTAAACTGATAAAAATCCTCTTTGAGGACTTACTTTGTGCTAGGCACTGTGCTTTTTTTAAAAAGCACCTTAGATATCTGATTTAATCCTCAAAATAACCCCGAGTGGTAGCTCATCTTGTCATTTTTCCTCTTTTAAAGATGAGAAACCTCTGAGGTGTAGGCCCTCATCTCATGCCAAGTAAGTTTCCGATAAACTCAGGACGCCTGACTCTAAACCACTAAACTCTACATTACACTGCTTATATTTCCCTGGACCATGTGGCAAGGTTGGTGGTTTTATTTTCCCAAGGGAGTGGGCTCGGAGCAGATAAAAGTAATTTACTCTCATATGGCTAGTATTGAAACCAAAATTCAAACCTGAGTCAGTTCGAAGTGAAAGCCTGTGTTCTTTCCACTGAGTGTATCATATTACCTCTTAGAGGACATTACTGTAATATCTGATTTACTAGGATCTTTTTATTTCTTGTGTTGGCTGCCATCAGTTTATAGAGGGGTTTGTTTAAAAACTTCATTTGTGAGATGGTGGTTTGGAACTCAGAATGCATAGTCTGCTAGCAATGGGTGCTGTACCTGGTTGTGGTTCCGAGGCCATACCCCATTGTGACAGTTGATTGACTTCCCCTTCTTATGCTTGTGATACCAACCTGGGTTCTAAGACCTGCCTCCAGTTCCAGAGAAACAGATATGTGTTCCTAATGTTTCCAGATTCCATTTGTCCCTTTACAAATGTTGTTTCCCTTGGTGTAGGTAGCAAACTATGAAGTATGGGGTTGAGGGTGAGTACGAAGCCTCTGAGGTCAGACCTGGTTCAGAGTGTGGCTGTACCAGTGTTACCTGTTCTCCTACCTACTGTCTATTAGATGACCTGAGATGAGACTATTAACCTTTCTAAGACTCAGTTTCCTCATCTAAAATGAAGGGATGCCCCTATGGGTTATTATAGGACTTTGAATGGCACAAACAATGATCAGATACTCAGCATGGTATCTGGACATGGTAGATGTTCAGGAAACAATGGCAGTAATGATGGAGATGGTGATTTATTCTGCTTTGTGGTCCATCTTCTAATTATATGCTGTAAATGTTTATATACTTTAAAATCTTAACTTTAACTGTAAGTTCATTTGTTTTGTTGAACAAAATTTTTAACGGTTGAGCATACATTTTGATGAGTGGCTTTGATATTAAATCAACAACTTTCATGAGCCTTTTAAGTTCTTGTTGCATTTAACATAATGTACTTTTTGTTTCTCAGATGGAGAAACTGAGGTAGGAAGCAGGGATGAGCCAAATAGTAAAATTTTTGGCTTTGTGGATCATATACTCAATGCTGCTATTGTAATACAGAAGCAGCCACCAACAAGTATGTAAGTGGATGGGCTTGGCATGGTCCAATAAAACTTTATTTACAAAACAGGCCATGGGCTATAGTTTGTGGACCCATAGACTAACGGAACATACTTAATTCTGTCTCATCATAAAATCCTACATTGTCCTACAATCTCTCTGTAGGTTGATGTAGATTTATTAAAGGGTTTTCCCATGGGGCTTTATCCTCAGTTTTCACATAGCACATTGTTTGCTATAAATTGGTTCATATATACACACCTTTAGTTATTTCCCAACTCTAGATTAGTATAGCGCTTGCCTTCCAAACTCTTCTCCAAGAATATCTCAACAGGTTCCTAAAACTTTAATAAGTTTCATACTGATTTCATTGCAATATCCTCCAAAATCAGAATATAGTCTGTGTGTGTGTGTGTGTGTGTGTGTGTGTGTGTGTGTGTATTTGCTCATCTGTTACCCAAGTGGGAAACCTGAGGTCTTTTTAACTCCTCCTTCATCCTGTTAATTCTGCCCCCTTGATTGTTACTCTTCCCCTTCTCTTCATCCTTGCCACCAGGGCTTTATTCAGGCCCTCATGCTCTACCTGGACTGTTGTAGCAAAACATCTCACAGCTTCAGGGCTCCCTGTATCTAGGCTGTCTCTTTGTTGCTATCCTGTTTTTAGTACATCTGATCATGCCACTTCCTGCTTAAAACCCCTTGTTCCTCAGTGCCTGTGGTTTCAAGCCGAACTTTGGCTTAAGAGTCAATTCGATAGAGAAGGTGAAGGTCTGAACTGTGGTGCTGCACCCACTCCTGCAGTACACCAGCCTTCCCTTGCACTTCTGGCCTTAGAACTTGCATTTATTCTTCAGTATTTACCTCCAGCTTTGCATCTACCTCAAAGCCTTCTTTGTACCTCTCTCCACATCTCTACATTTGCCTTAGATGTTTTTCTTTTCTTCTGCATGCTTTAATAATAGCACTCTTTGTTTTTCCTTCAGATAAGCAGTTAGTTACCACTCTGTAATCTATTGTGTGCTTGTGGTCCAACTCCCACCTCTTTCAAGCTGTTCCTTGGAGGATAAATCCTGTATCTTCTATACCTTTGTCCCCAACTCCAAAACTGTACATTGTACATCTGGGCTTGGACATTTTGAAGAAGGGTAAATATTTAGTAATAAAGAGTTGGGGCCACATGTACAATTTTTTTTTTTCATTTTGGGGGTGTGTTCTTATTTCTACTTTCTCAGGGGGAATTAAAAGCCAAAGGAAAATGGCAAAAAAAGAAAAGACCCTTGCTCAGCCAGAGTTGAGCGCTGTTCTGTGCATCAGAGCGCTGTTCTGTTGCCAGTTTGATTCCTGATCAGAGTACATGCCTGGGTTGCGGGTTTGATCCCCAGTTGGGGCATGTATGGAAGGCAGTTTACCCATGTTTCTTTCTCCTTTCCATTCTCTAACCATGTGCTTGGGTGAGTTTTATCAGATGGTGGGGAGGGGAAGGGAGAAAGAAAAGACCCTTGGGCTAGGGTCTGTGGTACAAAGATGGCCTGGGGCTTATAATTACCCCTGTAGGCTCTTCATGGCCTGGCAGCTCACACCCTAGAGCAGTGGTTCTTCATTTGGAGTGCAGATCAGAAACTCATGGAGTGTTTCCTCAAAGTATACATGTCTAATGAATACCTACCACCCCCTTCTCCCCACCTAGTTATCATTAGGGCAGGGGATGTCAATACCATAGTGATACTTATTTCTCTCACTTGACATTCTCTCCCTGCTTCTTATATCTCAGAGTTCTTCATGAATATTCTCCTTAAATCTTCTTAGTTCCTTTCCACTGAGAGAGGGGCTCTCGGTGCAATGAAGTTCAGATGATGAACATGTTAGCATCTCATTTTAGAACTCCAAATGCATTTACATTTTCTAGTAGAAACATTGGTATAGATGAGGATTAATATGCCAAAGTAAAATGGTGTACCTCAGATACGAGTTAAATTGGCTTTTATTTTTGATAAATTACATTCTGAGTTGTAAGTAATGGAGTTAAGAACTTTTGAAACAAAACTTAAGTCTGTTAAGGACTCATGGAATCACTGTAGAGAATAACATTCTATATCTCTTACTGCATCCCCCTTCTATACCCTGATTTACATTTACAGATGGAGACTCAGGGGCTCCATGTAGGCATCCTTTCTTGGGAGGAACCCCAGGGTGTTCCTGGAAGGTGGATTGGAAAGTGGTGTAAATTTTTTTGGTTCACATTACAAGGAGGCGCATGTTTCTCTGCAGCTGAATCAGTTATTCGATGTCATAGTTATACGTACACTTGACCGGTTTTGGGCCTATGCAGGTAGTTAGCCGGAGTCTCTAAAGAAGAAACCTCTTTATTCTTAACTGACTGCTTAGTAATCTGCATAACAAATGAGCCGTTTTACTTCAGAGATGTGAAATGGGCATCTATAAATGAATAGTTTTTGAAACTAAAGTTGTTAACACAAAGTTCATTTTTTCACAGTAGGGTTTCACCAGGAATCCTCTTTACTATATTGAAATGCACTAGTTTGCAATAGGAAAGCATATTCCAATAATAGGCCCATGCAATTAGCCTTTATTATAACGGAATAAATGCTGGAATTTTTTTGTGCGTTATCTTTATCAATTGGTGTTAGTCCCAGGGAAACCACATAATAGCTAGAAAACCTTGATTGAGAGACAAACAAAGGTTTCTGTCTTACTCATAGGCATCCTTTTGTTCTTGAATTTAATAAAATGTTAGTCTCTTAAATCTTACTTTTTTGGTAACCATCATCTGATGGTAAGATTAAGGAATGGTACTTAATTTTATTAACCAAATGAAATAGTACCTAATCACGCACTTCCTTCCTGCCACCCCCCCCTTCTCTTACTAATAAAATATCTGCAAAAAAAACAAACAAAAAAAACACACACCAAAAAACGTATTTCAGAACTGTTATTATTTTGCATTAGAAGAAAATGTCGAGGGGCTCTGACTTTAGTGCCAAATTCATACCGTGATAGAAATGACATAATGGTATGCTGGTGAATATTGAACAGCTGCCCTGAGGCGGGGGGAGGGGGTAAAGCCCTGATTTGTGGCATTTGCTGATTTCTGAGATGTAGAAACCCCACCATGGCTGGTTTCAGACTACCAAGGTGATGCCACTGAACTTGTAGTTGGGAAGAAATGCATATAACCAGCTGGTTAATTCACACTGCTGAATTAAAACCTCAGCTGTCAAATGTTCAGAATTTTATAGCCTATATATTTTTTCAGCCTGTATTTTTAATACTTACCTCATTCCTGTTTTGTTGTTGTTTTAATTGGCCATTCTGGTGTATAATTTACATACAATAAAATTCAACAATTTTAAGCATATAATTTGATAAGTTTTAACAGATGCATGTCCCACCACAATCATGATATACCCTATTACCTCTTCTACACAGTTGCCAGATTAATTTTTCTAACATCTTGTTTTGCATCCACCTATATAAAACCATCACTGGCTACATGGTCTTTATCGTATAAAGCCTGGTCCTCTGCTGTCTTGCCTCTTGCCTGCTCTTCTGGCCGTATGGACTGTCTGCCTGCCTACATAAATTTCTTATTAAAAACACACACAAAAACACCAAAAAAACACTGGTTCCTAGCACAGATCCTACATGTATGTCTTTGCTTATGTCTGTACCCTGCCTGCAGTATTCCTGTCACCTCATATTTCTTCTTGTTTTGACTGTCTTGCCTTTCCTTAAGAATCTAGTTCGAACCCCATTTTCTTCTTATACAATTCAGTCTTTAGTAATAATTTCCTCATGCGACCTATTGTACTACTATTTGGCATTTAACTTTGCAACTTGTAAATGGTTCTTGATGACAATAAACTTTTCAGTGGCTCTTCCAACTCATGATAGTGTAGGAGAGAATAGTATTGCTATAATATAGACCTCTTAGAGGATAAAGGTTTGGTTTGTCTCAGAATAATGTCTCTCAAAACCAGTGTTAGTCA
Organism: Eptesicus fuscus; assembly: GCF_027574615.1. Taxonomy (NCBI): domain Eukaryota; kingdom Metazoa; phylum Chordata; class Mammalia; order Chiroptera; family Vespertilionidae; genus Eptesicus; species Eptesicus fuscus. Next base: position 62,148,793 of record NC_072486.1, read on the forward strand.
TTAAAATACCCATTGGAACTTTTATCTCTGTCTTGGAATTCAACCAAAAGTGGTTAGTATCATGGACTTTGAACTCTTGGCAAGATTAAACATTTAAAGTAGTCCCAAAAGAAAATTCTTTGTTCCTTTCAACCAGTTTTATTTTACTTTTTGAAGTACTAATAAGAAGTCAGGGTGTACCTCATTGATTTCCTTCCTGTCCCAGGAAAGCCATATTATGGTATTCTGAAAGAACTTCTGTGTCTTTTTTCGGTAACTTTACTATTAGCAAATAGTTTTTCTTTTTATTTTGAAACTTGGTACTTTCTCTGTAAAAAAACATTGCACATGTACTTGTTGAAACCTGGTAGTGAACAGTAACTCAACAAATATTTAGAACAGGTTTAGATGCCTGTCTCTATTTCACAGTCTGCCTTGCAAGGTTCCTCTTCTGTCCTTTAAATAATGGGTTTACTCACGTCCCACAGTTGGTCCTCATCTCTTGTTAATTGAAACACTTTTCTTCTCTGATTTCATCTATTGCCTGAACACAATTGTCTCAAAAATTAAGATTTCACATCTCTCTTTTTTATTAAAATATATATTTTATTGATTTTTTACAGAGAGGAAGGGAGAGGGATAGAGAGTTAGAAACATCGATGAGAGAGAAACATCGACCAGCTGCCTCCTGCACACCCCCTACTGGGGATGTGCCCGCAACCAAGGTACATGCCCTTGACCGGAATCGAACCTGGGACCTTTCAGTCCACAGGCCGACGCTCTCTTCACTGAGCCAAACCGATTTTGGCTCACATCTCTTTTTTAAAAAAATATTTTTATTCATTTCAGAGAGGAAGGGAGAGGGAGAGAAAGATAGAAACATCAATGATGAGAGAGAATCATTGATCGGCTGCCTCCTGCACACCCCCTACTGGGGATCAAGCTTGCAACCCAGGTATGTGCCCTCGACTGGAATCGAACCCAGGACCCTTCAGTCTGCAGGCCGATGCTCAATCCATTGAGCCACACCGGGTAGGACAAGATTTCACATCTCTTGAGTTTCAGCCTTGGATGGCCAAATGAGTACTGGACATTTCCACTTAGCTGCTCTTCACAGACTGCACATTTACCGTGACCTAAGTAGGACCTTTCTGTATCTTACACCTCTTATTGTACTGTTCTCTTGCTGAATAATATTGCCATCCCCAAATAACTTGAACCTAAAACCTTGGAATCATCTTTGGCTTGTTCTTGTTCCCTTACTTTCTCGGTCAGATCCACCTCAGATTTTCTTTTTTTGTTGTTGTTAATCCTCACCTGAGGATATTTTTCCATTGATTTTTAGAGTAGAAGGGAGAGGGAGAGACACAGAGAGAAACATCGATGTGAGAGAGACTCATCGACTAGTTGCCTCCCACATGCACCCTGACCAGGGCCAGGGATGGAGCCTGCAACTGAGGTACGTGCCCTTGACCTGAATCAAACCTGGACCCTTCTGTCCAAGGGCTGATGTTCTATCCACTGAGCCAAACTGGCTAGGGCTCAAATTTTCTTTTTTCAGTGGATTTTGTTTGTTTGTTTTTAAGAGAGACAGACACACACACATCAACTTGTTGTTTCATTTATTTTAATGCATTCATTGTTTGCTTCTTGTATGTGCTCAGATCAGGGATCGAATCCACAACCTTGGTGTATCCGGACTATACCTAAGCTACCTGTCTAGGGCTCCACCTCAAATATTTTTAATTCTTTTTCCTTGTCTCTGTTTGAAATCAGGCTAACGTCATCTTTGTTGGGAGGGGGATTCTCCCCCACCCCAAATATTCAATTAGTGAACTCTGAGCAGGTCTACTTCCCTGGCCTCATATTAGCCAAGCTTATGCATCTGAAAGGTAAAATTGGAAAGCCAGTATGCAATTTTCAGTGTGTACCAGTATGTTATCTCCTAGACCAGTGGTTCTCAACCTTTCTAATGCCGCGACCCTTTAATACAGTTCCTCATGTTGTGGTGACCCCCAACCATAAAATTATTTTCGTTGCTACTTCATAACTGTAATTTTGCTACTGTTAATATATCGTAATGTAAATATCTGTGTTTTCCGATGGTTTTAGGCTCTACAGCAGCGGTTCGCGACCCACAAGTTGAGAACTGCTAGCAAGGTCGCCTAATACCATCGGCCAGACCTACAAAGAAACAGACAATAGGCTGAAGTAGAGAATATTTGTGGAATATGTTGGGGTGTATACTTCAGATGACTAGCAAGAAAGTGACATTTAAGACCATAAAGGGCCCGGCTGGTGTGGTTCAGTGGTTGAGCATCGACCTATGAATCAGGAGCTCATGGTTCGATGACTGGTCAGGGCACATGCCTGGGTTGCAGGCTTAATCCCCAGTTGGGGGTGTGCAAGAGGCAGCCGATCAATGACTCATCATTGATGTTTATATTTTTCTTTCCCTCTCTCTTCCTCTCTGAAATAAAAAGACACACTGTCAAGGATAAGAAGAAGCAAGCTATCTGTAGGAAGAGGGAGGTGAGGACGAGCCTGAAGTAGCCATTGCAAAGGCCCTACGGAGGACAAGAGCTTGTTGTGCTTTAGGAAATGAAAGACCAATGTGGCTGGAAAGTCAGGAAGAATGTGGTATGAATATACTGTTTCAGTATATTGTGGGCTCACATAAGTTAGATTAGACAACTATTGATACAGTGATTCGTGTAGGTTAGATTTGTTTGGAACTAGTACTTGGTTATCTGTTAGAATTAGTGATTGTAAATGTTTATTTTGCATATTCCTTTCTGGAAAGTTAATTTTCACAAATAATGACTGAAAAAAACCCTTCGAATTTTAGTCTTATGTGCAGCATATCCTACAATTGGCCAGATACTCTTAGGAAGTTTCTTTCTGTGCCTGCATTTCTATCCCTGGGGAACTTATAATAAAGACAGATAAGCCATCTGTATCATATTGAGAATTTTCACTGACTGACCATAGTTATTTTCTGCATCAATGCAGTATCGTCATCTGAAAACCAATTCAAGATAAGCACAGCAGAGTCATTTAAACTTGTGTGAGTACTATATTTGAATTACGTGTGTAATTTGATTGGTGTGTTAACTTGAAAATTTTTGGGGGGAGGTTTCTGTAAGTGCAAGGCCTCTCTCCTTCCCTTATCACAAACTTGTTTTGTGTCTTTCACTACACCAGATTATATATGCATTCTTGGGCTTAATGGGAAGCAGAATATTTTGAAAGACCATGAGTAGTAGCTCTACTACTCACCAACAATCTTACCTTGGAAAGTGGCACAGCCCGACCATCTTTATAGTGGAAAAAGTGTCTGCACAGTAGGGTTGTTGAGAGGTTTAAATGAAGTAACATATGTAAGACACTAACATCTCTTGGTAGAGGCTTGGTAAATATTTGGCATTTGGCCGAAACCCATTTGGCTCAGTGGATAGAGCGTCGATCTGCAGACTGAAGGGTCCCAGGTTCGATTCCAGTCAAGGGCATGTACCCTGGTTGCCGGCACATCCCCAGTAGGGGGTGTGCAGGAGGCAGCTGATCGATGTTTCTCTCTCATCGATGTTTCTGACTCTATCCCTCTCCCTTCCTCTCTGTAAAAAATCAATAAAATATATTAAAAAATATATATATATATTTGGCATTTGTTAATCTTCAACTCCCCTCTGGGGTAAATATGATTATCTCCACTTTTGTAAATGTGAGGAAAGAGGCAAGACTTGGAGAAAGTGTCACTTGCTGTAGGTTGGTGCTTCTCAAACTTTAATGTGGCCCGGCGGATGTGGCTTGGTGGTTGAGTGTTGATCTATGAACCAGGAGGTCACCTTTGATTCCCAGTCAGGGCACATGCCCGAGTTTGGGTTTGATCCCCAGTAGGGGGTGTGCAGGAAGCAGCCAATTAATGATTATCTCTCATCACCGATGTTTCTATCTCTTGCTCCTCCCTTTCTGAAATCAATAAAAAGTATACTTAAAAAAACACACAAAAACCTGAATGTGCATGTTAGTCACCAGGGGATCCTAATTAGTCCGGAATGGGTCAGTTTCTGTTCACCACCTTGAATAGCGAGGTCCTAGGCTACTTATCTAGGAAGTGGTGGAACCGGGCCTCAAACCCAGCTTTGCTGAGTGCAGAGCCTTCCACCATTCTGTGGATCCTCCTTAACTCTCACCAGTGGAACAAGGGTTTTATTGGGGGACCTGTAAGTTGTTTATTTAATAATCCCTTAGACTAGTAAGAACCTGAAGTTGTATTTCATTCATTCAGTCAGTATTACTTAGAATCTTTTTAGAGTAGATAAAACATGAGGGAATATTACTTAATGTCTTATCATCTTACATTTTTTTTAAAAAATATGTTTATTGAGGTATTATATGTGTACATATCTTACTATTACCCCCCCACCCCACACCCACACATGCCCTCCCCCCCCCAGAGTTTTGCGTCTATTGTTTATGCTTATATTCATCTTACATTTTAATGTCCCATATTCTTCTTATCTACCCCACTGCCAACCTGCTGCTCTTCCTTCCTTCCCTTTTATTTTTGTGGGAACAATGTCATTTACCAGGTCAGAAACATCAGATGTTCTTGAGTTCTCTCTCTCCATCACGTACAATTAGTCATGAAGTTCTTTCAGTTCTTAGAAATCTTGAAATGTAGCTTCTTCTCCAGCCTCTGCTGCCCCCAGCTGTTCCCTGTCCTTGTTCTGGCCTTTCTCCAGCCATTGTCTCCCTGACATCCTCTGCATTCTCTCTGTGGTTAATCTTCAGGACAAGTTTGAGTATACTACACACCTCTCCAACAGCTCTGTGATCTAGAAGCAGGAGTGGTGAAACGTTTTTCTGCCAAGGGCCATTTGGGTATTAATAACATCATTTGGGGGCCATACATAATTATCAACTTAAAAATTAGCTGTCTTTATTTGGTCAAACATTTAATTAACTCATTCCTAATGACTTGGCAGGACCAGACCAAATGATTTCACAGCGCCTTAAGTGGCCCCTGGGCCGGACTCTCCCCACTCCTGATATAGAGTGTAGCGTGGGTAGTAAGAGCACATGCTTGAACTAGACTGCCTGTGTTCCAACCCTAGCTCTACAACACAGGCTGTGTGAGCCTGGGTAGATTACTTAACCTGTCTTTGTAATAATAACTTGTCTCCTTGGGCTCTTGTGAGGGTTATGAGTTAGTAAAAAGGCTTAGAGTAGTGCCCAGCACATTGTAAATGCTAAAAGGGCTAGCTGTGGTTAATATTTGTGACTAAAAAGGGGAAGTAGTAATTTAAAGAATTGGGAAGGGGCTGTGCCAGCATAGAAGTTGGGCTAAATGCCAGCTTTGGAACAAGTTATAGGTTAATAATCCCCTCATTAGCAATTGCTAACATCAGTATAAGAATGAGCATATCTATACTAATAATCTATACTAATAAAAGGGTAATATGCTAATTAGAGCGGACATCCTTACAGATGTCCTTCCGGACAAAGCTGCAGCTGCTCCCTGAGGCTTAGGCAAGCCACAGATGGCGGCTGCTGCTGTTGCTGCTGCTGCGAGGGCCGGCCCGAGGCTCAGGCAAGCCGCGGTGGCTGCGAGGGCCAAGGCTCAGGCAGCTGGCGCCAGCAGTGGCAGCAGCAGAGGCCAGGTGGGGGCGTTGCCTTCCCCTGATCGCCGGGTCGCCTCCTGTAGAGGGAGGCCAGAGGCAGTAGCAGGGAGGGGGTGATGGGGGCACGTACCTTCCCCTGATTGGCTGATGGCTCCTCGCAGTCAGTAGGACATTCCCTGAGGGCTCCCAGACTGTGAGAGGGGGCAGGCCGGGCTGAGGGGACACACCCCCCGCCCCGGTGCATGAATTTTCGTGCACTGGGCCTCTAGTTAAAGATAAAAAGTCACATGTACTTAATTTGTCTCAAGATTGAAGAGATGTAATTTCAATTTTGTAAGTTATTAACTAAGGTAGATTAAACTAACATGTACCCTGTTAAATCTGAGATGCTGTTTTTGGTGTATTAATAATAGCAAATACTGAGCCTTTCTTAATCCTGTGATGTATTTACTATTACTCGCTTTTTACACTAAGGAAAACCAAGATACACAGAGATTAAATGACCTGCCCAAGACCATTATGACAAGTAAATGATGAAGCTGAGATTGAATCTAATGAATAGCCCACTCTGTAACCACTGGAATTCTGATCTTATTATATTGCAGAATTTTTATTGAAAAGAGCCCTCTTTCTTTGGCATTGGGGGAGCTTTGTAACCTGGTGATTTTGTGAAAATGAGTGGCAAGAAGGTTAGTTGGGTATTAGGACTTATTTGCTGTCTTCTCTCAATCTCCTAAATGTGACTCTTCAGTCCTGGATTTTGCCATGTAGATAATGCTGATGTTTAATATTTTCTATTTATTTTAAAGTGGTGTTAGTGGTTCCTTTTAACAGAAAAATTGTGGATTACTCATGGGCAGATTTCAGTCAGGTATTGATCCCTGTCTGGTTTCCTTTTGTGAACTAGCATGTTCATGAGTCACTTTCCTTTGTCATCTAGCCAGCATGTGCTTAGGAAATGCATGCTACCTGATCCAGCCCAGGAGTAAGAAAGATATATTTGCGAGAGAAAACATTCAAATGTTCATCTTGACATGTTTAAGCATGTTGAGGCAGTTCTATCAGAGTTAAGGGACAGATTAATGATAGATACATTGGTTTCTTGTTTGCTTAGTTTTTTTTTTTAAAGGCAGTGATTATTTCCTTAGAAAAAGAAAAAAACTTAATGATATAATAATATATGGCTCGGCAGTGAATAATATTTACATGGTCATTGATACCATAATCTCTGAATATCAATTTGACCAACAGTGGTGATATAACTATATTCCATGGCTAGGGAGAGGGAATGTGGGGGTAAGGTGAAAATCCTGACTTCCATAATGAAAAAGTTATTTGATAATATTTGTAACTAGAAAATCAAATAATATATAAGAATGTTCTTTAGTTATATGGAAGGTAAATACCATTTTAATATGTTTGAATTTTTTCTATAAGATCTCCTTGTTTTAAGTAGTCAGGGGTAAACTATGGCTTTTAACTTTTAGTAAATTGGAGACTAACATGTAGTTCTTACAATGTTGAATATCTGTTGTTGAGGGATTCAAATCTGAAAATTGATTATTTTGTATGCTGTAATAACAAAAGTAGTTTGGTATAAGGAGCTATTTAAAGTATTAGGTCTACCCAAGAAATGTTGAGATTTGATTGGCTAGACTTGTCTTTGAGATAGTTAATGGAAGGTGCTGCATATCTAGTGCATTTTTGTTCATAAATCCTGAAGGGTCACCTTCTCATGCAGGTGCTGTGTTAAGAGAGGCAAGAAGGAGAGAGGGTCAACAGAGTGGATCTTTTTCCCTTGGATGACCCAGCTAGGGCTGCAGTTGAATTGGTGAACAGCATGAAAGAACAAGAGACTTGGGCAGTTTGAGGTACAGGTGGCAATTGGGGCAGTGTTTAATGATGAACTTTATTTCACTTTAAAAGCTTTAATACCAGTATTAGAGAGAGAGCGAGGAAAACCCATTGGCTGATATGATGGTGGTTAAAAAGTAACTTAATACAATCTTTTGAAGGACATTTAGGCACTATCAAAATTTGGAATATATCCCTTTGACTCTAAAGTTCTACTTTCAGAAATTGCAAACAGAAACTTGAAAAAGTATAGTAAGAAATGGTACTGGATTTTTCATTGTAACATTGTAATGGCAAAAAACTGACAACAGCCTACCTATTCACTAATGGATGCTTAGTTAAAATTGATAATTGTGTAGGCATTAAAAAGGGGGTGTGACTTAGATCTATAAGTATTGATACAGAAAGATGTCCTCCAAATACTACATGGAGAAAGAATAGTTTACATCTGTGTTTCTGTGGTGATGTGAATGTATCCTATCTAATAAAAGAGTAGTATGCAAATTGACCGTCACTCCAACACACAAAATGGCTGCCCCCACGTGGACACAAGATGGCCTGGAGGGGAGGGCAGTTGTGGGCGATCAGGCTGGCAAGGGAGGGCTGTTAGGGGTGACTGGGCCAGCAGGGGAGGGCAGTTGGGGGGGACCGGGCCTGTAGGGGAGGGCAGTTAGGGGCGACCAGGCTGGCAAGGGAAGGCTGTTAGGGGGGACCAGACCAGCAGGGGAGGGCAGTTAGGGGTGACCGGGCCGGCAGGGGAGGGCTGTTGGGGGGGGACCAGGCCTGCAGGGGAGGGCGGTTGGGGGCAAACAGGCTGGCAGGGGAGCAGTTAGGCGTCAATCAGGCTGGCAGCAGAGTGGTTAGGGGGTGATCAGGCTGGCAGGCAGAAGCAGGTTAGGGGCAATCAGGAAGGCAGGCAGGCGAGCAGTTGGGAGCCAGCACTCCTGGATTGTGAGAGGGATGTCCGATTGCCCGTTTAGGTGGGATCGGGCCTAAACGGGCAGTCAGACATTCCTCGAGGGGTCCCAGATTGGAGAGGGTGCAGGCTGGGCTGAGGGACACCCCTTCTCCCCCACCCCCGCCCCCCCCCCCGCACGAATTTCATGCACCGGGCCTCTAGTTTATGTATAAACATTTCTGTATAAAATACAAACAATGGTAGTATTTAGGCAACACTGTAGTGTCTGGGCAGTGGGACTAGAGGCTAGAGGGTTAGGGGGCGGAAAAGCTGCTTTATCCCTCATTCACAGTTTAAAGCCTAATACTCAGTACTTCACTAGATGAGATTATTTGGTTGTGTTGAAAGGCGTTCCCAGAACTGTGCTCTGCCCTCTGATTTTGGTACCAGAGAACTGTTTGTCTCAGTGGCACCTGAACCTATCAGTCCTACTTGTCCCCATGGTACAAACATGAGAAGGGGAAACCTTATAGTTTTGTCACCTTTTCAATGCCAAATTTTCTTACTATATATACACCCACTGTTGTATGTGTCAGGTTTGTTTTCTCTTTTGCTAAATAACTTTGATTTTTCCCCCACATTGTTTACTTATTCAGGAAGCACCCCTTGTGAGAAACTTGATTTTTTTATTTCCTTCCTGTACTACATAACAATACAATCTTTATTCTCTTGCTGTTTATACATACTTAAATCTCAGACTTCTGTTTAAATTATTAGGCTAGCTTCCATATTATTTACCACTTCCATATCTAATTATACCTGACAACCCATTTCTTACTATGTGGTAATCAATTCTTTTGGTCTTGAGCTAGCAGCCTTACTAGCACAACTGGAAAACGTCCTCTCTCAGCTCTATCACTGTTAACTTGTGTAATGCTTAACATAGCCCCAACCACTCTTCATCCTGTGTCACATTGCACGCCTTGTTCATAGTCTCCTTTCACCTCATATCTCTTGACTCTCCAGGGTCTTCTGATTATTTAATCATATTATAGGGTTATTTTCTTATAATAAGGTGTTGTCTTTAAAAGAAACTTTTTGCCATTTAAAATTTTTATTTCTTTGGCTTATTTTCACTATGAACTTAAAAAAAAAAGCAACATTCCAGTTTTTGTTGAAAGTTTTTATCCCAGTTCTTTCATTCTAATTATTTATAAAGATAATAAACACAGGTATTTTATAATAGCTACTTGAACATATCAAATAGAATATTTGCCTAATAAGTACCTTTTCATATAGTTTTTTAAATACATAATTTTACTCATTTTTTTATTAAAGTACTAGTGACCCAGTGCACGAAATTCATGCATGGGGGTGGGGGGGTGTCCCTTAGCCCGGCCTGCACCCTCTCCAATCTGGGACCCCTCGGGGGATGTCTGACTGCCAATATCCTACAGGGATCGGGCCTAAACTGGCAGTCGGACATCCCTCTCACAATCTGGGACCGCTGGCTCCTAACTGCTCACCTGCCTACCTGCCTGATTGCCCCTAACCACTCTGCCTGCTGGCCTGATTGCCCCCAACTGCACCCCCCCCCCCCACCGCTGGCCTGATCACCCCCAACTGCCCTCCCGCCAACCTGCTTGCCCCCAACTGCCCCCCCACCCGACAGCCTGCTCGCCCCCAACTGCCCACCCTCCTGGCCTGATAGCCCCTATCCGCCTCTGCCTCGGCCCCTGCCACCATAGCTTTGTCCAGAAGGACGTCCGGAAGGTCTCCTGGTCTAATTAGCATATTACCCTATTATTAGTATAGATAGTTGGCTCAGATAATTTTTTCAGCAGAATTTCAAACAAGAAGACACTGCTCTTTTCCTTGTCACTTTAGATAACCTTTTCATCCTTTTGTTTTTCTATACTGTTTATAATTGCTACTGCCTCTCATAAGTCTTCCAAATGGATAATAGAAACTAGGCTCAATAGAATGAAGGCATATTCATTTGTTTTGGAGTGCATAGTTCTCTCTATTTTAGACAGCAATTTAGCATTTTATCCAGTGTATTCATCCATAGTTCGCCTTTTTTCAGTATTAAATCTTGACAGTGATCTTGAACCTTTACGTATTTCTTTGCACAGTTATTGCTTTAAAAAGCCTAAGTCTGCCAAAACCGGTTTGGCTCAGTGGATAGAGCATCAGCCTGTGGACTAAAAGGTCCCGGGTTTGATTCCGGTAAAGGGCGTGTACCTTGGTTTCGGGCACATCCCCAGTGGGGGGCATGCAGGAGGCAGCTGATCAATGTTTCTCTCTCATCGATGTTTCTAATTCTCTATCCTCTCCCTTCCTCTCTGTAAAAAATGAATAAAATATATTTTTAAAAAAAGCTTAAGTCTGTGCTGCTTTCTTTTTTCTCTTATAATTTTTATGAAATCAAAGTTATTAATATTTAACACTTTCTATGTTTAATGAATGTGGAGTAGTAAAGGGAACAGTACCAATATCAGGCGTCTGTCATTCATGTTCTGGACAAGAACTAGGTAGTGAGGAGGCGCTGTGACCAGAGCTTGAGAGCAATGATTTGTAAGGGTAAAGTCAATGTTTGTGCAGTGTGTTATCTTTCCCCCTTATCTTTGAGTTTATAGGCAGTATATTTGAATTTGAAAGAGCTTGCTTTAAGAAATTTTCCTTGAGCCCTGGCCAGTTTTGCTCAGTGGATAGAGCGTCAGCTTGTGGACTGAAGGGTCCAGGGTTCGATTCTGGTCAAGGGCACATGCCCGAGTTGCAGGCTCAACCCCCAGTGGGGGGGCGTGTAGGAGGCAGCTGATCATGATTCTCTCTCATCATTGATGTTTCTATCTCTCCCTCTCCCTTCCTCTCTGAAATCTATAAAAATATTTATAAAAAAAGAAATTTTCCTTGAGATTATTGAAGTCATAAAATTATGATGGGGAATCATTGATCTCTAGAGATACAAGCTCATAGTACAGAGAAAGAAAGGTGAAGAGCCATGGCCTTGGGTTGTGGACCTGGGTCTTTAAGTATTTCCATGACTTTGGGATGTGTTGACAAGAGGATGACAACGTATCTAAGATCCCCTTCTGCTCATTTCTGTGATCCATTGTTTTTCACTCTTCTGTAATCTTCATCTGCTAAATAGGTACCACTGCTTTGTATTTATTAATTTTTTGTGTATCACTTTGCAGTTGTATCCTATCTAATAAAAGAGTAATATGCAAATTGACCATCACTCCAGCACACAAGATGACTGCCCCCATGTGGACACAAGATGGCTGCCACAAGATGGCCAGCAGGGGAGGGCAATTGGGAGGGACCAGGTCTGCAAGGGAGGGTAGTTGTGGGGAATCAGGCCAGCAGGGTAGGGTAGTTGGGAGGGACCAGGCCTGCAAGGGAGGGCAGTTGGGGGCGATTAAGCCTGCAGGGGAGGGCAGTTAGGGGTGACCAGGCCGGCAGAGGAGGGAAGTTGGGGGCGACCGGGCCTGCAGGGAAGGGCAGTTGAGGGGGACCCAGGCCTGCAGGGGAGGGCAGTTAGGGGTGACCAGGCCTGCAGGGGAGGGCAGTTACGGGCAATCAGGCTGGCAGGGGAGCAGTTAGGCATCAATCAGGTTGGCAGGCAGAAGCGGTTAGGGGCCATCAGGAAGGCAGGCAGGCGAGCAGTTGGGAGCCAGCAGTACTGGATTGTAGGCCCGGTAGGATCGGGCCTAAACGGGCAGTCAGACATCCCTCAAGGGGTCCCAGATTAGAGAGGGTGCAGGCTGGGCTGAGGATCATCCCCCACCCCCACCCCGTGCACGAATTTTGTGCACCGGGCCTCTAGTTATATGTCACTTAAAGAGGGCCAAAGAAAATATTTTCTTTAAAATGTCACTGATTACTGTGACTGATTCATGTCCCTTGATTAGAACATCTGTGGGTAAGGATTATTAAACACTTAGCTTAATTCTGTTTTCATTGCGTGACATTGCAATCCACATGTCAGGTGTTAGGGTAAAAACTGGTCCAGTGTATTTAAAATGAATAAAGGTGGCCTGGCCAGCATGGCTCAGTGGTTGAGCATCGACCTATGAACCAGGAGGTCACAGTTCAATTCCCGGTACGGGCACATGCCTGGGTTGTGGGCTCAGTCCCCAGTGTGGGGCATGCAGGAGGCAGCCAATCAATGATTCTCTCTCATCATTGATGTTTCTATCTCTTTCTCCCTCTCCCTTCCTCTCTGAAATCAATAAAGTATAAAACAAATAAATAAATAAATAAAATGTATAAAGGAAGTAAAGTTCTCCAAGATTTTCAGAGAAGAGAAGAACATTGGAAACATGAATACCAAGTGCACTGCATAGGTATTCCATAAAGCCCTATTAAATTTCGCTTAGTAACACTTATGAGAAGCCACTTCATGGTGTGCTTTGTTCTTTGTGGATGGCACAGCAAAAAGCATAGAAGGCACAGCCTAGAAAAGGAGGTCAGAATTTTAAATAGCTGTTTCCATTAGGATTTTGTAGAGGGCCACCTGGCTATTTGCATTTTTTTGTATCATTTGTGGGGAAATTATATGTTGCCTATGACTTTGAAATTTTCAAGTTCAGATGCTGTTGTCATCCTTAAGGTTTTGATTTATTTTTCTTTGGCCTACTATGATTAGGTAGTCTGCCTTTGGAGTGACAGGGTTCCTTCTGTTCACTTCTCTGACATGTGGACAGTGGGTTCATCTACCTCTATACTGAGAACAGAAAAACTGGAAGTTGTGATTAAGTACCTTTTAATGTGGAACTTAATGCCTTCTAAAATTTTTCAAAAAATATTTTTTAAAAGAGTTTTTCTAGATCGTTTGTTTGGATTTTCATTGAGGACTTGATGTGCCTGGAGTGTCTTGTGTCCTGAGAATCTTTTTTCTCTGCAATTCAGAATTATATTCCAAGTTTGCACATTTTAATCTAGAAGTTTGGCTAATAGTTCTTTGACAGTGAGTATCACCTTTTCATAGAAGTACTAGTATAGTCAGATATATACATACAGTTTTCTGATTTTAAAAAAGAAGAAATGGTAGGTATTGGGAATTAAATAAAGGCAAATAATTTATTTTTATTATGAGACTAGAGGCCCAGTGCACTGTTGGGGTCCCTCAGCCTGGCCTGCACCCTCTCGCAATCCGGGACCCCTCGGTTTTGGCCTGATCCCTGCAGGCCAGGCTGAGGGACCTCACCAGTGCATGGTTGAAGGCCAGGGAGGGATCACGGGAGGGCTCCAGGGTTTTGCCCAGTCCCTATGGACAGGACCCCAGCAGCAAGCTAACCTACCGGTTGGAGCATCTGCCCCCTGGTGGTCAGTGCTCATCATAGCGACTGGTTGAACAGTTGAACGGTCACGCATTTAGCATATTAGGCTTTTATTATATAGGATTTTCTAAGTGTACAAATTAAAAGTTAGTTTAATGAATCCCCATCACCCAAATTAAAATTTTGCAATTATTGGTATTTTCTCACGTATCTATTTCTCTTTTTTCTGAAATATATTAGGACATATCTCAGGGGTTTTCTTAAATAACCATAATGCCATTATACTTAAGAAAATAAGCAATTCTTTGGGAAGATGATTTATTTTAAACATACTGTATCTCCTACCTTGGAATCAAGCTATACCAAGGAAATTAAATTAAATTTAAATTGTGAAAATTAAGCTTTTGATTAACCTTTCAAGAGTTAACAGTAGTATATTTTTAATTAGCTAATATACTTTTAATTTATATACATGGATTTATAAATTTTCAGTTAAACGTAAACAAGATTCACTGTTGCTGTGAAATAGCACAGCAGTGATGTTTGTTTATTAAAGATCTATTTCTGTTTTATTGATAGCCTTCTGATTTCTAAATATTTTGAAGTACTTAACTGGAATATGAAGATTTTAGAAAATAGGAATTTTATTTATGTTTTGACTGTATTTCTTTGGTCTCAGGATGGCATCGTTTTACCACATTTTTCTTTGCTTTTCTCTCTCTGTTACTTTTTCTGCCACTGGTTTATCTCTGACAATTTAACTTTGTAAATCTGCTTTATAAAACATTTTTGGGGAGTGGAGTGGGGCTTAGTTTTCCTATAGATCTTGAACACTTCCTTTTCTAAAATCTATTTGAATAAAAGTATTTTTAACTTATGACTCTTAATTTAAAAAAAAAATTTAACCTTATTATTTGGGAATCTGGTTGCAAAATGATTCATCCAGGGAAGAGCTAAGTTACAGTGATGATTTTCTCATTTTAAAAAATAACATTTACTTGGAACTTGCCAGTGTTTATTTTGGTTTCTGACATGGAAGCTTTAAATGAAAGCATAACACTTGAGCAGGGGAATAACTGTTTTCTAAGGTAGTGTGATTTTTGGGTTCCTGGGTGGTAAAGAACATACTTTATGTATAACTAAATTTTGTGACTTATCTATTTAAAAATTTTAAAATATGTACTACTTTTTACCCCTTAGATAATGAGCCTTTAAGTGTTTCGTATATCATAGTAAATTGTCAAAATGTTTTGCTTTACTTCTGGACAATACATACTTATTTTGAAATGGCTATTTTTAAATGTGAAACCTCCTCCAGAGGTTGTTGGCAACTTTAGCTAACTAACTTAGTTGTAAATCTGCAAACGAACAACTAAAACTTACCTACTTTATATTGTTTATTGGAGGATGTCTTTCTTAGAATGTTTATTATTTTTAATCCTCACCTGAGGTTATATTTTTATTGATTTTAAAGAGAGGGAGAGAGAGAGAGAAAACATTGATTGGTTGCTTCTCATATGCACCCCAGTGACTGAACCCTCAATCTAGGTATGTGCCCTGACCAGAAAGTGAACCTGAGACCTTTTGTTGTATGGGAGGATGCTCCAATCAACTGAGCCACATTAGCCAGGGTTACCCTCTTTTTTTTCTTTTTCTGGCAAAATGCAAATTTATTGTCCTCAAACTATAATATTCCAGTCACCTTATGGTTCCCAATTCTTACTATATTTTTAAAAAATCATATTTTATTTTTATTGTTGACATAAAATTCACAAACTTTGGTTATCTGATTTTTATAACCCACCATAGATACATTTTAAGGGATGGTAGCCCAGTGATGGCTCTCAAACTCAGCTAAAGAAGTAAGAGAAACTAGGAAGAAAACTTGCCAATGCCTTCAGCATAACAAGATCAGAAAATTTCTATAGCAGAAAATAAGTTTATACATTATTGGTTCCTAAAGGCATCATTGTATTTTGTAGCACCCTATAACAATTATCATTTGTAATGATGACTCAGCATCAAGAAAGGTTGTTTTCTTAGGATTCTGCTTAAGAATGTAGAAGGGTCCTAGCTGGTGTGACTCAGTTGATTGGAGCATTGTCCCGTACACTGGAAGGTTGTGGGTACAATATCTGGTTAGGGCACATAGCCAGGTTGCTGGTTAAATCCCAGCAACTAATCTAAGTTTCTCTCTCACATCAATGTCTGTCTGTCTGTCTGTCTCTCTCTCTGTCTGTCTCTCTCTCTCTCTCTCCCCCTCCCTCCCTGCCTCCCTCTCCCTCTCTCTCCTCCCCTCCCCCTTTCTCTCCCTCTTCCTCTCTCTAAAATCAATAATAAAAAAAACCACACCTCCGGTATTGTTTTAAAAAAAATAAATAAAAACAATGTGGAAGAAAGTAATATTTTTGATATTGTAAAAATTTTGTTGCTTAGGAAGTTTTAATCATATGGGAATTAATTTAGTCAGAGTTTTGTGTACTTTTACATTAAAAAAATTAATTCCTATTGTGTCAGATGTAGGGTCAGGTACCTTTGTAGATATTTTATTTCCTCACCTTTTTTTAGAGGTTAGGAAACAGGCTGAGTTAGTGGTTTACAAGGTGACTCCTTTTAAATCATGAGTTTTCTGTCTGCTTATTATATTGCCACTTGGTTATACATTTATACTTTAAATTTTAATGTGTTCAAAACTAAATTTAGCATCTTGCATAAAAAACTTGTTCCTTCTGTCCTGTGTTCCACTTTGTTATTAATAGTATCATTTCACCTGTCTGACAAGGCTAAAACTATTCTTAGATTTCAAACTGGCAGCTTCAGATTGTGGCTGTCTTGCATCTTCATTCATGTGTTCATTTTATAAATATTAATTTGTGTGCCTACAATGTGCCAGGACTCTTGGGCTCTGGGAATGTAGCAGTACACAAACCAGACAGTCCTGTAGACTATATAGTCTATTAGATGGTGGGAATGCAGCTGTGCGCTGTTATACATAGGGTGGTCCCAGAAGCTTCACCAAACAGACATTGGAGCACATGTACTTGGTTTACATTCTGAAATTAGGAGATTGACATAGAACTCTAGTTTCTTGGTTCCTCATAAAAATGAGGCATTCTAGCAACACTGGATTTTCTCGGTGGCTGTCCCATGTCTAGTCAGTTTTAGAGACTATAAAGTCGTCTTTTAATCTTCTCCGATCATTCCCGCAGCTGTTACTTTAGTTGAGACCTTAAACATTTCTCTTCTGCTCGTTTGCTTTAATTCTGTTTATCACACCTTCAGCCAGTCTTGTACATATAGCTCGGTTATCTCTGTAAAGCACAGTTATGCACATGCATGGAAATAACAACTGTCTCCCTGTTTGCCTGATAAAATCTGTTTTGGGGCTCTTTATAATCTGGTCTTGACCTACTTTCTAATTCTCCCCATGGTCCACTCATCAAAATGAAAATGCAGTGGTCCCTGTTCTCTGGACCTATCCTGTGCCTTTCTGTCTTTGCTTTAAATGCCTTTCCCCCTCCTCTACATGTCCAGATCACACACTGGTCTTAAGGCCTGTGTCAATCCTTGGCTTCCTTGGCAAACCATTGCTGTCTTTGCCTGCAAGCTGTAAGAAATCTCTTCCTACTCTAAACTCTAGTAGCACTTTATGCAAACTATTTTTTTTTTTTTTTTTTGTATTTACTCCTTAGTGGACAGATCTCATCTTCCCTTGCTAAATTTTAAGCTTCTTGAAGGCAGGTTGTGTTTTAAGAGGAGTTTTTGTTTTCCTTAAGGCACTTATGTGTAGAATATTTAGTAAACCAACTTTAATAGCAATAGTGTGATCTTTTGTGGATTTAATAGATGCTAACTCTGCATAACAGGTTTCTGTTTTTGTAGAAAGCTTAAAATATTTTGAGGGGAAGGATGTAGGGACTAAAACTGCTTGAGCTTACGGCACATGTGTTGTTTTATTAATTGCTCTTCATGTTATATCATTGCTTCTCTCCCAGATCAAGATAAATGCCCTTATTCTTTATTTGTATGTATTTCATCACTGGTAGAAGCCTTTTCCCTCTTTCTGTCTTTTATTCTTTTCCCAATGTCTGTTTTCTCAGTAGCTTTTATTTCTCCTTTGAATGGAATTCCCTGTCCTCCTAATATGACCAACACTAACTTTTAAAAAACTTAAAAAAAAAATTTAAACTTACTCTCAACCAGGAGTCTTTGCTTATTGTACATGACCATTTTTCCTTATAATTTAAACAAAGGCACATACATGTTTAATTATTATTTTTCCCAGAGGCTGTTTGTCATAGATATTCAAAAGCCATATTCATCTTCCCTCAATGTGGTTGAATTTTTTAGACATCCTTTTGAAGGCACTGAAATTTTACTTTTCTAGAATATCAGCTATTGATTTACTATCTTGGCAGAGTATTCTCTTTATTTTATTTATTTTTTTAATTGATGTACAACATTAATTAATTTCAGGTATATAACATAATGATACAGTATTTGTATATATTATGAAATGATCACCACAATAAGTCTAGTTTTAACGTCTCATCTTAGCACAGTTACATAATTTTTTCGTGATTAGAACTTTTAAGATCTACTCTTAGCAAATTTCAATTACGCAATACAGTAACTATATATCTATAAAAAATAGAGAAATATGCTAATTAACCGGGACGTTATAACAGGTCGATCGGACAGGAGGAGGTTGCGCGCAGTGTCGGGGGTGGGGTGGCAGGGGCCTCCGCGCATGCACCCGCGCCTGTGATGGGGGAGGGCCTGATCAGCTGCGGCCGAGGCTGCTTCAAGGGCGGGAGAGTGAGGCAGGGTCAGACCAGCGACTCGAGGGTGGGCAGCGCCGCGCAATTTCCAGTCGCGTGCTGGGCTCCTAGTTTACTATAATAGCCAAGCTGGACATTACATCCCCATGACTTATTTTAGAACTGGAAGTTTGTACCTTTTGACTCTCTTCACCCATTTTGCCCACCCCCCAGAGTAGTCTTATTTTTCAATATAAAGTCTTTGTTTTCTTATATACTTGCTATTTTTTTTCTTCCTCAGACTACGTATTGGATCTTAGGAAAATGTTGGATCATTTCATGAGCTTTCATGAAAGCTATAGTAGCTAGGTTCTTCTAAATGGTTTATGCTTGTTAAATACTTTAGTATTTACTGATATTGACTACATTAATTTTTTTAGAACTTTTATTATGGAGTATTTCAAACATAAACAAAAATAGAACAATAGAATGAACCCCTATGTACCCATTACTCAGATTCAGTAATTATCAACTCAGGGCCAATACCATTTTTTCTAAACCTTTCTCTCTTGACTCTATCCACACTGGAGTTTTTGTTTGTTTTTTGTTTTTAATGTGTGTGTTTTTTGTTTTTTTTTACAGAGAGGGATAGAGAAATAGAAACTCAATGAGAGAGAAACATCATCAATTGGCTGCCTCCTGCACACCCCCTACTGGGGATCCAGCCTGCAACCCAGGCAATGTGCCTCAACTGGGAATCAAACAGACGACCTCTTGTTTCATGGGATGATGCTCAATCCACTGAACCACACTGGCCGGGCCATACTGGCTTTTTTTTTTTTTAATGTTTTCTATTGATTTCAGAGAGGAAGGGAAAGAGAGAGATAGAAACATCAATGATGAAAGAGAATCATTGATTGGCTGCCTCCGCCCACTAATGAAGATTGAGCCCACAACCTGGGCATGTGCCTTGATCGGGAATCAAACCGTGACCTCCTGGTTCACAGGTCAACGCTCAACCACTGAGCCACACCAGTGGTGCTAGATTGATTTACTTTGAAGCAAATCCAAGACATAATATATTAGTAAATATTTCCATTTATAACTCTAAAAGAGAAGGATTTTTAAAATATGTATATTTTTATTGATTTCAGAGAGGAAGGGGAGAGGGAGAGAGATAGAAACATCAATGATGAGAGAAAATTATTGATCAGCTACCTCCTGCACACCCCCTACTGGGGATCGAGCCCGCAACCCAGGCATGTGCCCTTGACCAGAATTGAACCTGGGACCCTTCAGTCCCCAGGCCAACTCTCTATCCACAGAGCCAAACCAGCTAGGGTGAGAAGGACTCTTTATAAACATAACCCCAAAGTATTGTTTTTATGATATTTTGCACATTAACAGATTAATGAATACACCATGCTGTTTTCAAGACAACGAAGGAGATAGTGAAGGTTGCTGAGTTTCTTCAGCTTCTGTAGTGTGATTAATTTCAAGGAGAATTGTCAACAGACTGGTCTAAACATAGAGAGAGAGAGAGAGAGGTGTACAAATTGCTTCTGCCTTCTTTAGACAAACACATTTCTTCACCCCAGTTCTTCAATTGTATGGATACAGTTCAGAGAGACCACCCTCTTTTATTTTACAAACTCATTATTAGTAAACTTCGGAAACAATGCTGTCTGAATTCTAGGTCCTTGAACAGTTAACACCAGTCCTGTGACACAGGCTTACACTTTGGCTCCCTTTCTGGAAAATTCCAGAACTATATAAAAATCATTTCTAAAATCCTGATAGACATGTTTTGCCAAGAATGTCAGTTATCTCTTGACAGTTTGGCATTAGCCTTTAAATATTAGATTGTGTAATCATAATGCCATTCAGGGAAAATAAGGTAGTGGGTGGCTGGCATTTTAAAAGTAAAATGAACTTGGGTTCCTAGCAATGTTAATCATTAGTCTACTGAAAAATGCTGATACTATTTTTTAATAGCGAAATGATAAGTAAATAAAAAGCAGTATTTTGTTGCTTTGGCCAGTGTTGCTCAAGTGATTAAAGCATTGACCTATGCACTGAAAGGGTTGTGGGTTCGATTTCTGGTCAAGGGCATGTACCTGGGTTGCAGATTCAATTCCCAGCCCTGGTCAGGGAGCATGCAGGAGGCAACTAATCGATGTGTCTCTCTCACATTAATTTCTCTCTATCTCTCTCCCTTCCTCCCTCTCTCTCTCTCTCTCTCTCCCTTCCATCTCTAAAAATCAGTGGGAAAAATATATCCTTGGGTGAGGATTAACAAAAAGAGCAATATTTCACAAATAACTTAGATGAGAGATAAGTAAAATGTAATTTTATGGGTTTAACACGTGTTTACCAGAATAATATCTGAAGGATATTTTTAAGCTTTGAAACTGTGAAAAGTAATGAAGGAAGCTTCTAGTGCGTTCCCACCAGTCTGCTAGCCTGACAAGCACATCTTAGCAATAGATCATTACTTTTGTCATTGTTTCCTGCCTTCTCATTGCCTTCCTTGCCCTTGACCTTGCAGCAGAGAGGAGAAAGTAAGTCATGGCCTCTACCATAAATACATATGGTAATAGCAGTCTAGTAATTTTATATATATTTTTGTGGACAAGTCATTCATTTGTGATGATGGAATGGCTTATTTTTAATGTAATTTTTCATTCAACTAAATTTAAATTCTTTTTTCCATCTAATTTAGTATCTGTACCCCATTCCAAGGCAGCATAAATTTAGCACAGCTTCTCATTTTACCAACTTGGTAGAAGTTTTTAAGGTTTCACTCAGTTTCCTTTTAGCTTTTCATATGAAATGGACTATAATAACTCTTTAATTTACAGCAGTGGTGGGGAACATCTGGCCCTTGGGCCATATAAGGCCCAAGAAATCATTTGGTCTGGCCCTGCGAAAGCATTAGGGGTGAGTTAACTAAATGTTTGACCAAATATAGCAGGCTAATTTTTAAACTGATAATTTTGTATGGCCTGTGAATGGTGTTATAAATATCCAAATGGCCCTTGGCAGAAAAAAGGTTCCCCACCCCTGATTAACAATATAGTGTGTAAAGAGAGACCAAATGTATCTGGCATGTGGATTATATCAGGGATTATGGGAAAGAAGGGGTTTGGAGCATTGATTTCTAATCATGGAAAAGAGATTTGCAGTGACTATTTGGAAAGGAGAATCTTCTTTGGAAAATGGATAAAAGCATGGACTATATCCCAAACAGACCACAAAATGGAAGAAACCTGGATTTATTCATCATGTAAAGGATAGAAAAGATATCCTCAATTTTCTAGAAGAGACATCCATGTGGATAACTCATAATTTTAAATAATTAATGAAGAGTAATTGCCAGAGATCAGTGCCATTCATAGCATATTAGTTTTGGTCGATAGATTGTTCTTCTACAGATTTTTATATTATAAAATTAGGTTACAACTTCTTTTTGTTAAACTCATTTACTCTTCTACCTTACTCCATTCTTTCATTATCCTTGTAAATTTGTTTAGTTTTGTTTAATGGCTGGGATATCTTTATCTGTACTACTATATTCAGTTGACTACTTCGGATATCCCACATTGAGTGGAAACACACATCAGTGGAGCTCTGGGTGGGTAGAGATAGACACTAGTAGCAGCCCATTGTATAAATGGTTTATAATTCATTTAACCAATATCCTGTTGATAAATATTTAGATTATTTCCGTTTAAAAATTTTAGTAAACATAGTACCAGACACACTATCTTTAGAACTTTTTTTAAACAATAAAATAAATACAAAAACTGCATAAATAGTTTTTGTAGCTCAATGATAAATGGGACAATAAAGGTGTAACTAGCACCCACAAAGTCCCTGAGGGTGCTCAAAGCTCTTTTCCAATTGTCACAGTCTCCACTAGCCTAACCACTATCATATCTAAACATAATTGATTCATTTAGCCTGTTTGAAATGTGTGTAAATGGAATCTTACTGTGTATTCTCATTAGTATCTGGTTTCTTTCACTATTATATCTGTGAGACATACATTTATGTGTAGCAATTCATTTTTGGGGGGTGTATAATAGTCTGTTGGGTGACTGTATGTACAATAATTTATCCTTTTTATAGTTGATGAATCTTCGGGTTGTAACCGAAATTTTGAATATTACAAATAGTGCAATGAACATTCTTAGGCATGTGTTGTGGTGAACCAATCTGTACATACACTGAGTGGCCAGATTATTATGATCTCTGAATGCATAATAATCTGGCCACTCAGTGTATATCCTATATAATAATCCTATATAATGAAAGGCTAATGTGCAAATTGTCCCCTCGACCAGAAGTTCGACCAGCAGGCAGGCCGGCCAACTGCCCATATCCCCTCCCCCTGGCCAGGCTGGCCGAACCCCCACCCATGCACGAATTCATGCACTGGGCCATATATATATATATATATATATATATATATGTATATATATGTGCATATATATATATACACACACACACACACACACACACACACATACACATATATACACACACATATACATATATATGTGTGTGTGTATATGTATATATATATATATACATATATATGTGTATATATATATGTATACACACACACGCACACACGCACGCACACACACACGCACGCACACACTATGTGGCCAGATAATTATGCGTTCAGAGATCATAATAATCTGGCCACTCAGTGTATATGTCAGGAGAAGCACTGATGGGCATAGGGTGTGCATATGTGCAGCTTTACAGCGTCAAGTATCCAGTGATTGAAACCATTTCATACTCCCACCAGCAGTGCCTGGTTGTTTTTGAAGCATAATTTCATAGGAGTGAAATTTGAATAAAAGAGTAAGTTAATTTTAAGTTTTGAGATATAGTGCTAAATTTATCCTCAGAAATACTAATTCATACTCCACTGAACACTAGGTTTTATCTAGCTTTCATCTTTATCAATTTATAGTGAAAAATGTCTCATTTCTAAACTGAGTTGAACTTTTTATAGCTTAATTTTGCTCATTTGAATTTTCTCCTATTAACTTCGCTATTCTGGCCTTTTCTTTGTTAGGGGTATTTCTGATTTTGCTTACTACTTTGTAACAACTCCTTATTTTTTTTAAATAAAATGTTTGGTCATATGCTATACTTTTTTTCTTCTTAGTTTGTCCTTTGATTTAACTGTCTTTTACAGTATAGAAGTTTTAAATGTGTGTGCGTGCTTGCATCTGCTATTATTTTCCTCTGTGGTTTCTGGCTTTGGTGTCAGTCTTAGGAAAGCCTTTTTACCCCTGAGGTTGTTTTTTTAAGTGTTTTCTTTGATGACTTTATTGCTTATATTTGATATTATTTATTGTTACTATATTTGACTTCTTTTTCTTTCACTAACACAAGGGTGCTTTTTAAAGTTTTAAAACAATTTAAACATACTCTCTTCTATTTATTTCACTAGCATTAGCTTTGGAATATTTTGCAGGTGTCAGAGGGTGACTGGTCAGGAAGAATGTAGTGTATCAAAGCATGCATGTATGTGTCATTTGACCATGAGAAATAAAGCCAGTTTTCCATTGTGGATACTGTTTGAATCCTTTCAGTGTGCATATTACTAAAGTAGTTAGATCAACGTAGCATAGACTAAATTATTTTATTTAATATCTGTAGTGGATATTGTTCAAGGCTCTTCAACAGGACTTTGCCAAAAATACCCCTGGTCTCTCTGTTCTGTGGCCTACAGTACAGGATTGGAGAGACCAATACTTCATTTCAAACCTTTAAAAATACTATTTTTCTCTATTTAAGAGATGATTTAAAAAAATTTTTGGGTTATTTCTCTTTTGCACAATAGTACATGCAATTTGTACTGCTGATTTAGATGAGACCAATCTGTCATATATTTTTTTAAATGTTACGTGGCCCCAGCTGACGTGGCTCAGTGGTTGAGTGTTGACCTGTGAATCAGCAGATCAGGGCACATGCCTGGGTGTGGGCTCGATCCCCAGTGGGGAGCGTGCAGGCGGCAGCTAATCGATGATTCATCATTGATGATTCTATCTCCCTCTCCTTTCCCCTCTGAAATCAATAAAAATATTTTTTTAAAAAAAATAAATGTTAGAATGGGCTTTGTGAGTACCCCAAAGCCCTTACCACCACCTAAAATTCCTATCAGAGTTATTTAGACCATAGAGCAGAGACATAAAACAGATACTAGACCATTTGCCCTCTCCTGTACTGAGATGGGTTGGTTTTGTTTGTGTAATTGAATCCTAGTACCTGAAAGAGGTGAGAATCTCAAGCAAAAGTACGTTTTTGAGGAAGAGAACACAGAAGTGTTAGTCCTTTGTGATTATAACCCCAGAGCCCCCCAGTCTAAGGGGGATGGAGGTTCGGGAGGGAGGGAAAGAGTAGGTGAAAGGAAGCACTTCAGACAAGATTTAAACTATCATTTGTTTACTTTGCTGGTCTTTTGCATTTGGTAGCACAGTACTTGTAGCAAGGTTGTGTCTGTATTTTGACAATCTGCTAAGCCAGGGAGAAAATTGTGGGGATTTTCCTTAGTAAATCCATAATTTTGGGAGCATAGCATTTTTAGTTTAGGAGAATAAGTGTTTTCCCTGAGTATTTGAAATCGACTAAAGGGGATACTGGGTTTATGTTAAAGGCTCATTGGGGATCAGCTGGAAAGGAGAGAGTACAAGGGGGGGGAAACTGAGTATCTGTTTTTCATTTATGTGCAGTATGTACAAAAAGCCGTCTCATGCATTTTACATATTTAATCCATTTGATCCTCACAGAAATCCTAAGAAATGATGTTTTCCTGAATTGTAAGGAGAGAACAAAGGCTCTGGGATTGAGTTCACATTATTTTGTCTAGGCTCACAAACCCAGTAGATGGCAATTCTGGGATTTGCACTTCAGTCTCTGAATCTAAAGCCCATTCATATTCTTTACACAAGAGTATATATTGCCTTCTAAATGAACAGATTTATTATATCTTTTAAATATTTCATCAGTTTTATATAAATGTTGGTGACACTTAAAATGGCGTAATTAAGATGTCATATTTAGTTCTTCAAGATAATAGAAAGCCTGTGTAATTTCCTTTACCTTCTACCTTAGCATTGAGAGTAAGCATGAGGTTACGATCCTGGGAGGACTCAATGAATTTGTAGTGAAGTTTTATGGACCACAAGGAAGTAAGTACATGCGTTGGTCTGTGTTCTTCTATTACAGTTTTTATTCTCCTTAATGGACAATAAAAATATCCAAGACAGGTGGTGATATATGTGGTTTTTGAAAAGTAAATTTTGAACTCTAGAACCAGAGAGGAAATCTCGCTGTTATCATAGTTACTTCATATGCTTTTCTCTCTTATCTGTATATGACAGTATTAAATATGAATTGTGAATTCTGGGTTTTGTATGGATGACTATAATGATGGCTAGGGAAATGTGTTTTGTTTATGATATGTGTGTTTGGGAGGGGGCATGGGTTAGATTGAGATAAGAGGTTATTACTTACCAAATAATTGGATAGTGTTTAATACTTTAAAGAATCAGGTAACCTGAGGGGAGAAAGTGAATCTTTTCTCATTTTCTAACTGTAGATTTTTAAAGAAAAGTACTTAAATCTGAACATAGAATTATAAGAGGTCCCTGACTCTCAAGGGAATTTGCAAGGTTATCAAAAGAGATTAGGATTTAATGTTTAATTTACACTCAGGTCTATTTTCTAATTTGGAGACATATTTTAATGTGTAACACTTTTACTTTTCTTTCAGCCCCTTATGAAGGCGGAGTATGGAAAGTTAGAGTGGATCTTCCCGATAAATACCCTTTCAAATCTCCATCTATAGGTAGGTAACTACCCAGTTTCTCTCCTTAAAGAGTTTTGATATTAAAGAGAAAAAGAAAAAAAATCCTAGGTTTTGTGGGAGATAATTACAGAAATGGCTTGTTAACTGAATTTTTCCTTTTTTGACTTTGGTTAAATTAATCAGTGATGTTTTATGGGACTTCCATAGTGTGATAGAAGATGTTTAAATATACCCTTTGCCTGATTGTAATGACTACAACTCTAGATTTTTTTTTTCAGGGTTAGATTAAACAATTATAAGGCTCACTGTCTATTCAGGCTACAAGCAATACAATAATAAGTATATCTTAAATTTCATTTTAAATGCCAGATTGTTGGGATTAATACTATATACTTTCTATTCTAATTCTGTCATTTAAAAATTTTCTGTGTATTCTACTTTGTTTTTTTTTTTCACTCCAGCTCTGGGTACCTAGCAATGAAATGACCATTTTCAATTCTCTTCACTCCTAATCTTTAGTCCTTTAAACAGCTGAAGAAACTCACGTAACAACCCCAGTGAGATTATATAAAGTTTTTCCTCACCTTCATCTTCCTTCTGCCAAAAGGGGTGATATTTTTAAGGTGTCACGTCCAGTAAGGCACTTGTGACAGTTTAGGTATTTTTGTGTCAGATGCAATAGAGGTATAGCTGATTGAAGGTTGACACCTTAATTATTTTGAGATTATAAAATGGTAGTAATTTGGCTAAGGTAGTAACTTAAGCCAATTTTAAAAAATATTATTTTTATTGATTTCAGAGAGGAAGGGAGAGAGATAGAAACATCAATGATGAGAGAGAATCATTGATTGGCATTGATTGGCTGCCTCCTGCATGCCCTCTACTGGGGATTGAGCCTGAATGTGCCCTTGACTGGAATTGAACCTGGGACCCTTCAGTCCGCAGGCTGACGCTCTATTCACTGAGCCAAACCGGCTATGGTTTAAGCCATTTTTTAAAAATTTCATTCTGTAGATTATTTTAAAATACTCTAAAATATTGTCCAATTTTAAGAAAAGAGGAAATAAAATTGGAATATATTGAACATTCTCTTGACAGTCACACCAAGCCTGATGTTCAGAATTGCCTGAGTTAAAACATCTTGCTGCTGCTGTGGGCTTGTCTTTGGAACTAACAGGAGATTAGACACATTCGCCTGCCCCAACAATAGGGTTTTTAAAAGAGGTAGATCAAAGACATTCTGAGCTTTATGCTTTGATTCTAAGCCCCCACAATTCTGCCTAGGATAAATAATGCAGGAAAGTTAGGATTGTCACAGACTAATTCTCAGTTAAATGCAGGAGCCTCTCCCCTGACATCTAGCTACTTTATATGCTTTAGAGGTTTATGCTATAAAAATACTACAGAGCATCTCTCATTTCTTCTCAGTCTAGGAACTGTTAGTGTTCATTTTAAGAACAAACTAGTGATTTCCTCTTATGGTCTCTTGGGTGAATTTTCTAAATTCAGTAATTGAGAAGAAGTTCTTTGTGGGTAATTGAATTGGAAGCATCCCCATTGCTACCAGGGTCTCTAAGCTTCAGAGTTATCAAATGGTGAACTAGGAGGGAGCTGTGAGGTGTTGAGTCTTTGAGACAGTCAGGATATCTGCTTTACTGTCTGTGTGGTTGGCAACAGC
Organism: Eptesicus fuscus; assembly: GCF_027574615.1. Classification (NCBI taxonomy): domain Eukaryota; kingdom Metazoa; phylum Chordata; class Mammalia; order Chiroptera; family Vespertilionidae; genus Eptesicus; species Eptesicus fuscus. The sequence goes on from NC_072486.1 coordinate 62,176,708, forward strand.
CCTGTCCCAGTACCATGCTGGGGTAGTAGGTTCCACTCAGTTTGGGACAGCTTTTCTATCATGTTGTGCTACCCTGTCCCCCATTTACCTCTTGACTTTAGGGTGTTTCTGTATGTAGATATTTTAAACCCTTATGCAGTTGAATGATGTGATCTTTAAACTTTTACAAACAGAATTCCAAACCATATAAATTCATTCAAAGACATTTCATAAATTCACTTAGACCTATTTACTTAGACTAAAAATTGGCATGCTAAATCTAGTTTTGTTACCCTAGATTCCTAATCAGAAGAGAAACAGTATACCTTGTTGAAATGAACAGTGAATCTATAGAAATGCAATTACATGTATCCTGTCGAAATGTAGTTATTTCTCAAATTTCTCTTAACATACTTTTTCAGGTAATACAATTGTTTCATCATAACTTTCAAAGTGAAAATATCTACACTTTAGACATTGTTAATTTATTAACTAACAATGTAGCAGAAACCTATGCACTTTCTTATATTAATGATGTAGTGTGAAATTGGTTGAAACAAATGACTAGGCTAATTTAACTTCTTCATAATTTTTCCTTTGCCTTTCTGTATGCTTTTAGAACTTTGTAATACCTACAAAGTGTACCATCTTCTCTTAAGGAAGTAGATGTAGTTGAAATATTTGTACAAGCTGTCCTTCTTCCAAAGAAAGATTGCATAAGAGAGTTTTAATCAGTTGTGTGGGGTGACCCATTTTCAGGTCATCAACAATGTAATTACTGTTGGAATGTGCTTTAAACACTTCAAGGGGGAGTGGCTCACTAGAATAAGCAAGGCTTCCTTTTCAAGTAATATAGTTTTAGAATTATACAGAAGGGCAAGGAGATAAGAAAAACCCAACCTCAATCTTCTTTATAAACCCTGCCTCTTATAGGATCTAGGCAGGCATACACTCCTTCCTGTGCCAAATTTTGAGCTCTTAAATATTAAGATGTATAAATTCAGATTAAGCCTCCTTAATACCTAGATCTTGAAATTTAAAAATTTATATGTATATATACTTTTTTGTTATATATATATATATTTCTTACATTCCTGCTACGGATATGGAGCATTTATACAATTAAAAATTATAATTGTATAAATACTCCATATCCGTAGCAGGAATGTAAGAAAGTCCAGGTGAGCAAAAATTAAAATGTCTCATAATCCTGTCCCTCACTGGATATCTTTATTTACATTCTGGTGTTTGTACTTAAAACATTTTTCTGCATATTTAAGTACTATATATTCCATATAATTTGACATGCTTATCTTTGGGATGTCCTCCAAACATAGTTTGATAGAGTTTTCAGTATTTACATGATTTCATGAGGTATAACTAAAAATGTCCTTTTAAAAACAATTTGCATCTTTAAATGTTTTTTTCAAAATAGTAATAAAGCTACCTCAAATCCTCTTTGGAAAGAAAAGGAATATAAATAGACACTTTGGGAGGTTATGAATTTACTCTTACAATGCCATCATTGTTCCAAACATCTTAAGCTCATCTTTTGGAATTTTACTTTCTCTTTGAATATTGTAAGTGATGGCAAATCTTGATGCTTTGAAGATGGATATAAATTTTTGAAATGGCTAATGGTCATTTAATCCCAGAGAATAAGGTGAATGGGAAAACTGAGTATCATTAATTAGAGTAAAAAAGTTATGTATGATTATGAAATTGACTTAAGTTTAAGGATTATGATTTTCTTATAAACTGACCCTATGGGAGTTTTCAACAAGAAATTATAAAACTCCTTTAATCACTTTAACATCATTGAAATATTTGCTTAGTTTTCCTGAGTTGACTGCTTTGAAATAAATCATCTTTGATTCTTTCAGTTCTGATTTTTGAAAGTTCACTTACTTTTATCTTTCTCATTCAGAAACATTCCTAGAATGCTTAGCAGTGCTGCAGGGTGTCTCCAACTGTAGCATTAGGAGAGTGTGATTGGTCAGTGGAGTGATTCTGGGCCTGGTTTTCCTTGACTGTGAGAATGATACCATCTGAACTGTTGCTTCCTCTTCTAGAAAATGAGATATTGTAATTAAATGAACTCTGCATGCTTGATATTGACTAATGTATAAAATACTCAGGATGTTTGGCATTCTACTGGATAATTGGGAAGGTTTAAGGTTTTCTCTAGGGAGATAATATATCAATAGATCAATATAAATAAAATATATCAATAAATAAAATGTTGCATATGTTTTAGTTACAGCGTGCCATTGCTTTTTAGGAGAGGAGTGAGGCAGTGCCTCAGTTGAGGGAGAGAGTGTACAGAGGAGATACGTGTTTCATGTGTTGAGAATATAGTCTTTACAAAGCTTCAGAGATGTGAAAGTGCACATGAGATCTTTAGACATACTCTTTCAAAACCCCAAGTAATTTTCAGTCCGTGAAGATTTTGTTCTATGCAAAGAAGTTGCTACAGAGACTGCCATATTCCATACTTCAGAGTCACAGTTCTCAGCCATTACAGATGTGCTCATCTAGTAAGAGAAAGCTTTTACCAAAGAAAACACAGACTTGCAGTTGTTGTGGGGGTGAAGTAAAGAAGTGATTTCATAAAGAGGGTAATATAGAGCAATTATTTAGAAAAATAAAGAATAACCAATAAGCATAGGATATAAAATGGTTTTATGTCTAATCCACATAATGCAGATTTATTAATGAGAGAATATATGGCTTATCAAATTGACAGGTTAGATGTTATTGGTAAAAGGTATGAGATGTAGCAAACCTAGCCGGACATATTGATCAATAAAGATTTTATATCTTTTGGGTCATTTTACTTAAAAATTAAATTATCTAAAGGAAATATTCAGAGATGTACTCTAAGATTAATGTGCAAGAATATGTACATTGTGGTGTTGTTTTTAAAACTTAAAAGTTGGAAGCAACCTAAATGACCCAGTTGACAACAGTTAAATTATGATACGGCCTAATGAACAAAATGTTTTACAGCCTTTACTCATGTTTTAACATCTTTAAAGGTACACACAAAAATGTGTAACTTTATATAGTGTAACTTTTTTTTCCATGCAAATTCCAAGTATGAATGACAAAATATTAAGTCTATTAAAGACATTTTTCTGTAAATTTCCAAATATTCTACAAGTTCCCTTTTATCCTAAAAGTAAATGTTTTTAAACATATGGCAAATACATGTCTTGTAAATATCCTGTCTGCATCCTTGTATGAGCCTACACTTTTCTTGTCTTCTACTCTAGAAAGCCATCAAGCTATCTGTGGCCAGAATTCCCACCTGGTGGCTTGCTAAGGACCTATTGCTTCTCCCCCCCCCCCCCACCCCACCCCTCCATAACCCCCCTTCACACACACACACACACACACACACACACACACACACCCCGTTTCCCACCAGACTCCTTTCTTTTTTCCTTTCAATGTTAATTATGTATGTGCACAAGTGTAAATACTGTTTTCTTTCCTTTGTCTTTCTGACTGTAGTTTAGCTTACTCCCTATTGTGTACTGTCTTTACACCTTTACACTTAACTGTTCTTTACTCCTTTCTTTGCTTACCTTTTCCCATCTCTTGGGCTGTTGTCTTCCAGCAGTTCTTCCTACTTCTCTCTTCAGTCTGACTGCTCCACTGTTTTCCCCTTGCTCAATTTTTCTCTTCATTTGAACTAAAAAAGGCCCCTGTACATTGCTAATAATAACAACAGTACTACTTTTATTAAAATTGAGGGAAAATAAAATATGTCTTCTAATAAAATATAGACATGAAATAGTAGATTTAAGTTTTTTAGCATCTAAAGGTCTTGAAAGTACCTGGAAGTCCCCTCCAGGATATACCGTAGTCTTCATCAGATCATACCTACTTTACTTAAACACTTGCATTTAAGAGAGTTAAGTTGTCATTTAACCTTATTTTTAAATTATTACTGGCTAATATAGTAACAGAATTGCATTCTACTAATTTCAGATAGAACTATAGAGTATTTTAGAATCTTTTGTAAATAACCTTATGACCAGTCTGGGTACTCGGTCACTATTTATACTTTTTTTTTTTTTTTAATAGAAACTATGTTGTAAGATCCAGCTAACAAATCTAAAAACTAACTTTTGAAGTACTATCTATGTGTATCTCTATATTAACAGTGAGGAACAGCCTCTCCCAGGAGCAGGCTGTATGTACTGCAGACTGTGTATCTGGACTGCAATTTGATGATACCAAAGCTGAGCGTGTAGAGGAATGGTTGGTTGAGAACAGGATTCTGGAGGGACCACTTAATGGTTTGCTAACTGCTGATTAGAATGGCCAGGAAAAACCTCCACTCATTCTGCAGTGGAATTTGATGTCAGTAGCATATAGCAAGAGCTAACCAAGCCTACTGAGTAAATGGAGACAAAGTGAAAAAGTCATAGGCAATAATAATAGTTAAAATACTATATGGCGCTATACTAATGGCCTTCAGATTTTCATTTAAATGAAAATGTACTGCAGACTGTGTATAGGATGGTTTAGGTCATCATATTCCAAGGAAAACTAGATTAAATAACATGTCAGAGTCCTTTTCTAAATCTCCCAATCTGCCGTAGGTTTTTGTTTTTTTAAAAATATATTTTATTGATTTTTTACAGAGAGGAAGGGAGAGAGATAGAGAGCTAGAAACATCGATGAGAGAGAAACATCGATCAGCTGCCTCCTGCACACCCCCTACTGTGGATGTGCCCAAAACCAAGGTACATGCCCTTGACCGGAATCGAACCTGGGACCCTTCAGTCCGCAGGCCAACGCTCTATCCACTGAGCCAAACCGGTTTCGGCTGCCATAGGTTTTTTTGTTTATTTGTTTTTCTAATCCTTCCCCAATGACATTTACACTGATTCCATTGAAAAGGGAGAGAAAGACAGAGACAGAGACACCAAAGTGAGAGAGACACATCAATCAGCTACTGGTATGTGTCCTGACCGGGAATTTAACCCTCGACCTTTCAGTGTACAGGACAACGCTCCTATCAACTGAGCCATACCAACCAGGGCTGCCATAAATTCTTAATTAAAAGATGCTCTAATAATCATGACATCATATTCTTTTTCCTTATGCCAGCAATTCAGGGAAGCAATTTAACCTTTTTTTAAAAAATATTTTTTATTGATTTCAGAGAGAAAGGGATAGAAACATAAGTGATGAGAGAAGAATCATTGATTGGCTGCCTCCTACACACCCAATGCTACCCCCACCCCTTGGTTCATAGGTCGATCCTCAACCACTGAGCCAACACTGGCTGGGCTGATTAAACCTTCTTTATTGCCCAAATGGCATACTCTTCTGGCATTGTTATTTTTATTTCACTATGGCCAGAAATTATCTCACAATATCTTTAGAATGGAGTTTTATAATATGGTATAACTAAACTAACTATAGAGTTTAGAATATTTACCATTTTACTTTGTGTCTTTGTAGGTGGAAACATTATATTCCTTCAGGAACTTGTTTGAGTAACTTAAGTTTAGTCAGGAATGGACCAGAATTTAGATTAGAGGAGTGTGTCATTCATGAGAGGTTTTGGATTATTCATTTAATAAAGGCCTACTTGAACCACTGTATTTCCACAAACAGAATGAATTCTTAGACTGAGAAAGCATAATTCCATTAAAGTCAACTGTATAGTTCTCTACTTTCATGAGCTTGGGTTTGAATTTAGTTCTTGTCTCAAACAGTTAAATAATTGCTACTCTGGTAGGATCTATAGCTTTTGAATTCCAGTAGAGAGAAACAAATTTCTAATAGGGAAGTTTTATTAAAAACTTTAGATAATGCTATGAGAATGTAAAAATTGGCAAAAGCTCTTTTTACTGATGTTTTGAAAATGAAGTTTTTCAGGATGGATTTTTAAAATGCTTATATCGGGCAGCTGAGGCAGAACCTACTTTCTCAGAAGACTGGTCCATCTTAACATCATTTGTTCTAATCAGCTCCACAAATTTATGGGATACCAACTGTGTGCAGGGCATTATTCTAGGTGCTCAGGATACAAAAGTGAACAAATTGCTCCCTTGACGCTTAAAAATTATTTTTTGGGGGTGGGAGAAGATAAAACAAAATTTTAAATGTCTAATAGCTTTATGCAGAGAATGGACATAATAGAATTGACGTAATAGTTACCTTCGATTAGGTATTCAGAAAGGGCCTCTCTGACAAAGTAAATTCAAGCTGAGTTTTAAATGGAAAAGGGGAAAAAAGCCAGCACTGGTCCTCCAAGGTCAGGGATGAGAGCATTCCTGGCAGAATAATTTGTGAGGACAAAGGCCCTGAGAGGCAGGCAGGTGATTAGCATTCTCATGGAAGAGAAATGAGGCTGGGAGGCTGGGTGAAGAGTGAGATATGAGAGAACCGTCTCCTAGGGCTTTTAAGGCCAGGTTAAAGGGTTGAGTTTTATTTTTAATGAAATGGGAAAGTCATTGAAAGATTTTAAGCATATTTTAATGGTCACTTGACTGATATAGGGAAAGAGTAGAGATACTAGTAGTTTAGATCAGAGTTTTGGATCAAGAGGCCAAAGCTGAGAAGAAACTCCCATGTAGATATACATTGCTTTGAAGAAATGTGGCTATATTAAGGAAATCATACAAATGTGCATGATACCAAGAGGAAGATATAAGGGAGGTTTTGTTGGTTTTGTTTGTTTATTTGTTTTAAAATCTTTATTGTTGAAAGCATTACATATGTCCCCTTTTTTCTTCCATTGACCCCTATAGCCCTCCCTGACCGGAAATTGAACCGTGACCTCCCGGTTCATAGGTTGATGCTCAACCACTGAGCCACACCAGCTGGGCTGAGCATACCTTTTGTGTTTTATTTTATTTTATTTTATTTTATTTTATTTTATTTTATTTTATTTTATTTTATTTTATTGATTTCAGAGAGGAAGGTAGAGGGAGAGATAGAAACATCAATGATGAGAGAGAATCATTGACTGGCTGCCTCCTGCACGTCCCCTACTGGGGATCGAGTTCAAAACCTGGGCATGTGCCCTGACTGGGAATTGAACCTGTGACCTCCTGGTTCATAGGTTGATGCTTACCCACTGAGCCACGCCAGCTGGGCCAAAGTTGGTACATTTGTTTACTTATATCTCTCTTCCTTGCCAACCCATAGAAACTCCATGAAGGCTGTCTCTGAGTCTGTTTTACTAAAAAGCCCTTCTCTCTGTCTCAGAATCTGATGTAGTGCCTGTTCTGTAGAAGAATACAGTTGACCCTTGAACAATGCAGAGTTAGGAGTGCTGACCTCCTGTACAGTTGAAAATCACATATAAAGTTGGCCCTTTGAATCTGCGGGTTCCCAACCAAGGAGTTGCCCCTTGAACAATGCAGGTTTGAACTGCATGGGTCAATTGAAAAACTCCCTATGTAAGTGGACCTGTACAGTTCAAACCCACAATGTTCAAGGGTCAGCTGTATTTGTTGAGTAAATGAATGAATGCTTACTTAGTGGCATCCTCAAGTCTAAGTTTAGAGAATGTGAATGTTTGGTTTCCTCCCGTTGTAGATGGGCATTTGGGGAGAAGGTCAGGGATTTGCAAAGGATTGTTAGAGAATGGTGATGGTAATGGCTCTTAAATCTTAAGTTGAGTAAAGGAGAAAGGAGAAAGATAGGGCTGATAGGTAGGAAGAAAAGGGAGGATCAGTGGATTAGAGTTCACAGATGAAAGAATTGTTGATGGGGTGGGAAGCTCTTTGACAGAGATTGGAGACTGTGGTGGGAAAGGGGGTGTCTGAATTTATGAGTTGGGAGGTGAGGCTGTTTGTGGAGATGAAAACATTCAAGATGTGTCCTGGGAGTATGAATGAGATAGAATAGAGGAAAGGTCACTGAGGAGAAACTTAAGGAACTGACTGAGAAGCCAGGGTGTCTGGAGTGTGGTCTGTAAAGGTGATAATGTCACTTAAAATGACAGGAGTTGGGGGGAAGAGAGACTTGGGGGCCGGGTGTTCAGGGACAAAAGAAACCAGTGGTCAGATTGGCCCTATTAATGAAAACCTGCTGTTAGAGGTCTATAATACCTCAATTCATTCAGCTTCTTCTTATTATTTGCCAGAGTAAAAATAGTAGTTAGCTTTCCCTCCCCCTCCTCCAGTCCACCTCTAAGGGTAGCCTTGCCTTTGCACATGCTCGCTTCTGTTAGATGTGTCCACTTCCTTCTTGAATCTGGCTGATGTCAGTTTTAATTTTGCAATTCAATATTATATACTCTCCATTTGTTATATAAAAATTCCATCTAACTTGCTGTTTAGGTTAGCCCCTGTTTTAACTAAAGTAGGAGACCTCTAGCTTTTGACTTGGTTATTCTGTCATCTTTTTGGCATTAAGTCCATTCCTTCCACTTTAGGATTGGTACAATGAAAACATGTACTCTTGGCTTCCTTTTTCTTTGGTTAAAGTGAAATTCTTTTAAAAACAAGTCAGAAAAAATAAAATAAAAACAAGTCAGAATAATGTCCTAGTTCCCTTTGAAAAGCTTGTTCACACAATTTAAGATTTGTTTATTCCTGATGCTGGTGAAAACCATATTGCTTGAAGGAACTTCAGAGATTATACCATACAGTTGCTTCATCTTAAGGATGGTAAAAATGAGACTCAGGAAGGTGGAGGATATTTAAACTAACTAGTTGCAGAGCCTGCTTTCTGGCCTCCAGGCTAGTGTTTTTCCCAAAAAACCCCAAAATGCAATCAGAATAGTCTTTTTAATAATAAATAGTAGAACAACTGTACTTTTCCATTTTCAGTGTGATAGGGTTATAGGAAACCCAGTGTCCCATAATCAAAATATCCTCTACTACTCTACAATTCCTACAGGATCAAGAGATGGATGGGTATGTAGAAGTAGTATTTGTATTTTTACCATGAGGAAAATGAGATGAAATTACTTGCTTGAGCTCATTAAGCTAATTATAATATTAGTGAGTGCTTACTGTGTCCCATTTATTGGTCAAATGCTATACATATATTAATTCATATAACTTTCATGACAGTCCATTATGTGTAGATACCATTATTTAACTTAGCTTTATGATTAAGGAAATAGAAAGGTAGAGGTTGAGTAAAGCTAACTTGCCCAAAGTTCATATAGGGGAACTTAGGCGATCTGGCTGGAGTCTGATTTTTTAACCACCATGACTTTGTGTTTTTTCCCCCCACCATGACTTTGTTTAATATGAGTGGCAGAGACTTGGAATTGGGTCTCGAAATTTGAAGTCCAGTGTCTTCTATATTTTACTGCCTCTCCATGAAAATAAATACTGCCTGACTCAGGATGGTTATATGAATGACTAGGAAAGCGAAAGATAAACTATGGAAACAGGAAAGTGATTACAATCTTCTAAAATGAAACTACAGAAGAATAGGTTTAAGGGTGCAGGTTTTGGTAATCTGCTAGGTTAGTAGAAGGGTTATGCTGTTGAAGGATAACACTTCACCTTTTCTTAGTTATAAATGACCTTTTCTTATCCACCCAGCCCAGTCCTCAGACTCCATATTATCAGAGAGAAAGGAAGAAACAGAAAAAAGGACCCCTTGTTGAGTTTAGATCTCCTGAACACACACAGGATCAGTTCAGAAGTTCCCATGACACAGGGCATTGAGAGGGAGCTCCTTGCTTGGTTCCTCACCCAAGAAGAGACCGGCCCAGGTCCATCTCTCCTGAGTAGGGAAGGCTCAGCTCTCTGAAGAGACTTCTACTCGGGTGCAGGCTGCAATGGGCTGGGCCTGGCTGTCTGAGGTAAGATGATAATCTATCAAATGTGCATTAATGCACAGAGCTGGCAGTGTCGCTAGTGCAACTGGCAGCGTCCCCAACTCTAATTACCTCTTCCTGCATGCTAGGAATGGAGATCCAGGTTATTGCCCTTAAAGAGTCTATAGTCTGATATACTGATAGGCGAGATAAGATTCAATCTTTAAGTATATTTTAAATAATTTATACCTACTTTTAAAAATAGAATTAATCAGTCTGATTCTGAATGATCTCCTTTATGTGGGCATTTGTCCTGAAGATGGAATATCAGAGTAATTTGATGTATTTACTTGTTTCTCACAGGACTTTATAAGGTTATAATTAAATTGCATCAGCCACAGCTGCCTCAGCCATCTGTAGTCCAGGCTCATTTTATCCCTGGGAGAGAGCTATCGTTTTTTGCCTTTGACACTTTTTCATCTATTTACCTTAGAGTTGCTTTACTTTGTTCATGAGTCACTCGTTTGATCTCTCATATTTTGAAGATTATTCTAAAGGAAATTTCTGGATAGATGACTGGCCCTAGGTAGTATTTCATTCTATCCACAAATTTAATCATTAAAAATATCCTCACAAGTAAAGGAAGCAAAGGTGAAAAATACAATGAGTCTTTGCCTCTTTTATTTACATATTTACCCTAATATCAGAAGTTACTTGAAAGTGTGTGCAACTTTGTACAGATCCTCTCTTGAGATTGACACAGGAACAGGCTGAAATGAAAAACAGTTCTTCAGCATGACTGGGCACAATGTTATTTACTTTCTCTGCCTATTAGCCTATGGGTCAAGAGATTTGTTATTCTAGAGCAGTTGAGTGTTAGGGTGAAACAAACCAAAAGCATGGCATTTTTTATTTTAATAATCTGTGCAATTATTTTTTTAAATATGTAGTTTTGCATCAACTAAGCATGATTTGCATTTCTCCTCCAGAATTATAAATCACCTGATTTCTCTTTTGCTAAAAGAAAAAAAGAGGTGGTGAGCTTTTTAGTTAAACATTTGTTTTATTATCCCCTTTTTCACAAATGCTTGAGCCATGCCAGAGAATAATTGTCCAAAAGATTTAAAACAAAGGAGTCCTAAATTTTATGTGGTCAAATCATTGAAATACATAATTAGAAAATATATAGTAATGACTAAAATCTTAAATCATGTAGATTAAAATGACTTGTTGTGTCCACTTATCATGTTTCCATACAAGCAGTTTTCAAAATATATTCTCTTAAAATATCTTCAAAATAGTTCCTGGTTGAATGGAAACAAGTGTTGGGAAAGTTCTCTTGTTGCAGACGTATTCATTAGTGTGGTGGTAGCATTGCCAAAAGGAAAGAGAACATGCCAGGGCAAACATGCTCAGCCCTGAGAACGTTCCTTCTCTGAATTCCTCGCCTGTTCTTTCTCATCTGCTCCCCTCCTCGTCCAAAAGTTCCATTGTTGCTCTCATTATCCAGAATGTAAATGGCTTTTTCTGAGAACAAATGTGCAAGAGATATATATGCTCACTTCCAGTTATTTGCTTTGGGTATTTTTCTAACAATTGAGAAGCCCTGTATAGGAAGAGAGCACTGTAGTCTGGAAATTGTTAGAGTTGGTTGGTCTGACTGTGCTTGTTCCTCAAAGGCCAGGTTATAAACCCTGTTCTGCTTACTTTGGAATAGTCAGGAGATTTTGTGTCTCTTGGTGGTATTTTAGCATGTTGGTAGCTTTGTATTCTCTAGAATACTTCTCTTCCTAAAAATGTGTCTTATAGAATAAATTTTCTTTAAGAACTTAATCTCTGGACATTTCCCCTTAAGTTTTCTGTATTCAGGACTCTAGCCATTGTTATGAAATCCTACATTTTTAGAGCTGATAGTCACTTTACAAACAGAATAATATTGGATATTGTAGAGATTATATAGTCTAGCTACTTCTCTTTGCAGGTAGAGAAACAGGCCCACAGAAGTGATGTGACCTGCCCAAGGCCTGCATTAATAGCAGAGTTGGGACTAGCCCCAAGTCTCTGTTAGTACTTTTCTCTTTCTAGTCTGATTCTACCCATCTCAGATAGTGTTTTATACTTAGTAGGGGCGCAGGGGCCTGGGCTCCAACGACCATTTATTACTTAAGAATATGTTTACTAAGTCCTTTTTGGCTCTCTCTATTATGTACTCTTGGACTCAACCAAGTCAAAAATCTAGATTTAATTGAAAACAGTGTGGAAACTGTATTGATTTCAAATGTAATTTCCAGGCCTTGTACAAGGAGGGAGGCACCTTAGCCTCTCAGAGACAGTTTTGATAAGCATTTAGAGGTCTTTCACCATAGCTGTTTTCTTGACGTATACTTTTGAAGTTCCCTGTAACATAAGTTGTTGAAGCTTCATTCAGTCTTGGAATCTGCCATTCCCATCATTCTTTACCCAGCAGGCTTCCCACCTTACTCAATGAAAACCAGCATCCTTAAAAGGGCCCACAAATACTCATCACCTCTCTGATCTCACGACTAGTCTTTTGTCCTTTATTCACTCCACTTTAGTTTTACTACTTACTTCGTTTGCTGGTCTTCTAACACATCAGGCAAACTCCTGATGCACTTTGTACTTGGATATTCGTGCTATGTGAACACTCTTCCTCCTAGATAATGAATGAGCCTCCCTCACCTCCGTCAAATTAAGTCAGCTTCTCCGTAAGGCCCTCCCTGACTATCCTATTTTAAAATTGCAGCCCCCACCCCAGCATTCCTATTCTGAGTCCCCTTCTTTTTTTATTTAGTTTAATTTTTAAATTATATTTATTGGGGCGACATTGGTCAACATGAACATACAAGTTTCAGGTGTGGGTTTCTATGTTACAAGATCTGTATATTGCACTGTGTGCCCACCACCCAAAGTCAAATCTTCTCCCGTCA